>NC_081416.1:110866660-111219500 GCF_949786415.1 Peromyscus eremicus | reverse complement strand
GATAAGGTGAGTCCAAGAGTTATTAGAGGGGAAAGCAGCTAAAATGTTCCAAGCAGTGTTATTGCGAGGGGCTTCCATGGACCCAGAAGATATGCTACCCAACTCAAGCAGTTTGTAGATTGGTGGGAAAGCATTCAGCCTGAGAAAAATACAAAGAATTGAATTTAAGAAGGATGAGAACAGAGAAGACATCTGAGCTTCACAGTCTGCTTAGGGACATTAAGAAAGTGTTAACACATGAACTGACCAATAGATGGGAGGTTGAAGCGTAGGGTAACAGTACACTGACTGCAACATTCTGTCTTCAATTAGCATAGTAGCTATTATTATGCTCTCATATTAGCATAGGTTAGCATACTGCATCCTCATCACAACTCTGAATTAACTAAGCTTTCCTTTATTCTTCTGGAGAGATAATGAAAATAAGGACTGAGAAATGCAAGTGGCTGTCCTAGGACTAAACCTTCGAGGCTAATATTTCAGCCTAGGGATATTTGACTTCAAAGGTACACTTTCCCGAGTACATTCTGCTCCCGGGATTAATGAAGCCTTCACAGCAAGGAGATTTGCTTGGTGTATGGTTTAGGAAAGAAAGAAAAAAAATTTCTCCCAGAATATCTGGTTGAAGATTTGCATCCTTTGTGCCAGCAAAGATTTGATAGAGTGTTTCTCAGGAGCGTGGCAGACTTTCCGAGGATACATTTCCCAGGAAGAGTCTCTACTTCTAACTTGGGATAAGGGTTTCTCTTGAGCTCTCCAAGGCTGTGGTGATGATATTATACAGCCTCCATTAAAGCTGAATGAGAGAATGGATCAGGTCAGTCTTGTTCAGTGCTCACACTTAGAGACTAGTCCATGTGAGACACTAATATTCCTTGGAAATTCACTTAATGAAGAAAGTAATCATTGAATAAATTGAAGATAAATGTTAGTCTGTTAGATTGGGTGACTGAAAAACACTCTTTTCAATGAAAGACTGCCAAAGGCCAAGTATTCTATACATCTCCCCTTTCTCTTAAAATTCTTGTGAACATGCTTGTTGCCTAACAACCCCCAGACCAGGTATTCTTGAGACTTGACTTTCTATCTTACCCTCCACTTCCCTCTGATTGTGAGCTAGCCAGTCACACTGAACTCCCATCAACTGAATGGAAAACAGTTATCACTCTGGGTTAGGATGAGAACAAAGTGCCCTGGTGTGCTTGTTTGCACAGTTCGGGTTGTGGAGCACCCTTTTGCAAATGTAAAAATTGCCTTGCAGACTTACTTTCTCTTTGTTCATGTGTCATCTTGTGACACGGCAGAAGTTCTTTTCTGACAGTGACTTAGTGATTTCTATGGTCTGCTTCTATCAAGGAAATGTTCCAAGTGCTTATGAAATGTTTGGAATGGACAAGATAAAAGTAGTAGTAGTAGTAGTAGTAGTAGTAGTAGTAGTAGTAGTAGTAGTAGTAGAAGAAGAAGAAGAAGAAGAAGAAGAAGAAGAAGAAGAAGAAGAAGAAGAAGAAGAAGAAGAAGAAGAAAGAAGAAAAGAAGCTCCCAGGTAAAACTGCATCTACTCCAGAAAGCCTTCCTGGAAATCCTTCACTGACAGTCATTCTCATCCATTGCCACTCTAATTTCTGACAGGATGTTCCTGCACCGAAATTCCTGAAACACTGAATCTCCCACACAAGCAGCAAGTGACATTCTTATAAAATCCTCTGAACATTTTCCTACATTGCCTGTAAGCATCTCAAAGGCAGAACAGTGGCTTTGTCACTTTATACTCATAACATCCAGCCTGGCATCACGAAGGGGACTGATTGAGTAAAAGATTGAATCTATTGATTAATTAAGCATTTTAGTTTATTTATAATATACCCAGGTGATTAATAAGCTTTTACAAGCTGTCATAATCCAGAGAAGAACTAAACACTATGGTTTCAAGGCAATTTATTACATAAAACATAACCTGCTCCACACATGCACACATGCTAGGAAGAAAGAAAAATGTTGTAAGTATCCTGGAAGGCTTGTGGAGCTTGTAGAACACTCTCAAACAAAACAACTCAGGCCTTTCTTCATCATTGGACTATCAAGACCTTCTTTGCAATATCTTGTTGCAGTTATTCTTTCTTGCAGATCTTCTGGTCCCTCCTCCTTGGAGTCATTGCATTTGAATTGCTCAGGCTGAAGCTGTTCTGTCTTGTGCATCTTTCACTTCCCTTTATTCTCCCTGGGAAGATGCACCATTTTTATTTCCTATGCTTTACACTCCCTTGGCCTCTATTTCCTCCTTGTATATTGCTTTATATTTCCATCCTTATTTTTAAGTTTCGTTCAAAGTACCGTTTTACCCCACTAAATCACTTACTCTGCCACAATACTTGTTCCTATTAAAGGTTTTCCTCCAAACTTTGCAGTTGGAAAGTCATTATAGAAGTGACTGGGTTTTTTTTCTTCTTAGTTACTAAACATTTTGAAAGCTATTCAACAATTTTTGAATTTTATCAGACCAATCATACTTTCCAGAGTACTTCTGTGGGAGTCATATATCCTGTTCTCATTTTAGTTAGGACACTTTTTCCATTCCTTTATGAATATAGCTATTTACAATTATCTAATGTTAATAATTTATAAATAATCAGGTCTATTTTAACATTCATTAAAATTTAACAACTATATAGATTCATATGGTTTAAACTTCTCTGTTAGAAGAAGACTTGTAAGAATTGTTTTTCTCCCTCTACCATGGGGTCCCAGGGATCCAACTCAGGCTGTCAGGCTTTTGTAGCAAGTGCCTTTATCTGCTGATCTATCTTATCAGCCCTAAAATTGTAGTTTAATGTGTTTTCAGGGCAGTAATTCCTTATATAGCTAAGTAGTAATGATGTTTCACCTATTTTATAGTTAAAGGGACAAATCCTCAACAGCTCTTTGCCCAAGGTCATATTGCTCACCTTGATTTTTTATCTACATATTGTTCCTTATCTTATGACATAGGAATACAGTGTAGGATGGCGCATTCCTTTCATTAAAAAAAAAAAAAGATTCTCATCCCTAGTTTTTTATTCTGAGATCATGGCCAACTTAAAAATGTCTGCAGATAACTCAAATTAATCACTTGTTTTTGCGATTTTATACAAACTGTCTTCTGTGGAAAACCTGGACTTACCTTAGACTTGAAAAACACTATATATCTATATCTATCTACACACACACACACACACACACACACACACACACACACACACATTGTGCTTAGATCAAAATTTCCCTGTAAAGCACACTTGTACCCCTGAGTGAAGTTAGTCCTCTCTCCTAGTTCTGCCTGTTCCTTTGGACATTTTCCTTTTATGAACTTTCCACACAGAATGACTTGAAAGAATTGTCTCCCTTGATATATTATAGGCCATCTGTGCTGACTAGTTTTATGTCAATTTGACACAAACTACAGTTATCTGAAAGGAGGAAACCTCAACTGAGAAAATGCCTCCGTAAGATCCCACTGTAAGACATTTTCTTAATTTGTGATTGATGGGGGAGGGCCCAGCCTATTTGGGGTGGAACCACCACTGGGCTGGTGGTCCTGGGTTCTATTAAAAAAAGCAGGCTGAACAAAACATGAGGAACAAGCCAGTAAGCAGCATTCCTCCATGGCTTCTGCATCAGTTCCTGCCTCCAGGATCCTGCCCTGTTTTGAGTTCCTATCCTAATTTCCCTCAATGTTGAACAGT
This sequence comes from Peromyscus eremicus, assembly GCF_949786415.1. NCBI lineage: Eukaryota > Metazoa > Chordata > Mammalia > Rodentia > Cricetidae > Peromyscus > Peromyscus eremicus. The sequence goes on along the minus strand of NC_081416.1, from coordinate 111,215,781 downwards.
CATGAGGAAGTATAAGCTGAATAAACCCTTTACCCTCCAAGTTGCCTTGGTCATGGTGTTAGATCTTAGCAATAGTAACCCTAACTAGGACACCATCTGATGATAGAGATCTTGTCACATCCAGTAGATGCTCTGTAAAACCAAATGAGCTGAACTAGCTATAAGACTTTGAACATTAAAAAGCATACTCGACACACTCCTATGTAATGGTTATTCCCATTTCTTTTTCTAAAATATAAGACATAATTGCTTTCCTGAGATATTTCAAGACTAGGAAGTTATTTATTTCCCCATCTTACACATATAGCTTGTGACTGCTAGAAGACAGAAATCTCTACAGAGATGTATTTGACTCAGACAGTTGGGTTCATTTGAGCCTGGTTTTTGAGCCTCCAAAATACAGATAAAAACAGAAAATTTCAATTGAGAGGAACTCTTGCTGTACAGACAGAATTGCTGCCTTAATAATAACCAAGCTCTTAAAGCTGTCCCTGTGTGTCCTTGCATGCATTAATCCTCAGGATAATCATGTGATTTGTGTATGATTATTTCATTCATGATAGTTAAGAAAAGGCAGATAAAGGGGAGTTTAATGCTTGCCTAGTTCACACAGAAAGTGAAATAGGAAATGTAAAATTTGTCAAAAATTCATCTGCTTTACAGTAGGTATCTTTTGTTCTAGGTCATATAGCCTTTACTTGCTGTATGAACAACAGTGACATGAATTCCAATGCCTTTAACTGTTCATTCATTGGCTCAAATAATGTCTCTCCTTTGTTAGCAGTCCTGTTGTGGGAAAAAAAAAATTCCTTCAGTCCTTTCTTCCAACAGTGTCCCTGATTGAGAACTAAAGTAACTATTTACCTGTAAAAGCCCTCTGTGTATTTTAGGCTTTTAGTAGAACTCATTTGAAATTTTTGCCTTGGTCACATGGCCTGGCCTCCTGATATGACTTGGATTTAACTGTATTTTTTCTTGCTTGGTATTAGTAAGACCCCTCACGGTTTTCATAAATGCAGTTTTCTCACAGGAAAAACAGCCTTTGATGACTTTCATGCTGGTCTGATACTTTTGAAAGCATGAGCTGCAGACATATACATGTATGTAATATATGTATGAAATTGAGAAACACAGCAGTTTGCATATATATATTACATAAAAATAGGCAGTGACAGGTAGTATATAAAATTCATATTAACCTCTGTTCATCCTTTAAAGGGACAGCCATGGCTCAGCAAGGAAAAAAATCTCACAACTTGAAAGATTTCATGCTGATTTTCAAAGGTGGCCTCAATTTCTTCTAGGTCATTGGAGATTTTCAACTATTAAAAAGCCAGCTTTGGGGAAACTGCTACCACCAGCATAATCATAGCATAATGCAGCAATGATAGTTTGCTGTCAGGGGGTGCTGGAAATAGAGGAAATCACCAGAGCCAAATAGCATTCTGCTTTGGATATTTTTAAGAAACAGACTATGTAGTTGTTTACTCAGACACAGACCAAGGGAAAGATGAGTAAGACCTAAGTAATCTTTAAGACACATGAGAAACATTTATACAGTCTTTGATCAGACAGGATTCACAGTTGGATTCCTATTGTGTTATATTACCTGTTCATAGTGCTGGGTCTGGGATTCCCACATGCACTGAAATATATGGGAAAACATACCAACAATTTGGAAGGTTTTCAGGCCATTAATCTGTAGATGAATTGCTAAGCGGTCTTATTAATAGAAAATCTGGAGCCAGAAATTTGAGTTAAAGCCTTAGAGAGATTGGGGAAATACGGAAAGCCACCAGCTAACCTCACCTCACCAACTCTGCAGCTTCTAAGGAGAGTGACTGCCTGTCTACCTAGGCTTATATGCTTTGCTTTTCTACCCTCTCATTGGCTCTTAGCCCAGCTATTTTAATTCCCCTTCATACACAGCTCTGTCACTGTTTGTGTGTATGTACAGACCTCCAGATCTCTATGTTTTGTACTGAGATTAAAGGCTTGTGTCACCCCCACTTGGCTCTATTCCCTAGTGTGGTCTTGAACACACAGAGATCCTGCTTGCTAAGGGATTAAGGGCGTGTGCTGCCTGACTTCTTTGTTTACTTAAAATGGCTGTCCCTTTCTCCCTGATCTCCAGGCAAGCTTTATTTATTAACACGCAAACAAAATATCATCACATTTTTCCTTTATTGTCTTATAAAAATTTAAAACATAATAAAAAGTTAAACTAATATAAGAAAAACTATATACAATAAGTACAATCACTATATACAATATATACAAGCAATAAATATATCAACAATGGCTAGTCCGTTTGCATTTGACAAATTCAGTGAAAATATTCCATTATCTATCCCATTTTAGTGAGTTCAAAATGTACCTAATTCATTTTCTATCCTAACATATTACCAACAGAAAACTACCTTATGATGTCTTTCAAATATACACTTAACATCTTTTAGTGAGTTTCTTTTCTGAATTTCTTAACAAGGAAAATTGTAACTATAACTATCTAATCTTCAACTCCCTCAGAGACCTGAGAAGGAAATATTACCTAATAAAACAGGAAGTGCAAACAAGCAACTTCTAAAAAACGAATTATGACAGAAGTAGCCAGCTGCCTGGACAGTCACTTGAGGTTTCTCTGCATGTTGGGGCATCGTCTTTGGCCTACAGGCTTAGCATGCAGGATGTACACAAGGCCTACAGCTTAACCTCACATTCTGTGTGAGTATTCCATGTACGAGATAAACTTGAATTCCACCAGTGTCCTGTCATGTTTCAGGATGTTAAATTCTGGAAATTGCTGGTGTTTTGGAATTTGGCTTCCCATTCTTCTTGGCTTATGGATAGCTTCATCTTATTTATTAAATGCCAGTCAACTATTGCGAGGTTAGCCTAGTTACTCCTTCAAGAATAACTGTTTTAGCTACTGTTCACTGCACACCAGAAGCCATCAGTCTACTGTCTGTTTAGCTGCCTTTGAAGAAAGGGGCATTGTACCTTTTCCGGATTACAAAGCCATTTCAGTGATGGTGCCATGTTGTCCTGGCCTCAGAGGATGCCTGTTGCCAAAGCTGCAACCACACTTGTCTTGGCAAGGATCAGTAGTACTTTGTTTTGTGTCCTGTTTCTCCATTTTGGATAGCATACTGTCAGCAGTCAATTCAAGGGCATTTTCTTGCCCAGTGGCTAACTTTCGCCACAATGAAAGTTAACTCCATATGCAGTTTCTTCAATGCTCATATTTTCTCTGAAATAGATTGGTGCCACCAGGAGCAGATGTGTCTCATTGTCCAGAAAGTCTAAGTTTTTAAAAACATTGTAAATGCCATATTCTGTAGGTCTTTGAAGTATTTGAAGATTACCTACCTAATTGAATTATGTCTGTGTATACTTAATTGAATTACATCTATGTGTATCTAGAAAATTCAACATGACTATAAGTTTGATTATCATAAAAGACTAAATAGTAATCTGTATTTCTTAATTATCCCTAACAATTTAAATGAGCTGCATAAACATAATACCTTAAACAAGAATACAAATATACATACAGTATAACAAAATTAACTTTAAATTTGTATCAATAAACTAAAATCTATACCAATGTAAAACATTTTAAACAAGTTACTCTTTAAAAGTAGGTTCAACAATCCACCCTATTATCCTATCATATCTATATGCTATATTTCCATATCTACTCTTTGGAGTCTCTCTCTCTCTCTCTCTCTCTCTCTCTCTCTCTCTCTCTCTCTCTCTCTCTCCATTTTCTGGGAATAAGTCTGGTAATAGTAGAACTATCTCTAAGAAAGTTCTTTGTTCTTCTTTCTTTCTCAGTTTTTTTTAGAAACTTTATCATTGAACTTTATTTAAAACAATTGAATGGAGATATGAACACCTAAGAACTTCATACATATAGGTGACTTGCTCTTCTCTTGACATGGAAAGTTCCCAGGTATTTCATCTTTCTCAGTTTTTTTTATTTGCTGTTCAAACTGGACAACTTCTACTGATCTGTCTCTGAGTTCTCTGATCCTTTATATTTTTTGTCATCTGTATTCCACTGTTACGTACAAATCAGGATCTTCATTTCAGCTACTATGACTTTAGTCTTGAAGTTGTCCATTGAGATTTGGATCTGGTGATGAGGGACTACAATCCCAGTTAGTACAGAAATGGAGGCAGGGGAATTATAAGTTCAGGGCAAGTCTGGACTATAGGGTGAGTTCAAGGCCATCCTGAACAACCTAGAGAGAGCTTGTCTTAAATGAAAAAATATGAAAAGAAGAACAGAGATATGTGTCAGTGGGAAAACACTGTCTGATGTACACAAAGCCCAAGGTTCAATCCTCAGTGCTACAAAGGAGAGAAATAAAGATTTAAAAAGAAGAAAGCTGTCCACTGAGTTTTCTCTCATGCCTTCCAATTCTTTGCTTAGATTTTACATGTTTTTATTTGTTTAAAGACTTTTCAAAACTGTGTTGGAAGTAACACAGACACTGAGAGAAATAATAAATGGGACCTCTTGAAACTGAGAAGCTTTTGTAGGGCGAAGGACACAGACAACAAGATAAAATGACAGCCTACAAAATGGGAAAAGATCTTCACCAACCCCACATCTGACAGAGGGATGATATCCAGAACATATAAAGAACTCAAGAAATTAGACATCAAAATACCCAACTGTCCAATTAAAAAATGGGCTATAGATCTAAACAGAGAATTCTCAACAGAAGAAGCTCAAATGGCTGAAAGACATTTAAGGAATTGCTCAACATCCTTAATCATCAGGAAGATGCAAATCAAAATGACTCTGAGATACCATCTTACACCCGTCAAAATGGCTAAGATCAAAAACACTAAAGACAGCTTATGTTGGAGAAGATGTGGAGCAAGGGGGACACTCCTACACTGTTGGCGGGAATGCAAACTTGTACAGCCACTTTGGAAATCAATATGGTGCTTTCTTAGAAAACTGGGAATCAACCTTCCTCAAGACTCAGCTATACCACTCTTGGGCATATACTCAAGAAATGCTCAATCATACCTCAAGGACATATGCTCAACTATGTTCACAGCAGCATTATTTGTAATAGCCAGAACATGGAAACAACCTAGATGCCCTTCAACTAAAGAATGGATAAATAAAATGTGGTACATATACACAATGGAGTACTATGCAGTAGAGAAAAACAATGGCATCATGAAGTTTGCAGGCAAATGGATGGATCTAGAAAAAATCATCCTGAGTGAGGTAACCCAGACTCAGAAAAACAAACATGGTATGTACTCACTCATAAGTGGATACTAGATGTAAAGCAAAGTATAACCAGACTGTAACTCACAACTCCAAGGTGGCTACCTAGTAAAGAGGACCCTAAGAAAGACACAGGAAACAACCAACAACAGAGAAATGGATGAGATCTACATGAACAAACAGGGGGTGGGGGTTAATGGGGGGCAAGGGTTGGGGGAAAGAGAGCTTAGGGGAGTAGGAGGTCCCAGCTGGATCAGGAACAGAGTGGGAGAACAAGGAAAGAGATACCATGATAAATGAAGACACCATGGAAATAGGAAGAATCAGAGTGCTAGAGAGGTCCCCAGACACCCACAAAGATATCTCCACTATAGACTACTGGCAATGGTCAAGAGAGTGCCTGAGCTGATCTACTCTGGTGATTGGATGGCCAAACACCCTAACTGTCATGACAGAACTCTCATCTAGTGACTGATGGAAGCAGATATCCACGGCCAAGCCCCAGGTGGAGCTCCAGGAGTCCAATTGGCGAGAGAGAGGAGGGATTTTATGAGCAAGAGATATTGAGACCATGATTGGAAAAAGCACAGGAACAAATAGCCAAACTAGTGGAAACACATGAACTGTGAACCAATAGCTGAGGAGTCCCCATGGAACTGGATCAGGCCCTCTGGATAAGTGGGACAGTTGATTAGCTTGAACTGTTTAGGAGGTCCCCAGGCAGTGCGACCAGGACCTGTCCTTGGTTCATGAGCTGGCTTTTTGGAACCTAGGGCCTATGCTGAGACACTTTGCTCAGTCTTGGTGTAGGGAGGAGGGGGACTGGACCTGCCTCAACTGAATTTACCAGGCTGGGTTGACTCCCCAGGGGAGACCTTGCCTTGGAGGAGGTGGGAATGGGGAGTGGATTGGGAGGGAAGGCTAGGGGTGGGAGGAGGGAGGACAGGAGAATTTGTGGCTGATATGTAAAATTAAATTAATTATAAAATAAAAATATTTTAAAAAGACAAGAAAGAAAGAAAGAAAGAAAGAAAGAAAGAAAGAAAGAAAGAAAGAAAAGAAAGGAAGGAAGAAAGAAAGAAAGAAAGAAAGAAAGAAAGAAAGAAAGAAAGAAAGAAAGAAAGAAAGAGGAGGGAGGGAGGGAGGAAGGGCTGCTGTATGGCAGGAGTGGTACCCAGGAAACAAGTGAAGCTGCTGTTTAAGTACTGAGGAAACTGTTCCTTCTAAACATCTTCTGTCAAGTAACATGTATAATCTGCAACACTCTAACCCACGTGTGCTTCAGAGGTACTTGTGTAAGGAATCCCTTGCTTTCAAAACCATCAGCAGAAAATCATTTGGCATTATGAGGGACAGACAGGCCTCTTATCCACAGCTCCCTTCAGGTCTGAAAAAGCTTCATTGTCAATTGTAGTTCTGACAAGACCCACATCCAAGTGACAGGTGAAAAAACTAGATTGGCAAACAATGCTTTTCACACTGTACTCTTCTCTAGCCACATCTGCTTGGCCCTCATATTTATTGTTCATGCCAACCCTATTGAAAAGATTGTTGGCCAAGTAGTTGGCCAGTAAAACTGGCTTCAGTGTAACCCGGGCCATTTTTCACACTTTATTTTGGTAGTTCACGTGCATATGCCGAAGACTATTGTATTCCTTTTTATATAGGCATAAACAATCTGACAAAGGATCTCTCTGTTACACAAACTGTCATCCTTATTTGGGCATGTTGTGCTGATTTCAAGAAGGACCACTATTTCTGAACATAGTAGCAGTATTTTACCTTCTCATCTTTTAAATTTTAATTGAGATCTCTTAAAGTAGGTTTTATTCCAGACGAGTCAAATAAACCCCATCCTGCACAATAACAACCTTGACCTGTGTGTGGCTTGGCACAGTCTGCAAACTCAATATGCTACAGAGGAAAGAAGGCTGACTTTTTTTTTCTTTTTTACTCTATTTGTTTTGTCTTTGATTTTGTTTGTTTGTTTGACAAAGGTCTTGAAAGTAGCCCAGGATAGTCTCCAACTCTTGATCCTGATTACTCAGTCTTTTGAATAACAGATTTCCAGTATGCCACCATGACTGTCAATAATACTCTTAAATTGCCGTAAACACTATACTCCCTTCTTTTCTTCAATATCCAAGAAAAAGTACATGGATCGTAAATACTGTGTGTGTGTGTGTGTGTGTGTGTGTGTGTGTGTGTGTGTGTGTGCGCGTGTGTGTGTATGTGTGTGTGTGTGTATGAGAGACAGGCTTAGATAGGGGTACTATAGTTTATGTTGATGAGATTCTTTCATGTTCCTTTCTAAATTAATGAAATAAAACAATGTTGTAACTGAGAACTTATGATTTCCTGCCATGACTTCCTTCTTCCATGCTGTTTTGGAGAAATCATGAGCATGAGACTCGCTTTTTTATTTTTAATTAAGAAAAAAAATTTCATTCATTTTACATACCAAAGATCCCCCTCTTCCCTCTTCCTTCCCCTCCAGCCTCCCCCCCTCCCAACCCACCCCTCATTCCCTTCTACAAGAAGGTAAGGCCTCCCATGGGGAGGTACATTTAATAGAGGCAGGTCCAAGCCCCCTCTCATTCCTCAAGGCTGTGCCAGGTATCCCACCATAGTGGAGAGGGTGCCTGAACTGGCTTACCCTGGTGATCAGATTGGTGAATACCCTAACTGTCATCATAGAGCCTTTCTCCAGTAACTGGTGGAAGCAGATGCAGAGATCCACAGCCAAACACCAGGCCGAGCTCCAGGAGTCCAGTTGAAGAGAGAGAAGAGAGGGATTCTATGAGCAAGGGGCATCAAGATCATGATGGGGAAACCTACAGAGACAACCAAACCAATCTAGTGGGAACTCATGAAATTTAGATCAAGAGCTGTGGAGCCTGTGTGGGACTAGACTAGACCCTCTACATAGCCAGACAGTTGTATAGCATGATCTGCTTAAGGGGTCCCCTGGCAGTAGGTTCAGAATCCATCCCTGGCGCATGAGCAGGACTTTTGGAACTCACTTCTATGATGAAACTCCCTTTTTTTTTTTGTTCAAGACAGGATTTCTCTGTGTAGTTGGTGCCTGTCCTGGATCTTGCTCTGCAGACCAAGCTGGCCTCAAACTCACAGAGATCCGCCTGGCTCTGCCTCCCAAGTGCTGGGATTAAAGGCATGTGCCACCACCCCCTGGCATGAAGCTCACTTTTATGTGTCCAATATTTACTAATATTTTGTCATATTATTTCTCTAATGTCGAAAAAGTAAAGCATGTGCGCGCGCGCACACACACACACACACACACACACACACAATTCTTTTAAGTAAAATAGGTCTAGTTTAGTACCACTCCATCTTTATCTACATATCTACTAAGAGAAAGAAGGAGATCCATATTCTAATACACTATTTGGAGAACTTTGTGTTGAACACTTATTTGCTTGCTCCCAGACCCACAATTGTTTTGCTTATTGAATATGACTGGTTCTAGACAGGGGGTTATAACAGTGTAGAAAGTATATAAATATTGTTTAACCTGAAAATATAACTGGAGACTAAGAACTGTATATAACAGCTCTCTAATGCTTTAAAAATAAGACTATTTTAATTGTATCTATAAACTACTACCTGCATCTTGGCTCAGCAAATACTTTTTTATATAATTCTGGAAAACCCTAAAATATCCCTTATCTTCCTTTCCTCCTTATCGCCTCCTCTGCCTCCATCCTGCCATTGTGCCTTCTTGCCTTATTTCCTTCCTTTTGAAAATACCAATTCAGCACTTTCTTTTGCCTGTCACTTTACTAGACACTATAGGTGATATAAAAAGTAGACAAGACAAAGACCGTGTGACTGGGAGTACTGTCTTTTCCTTGAGCAATCAGGCATGGAAGAATTGAGGTGATCTCGGAACAATGCGCATTAGAATATAGAAATATCTGAAAGGCTTGAACCTTCTAGCTTATCCAGTCAACAAGTCTCAGGCTTTATCTTTTGCACAGGTTTTCTCTTTTCCAGTAAGACAAATTATTTTTATTGCTTAATATATGCTAATGTGTGTTAGAGAGCTTTTACTTAAATAACTATGATATCTGTGTTTAAATACTCCAAACTAAGTTGTTCCTTTAGCAAGTTATTTGTGTTTTTACATCATTCCTTATAGAATCATTCCTACTCTAAATGGTTGTTACATGTTCAATAATAATTACTGATTATTTGATAAGTTGAGACATGACTCAGGCATTCTGAGCACTTTGCTAAGCTTTCCCATGAAGCCTCTGCACTGTCCTCTGGCTTCATCTTGAGTGACAATCCTGAAACTGCACCCACTCAGGTCTGCAGACCTAGACAGCTTCTGTCTGTTTCCACTAATTAATGTGAGAGAGCTGACATATATCTGCCTGGGGATTGCCAGTCTCCCATGCACACTCTCTGGCTTCCCTACTCACTATGCTTGGGGATTATCCTCCAGTCATACCGTTCAGGAGTAGGGAGAGGGATCTAGAATGCTGTCCTGTGTCATGATTGATTTGAAGTGCTCTAGGGAAACCTGGAGGCAGATATGCAAGAAAGAGATAATGAGCATAAGACAGCCTCAGGGAACTAACTCGGGCTGCCAGTAGGTGTCTCCTGACCTAGCTTCATAGAGCTTCCCAGAGACCCAATTAACTCAGGGTACTGTGCTGAAGTTGGGCTACACATAAGAACTGTGTTCCCAGGTTACTATGTGAGAGGGTCAAGGGTTTTCTCCCATGTTTATTAGCTTTATCTGGGATGATTTGTAACTATGGAGAACCTGGCTTCTGCCTTTTCCTTGAAAGCACACGGCTTGTGATTTGTTAGAAATAATTATTTATTTGTTTCAAAGAAAATTTAGTTTATGTCAGAATTTGAGTGTAATGGTGATAAAAATTGCCTTTAAATTTCATAATCTTGACTGACCCTTCAATCTGTGTGAAGAGAGTGGTCTATTATTTGTCAGCAAATCCTTACTCCTTTCTCTCAGTTATAGGTTATGGAAAACTTAGTTTCCAGGGACCAGTTTTCCATTTTAGTAATTCAAGAATAAAAGTCCCTGCTGCCTAGAAGCTTGTCACAGTTCGCAACAGGATCTGGGAGGCTGAGACTTCAGGTGTCAAGGGAGGGCTGCATGTAAGCATCTGGAAACTGTCAACCATATGCATACACATCCCAACTGCAAGGGAAAGCAGAGAACCGTAAGTGTCTCAGTAGGAGAAAGAATTTTCAGAAAATAGATCTCTTTCTTCTGTTTTCCTTATCTACATGCAGCTGCTATTGTTCTTACAAGGGAACTCAGATTTGCATCATTTTCACATTTATCCAACAGCTGAACATTTCCTCAGTTTCACAGGGTAGCAGCCCTACCGCCAACGTCATCAACCAATAAACCCATATGTTAGTCATTCATTTAATAAATCTTGAGTTAATAGCATTTTATGTGTCATATGCTAGACATTGAATTATGAGATGTCTGCTCTTTATCCTCAACACATTCTGATTCCTTTAGATGAAGTGTGTTGTAAAACCTCCAATTCTAATCTGATAAGAAATGCATCATGACAGAGGCATCGTTCAATGACTACAGTATAAATGAAGGACCAAACATTAATGGCAAGAAGCAAGGTCATTCAAGCAGAGAAGAGCATGTGCAAGGAAATGGAAATTTATGAGTGTCAGTGACACGTTCGTCTCATAATTGCATAGGGGCAGGATAGTGAGTAGGACAGAAAATTCAGGTCAGGACAGGTAAGTAAGTCATATGTCATGTTAGAGAACATAGATTTGTTAGAAAGCTGCATTAGAATATTAAGGAAAAGTAACCAGTATGTGCTACAGCAACAGATTAGAATATAGGTAAAGTTACAAGACAGGCTTAAAATATCCATGTGACATTTTTAGGAGAAATACCATCATCCTCTAAGGAACAGTGACATGAATGGGAATAGAGAAAGACTCACAAAGGGTTTCAATTAAGTCTGATTTATTTACTTATTTATTTGGAAAGCAGCTAAGCAAGTTGGCACAAAACTAGATTTGACAAAGCTGGCACTGGGCAAAGATGTGACCAAATAACTTAAGAATAATAAGGGTTTTATCTTTGTGACGTTCAAGTACACTCAATTTTCCAATTATGTATCTTGGCAAGTATCCTGGGCCAAGGGTTAGGCCCTCACCAATTTACTATGCTGAAGACTTAATCCCTACTACTTTGGGATGTAACCATACTGGGGAGAAGATGTTTAATGGAGGTAATTGAATTAAGATGAAATTGGAGTTGGTTCTAGTCCAATATGATGGGTGTCCTTTTAAAAGGGAAATTAAGAAACAAAATTGTGATTTGTATAGGAAGCATTCTTCCAAAAGGTTCACCTGGTGAAGGCTTGTTCCCAACTGGTAGCACTATTCTGGGAGGTTCTAGAAAGTTTGATAGGTGGGTCTAGCTGGAGGAAGTGGTCACTTAGGGTACATTCTGAGGTAACTTGTCGCTTTCCTTTCCTTTCCTTCCCTTCCACTTCCTTTTCCTTCCTTATCCTTTCCTTCCCTTCCCTATCTTTTCCATCTCTTCCTTTCTCTCCTCTTTTCTCCTGTTTTCTTCTCCTGCTCTCCTTCCCTCTAACCCCTCTCTTTCTTCTTTTTCCCTCCCTCCCTCCCTTCCTCCCTCCCTCCCTCCCTCTCTCCCTCCCTCCCTCCCTGTCTTCTTCTCTTCCTCCCTCCCTTCCTTTCCTCTTTTCTGCTTTCTGGCTACAAGGATGTGACCACCATTGTTACAGTGGAAGCCTGCTCACCATGGGCCTTTGAAAGGCTGAGGCAAAATTAATCTTTCCTCCTCTAGTGCTGTCATCTTAGACATTTTATCACAGCAATTAAAGTCTGAATAAAACACAGACATACCCAGAGGGAAGAACAAGTGGAGATGCAGGGAGAAGCCAGGTCATTAGTAAATGAAGAAGAAGGCCTTAGACTCTAGTGATACTTTGCTCTGAATACCAGCATGCAAAACTGTGAGCAAATGAAATTCTGTTGCTTGAGTTGCAGAGTCGGTGGTATTTCATCAGGACAAATTGAACAAAGAAATACAGCAAAGATTTTGGAATACCTCTTTGGGAACTTTCTTGATATCAAGCAATTATCTAAGAACCTTCAAGGTTTATTCAATCCATAATAACCAGGTTGTTCCAGACCACAAAAGAACTTAAGAATCAGATCTGGCCATGAGCACATGCAGTGTCTTCTACTGTCTTGTTTGTTTTCGTAACTTATGGTGAAGTTGAGGACTGTCCTGCACTGCTAAACCTTTCTTCATCAATTGCAGCAAAGACAATTCCCAGTCTCAATCCTACTTCCAGCATTCTCTTCACTTAAAGATGCTCGTAGTTGGGTTTACAAAGTCATAGCTCTTTAGTTCACACTTTATTTATTACTGATCCTTTTATGATTTCACACATATAAAATTTTACTCTAGCTAGAACTTTGAGAACTATATTGAATAAATATGGAGAGAGTGTACACTCTCGTCTTATTCCTAATAAAGGTGGGATTGCTTTGAGTTTTTCTTCAATTAATTTGATGTTGGCTGTTGGCTGTTGGCTGTCGGCTTGCTATATCTTGCTTTTATTATGTTTAGGTATGTTTCTTGATCTCTCCAAGACTTTTATCAAGAAGGGATTTTATCAAAGGCTTTTCACCATCTAATGAGATGATCATGTGTTTTTTTCTTTCAATTTATTTATATAGTGGATTACATTGACAGATTTTCCTGTGTAGAACCATCCCTGCATCTCTAGGATGAAGTCTACATGATCATGGTAGATGACCTTTTTGTTGTGTTCTTGGATTCGGTTTGCCACTATTTTATTGAGTAGTTTTGCATCAATGTTCAAGAGGGAAATTGGTCTGTAACTTTCTTCCTTGATGGTTGGATTGGGGGTAGGTGGCCATAGAAACTTGAGGGATCGAGTTGGGAGGTAGGAAGAGGGGTGAGAGAGACTACCAGAAGGGGGACTTTATGGAGTTGGGTAGAAGTCTAAAGCAAGGGAAACTTCCAGGAGTCTACAAGGATGACCCTAGCTAAGACTCCCAGCAGCAGTGGATGCATAGCCTGAACTGGCCATCCCCTGAAATCGGGATTGGTGACTACCAGGTTTTCATCAGAAAGCCTTTATCCAGTGACTGATGGAGGCAGATTCAGAGACCCAAGGTCAAACATTGGGTCTTGCTTGCTGTGGGAGTCCTGCTGAGGAGAGGGAGGAGGGATTGTAGGAAACGGGGCAGGGTTGGGGTGGGGTGTCGGGAACATGGCAGGAAAAGCACAGAAACTGCTTGCCTGGCTCATAGGAACTCACAGAGTCTGAACCAACAACTAGGGAGTCTGCATGGGACCAAGCTAGGGCCTCTGCATATATTCAACAGTTGTGTAGCTTGGTCTATGTGTGAAACTCCTGGCAATTGGAGCAGGGGCTGTCCCTGGTGCTTTGACTGGCTCTTAAGAACCTAATGCTCATGCTGGATTGCCTTGCCCAGCCTATATACAAGGAGAGGTGCTTGGTCTTATGGCAGCTTGATATGCCATGCTTTGCTGAAGCCCATGGGAGGTCTGCCCCTTTCTGAGCAATTATGGAGGATTATGGAGGAGGCATTGATTGAGGAGGGGAGCAGAGGGAAGGAAAGAGGAGGTAGTAAGAGGACAGGGAGGGAGGGGAGGTTGTGGTTGTGGCTTAAAAAATTAATTAAATAAAATAAAAAATTTATCATCAATGTCCCTACCAATTATCTTTTCTTATCTCCTACCCTTCCTACCAAATCCCTTCTTTCCAAATTCCCTCCCTGTTTTCATGTCTTCTCTCTGTGTGTGATTGTGTGTGTGTGTGTGTGTGTGTGTGTGTGAACATGTGTCCCATTGCATTTAATTATTTTTTCCTGCATAAGCATTGGTGTAAGGTTACGTGCTTGAGTGGGTCAGTAAAACAATCATATTTAAGATAATTACTGTATATAACTTTTTGCTCTGAAGTAAGGTGAGATTTATGGTTTCCTCCCCTTCTTATTTCCACTTAGGCTTTGTGTTGAGCTCAGCTTGCCAGCAAGATACTTCCTCTTCACCAGATTCCTTTGCTTCAAATATTTTTTAATCAGTGGGGCATTTGGAGGACCCATAAACTCATGAATAAAACTTAGGAATAAAGGAACTGGAAATCTAACCCTCTTCCTATCAGGGCTACTAAAACCTTGTGCATTTTTTCTGATTCTACTATTATGCTTATCTAGGGTATTCTGTGCCGGTTTGATTTATATTTGCCCAAGGGATCTGTTAAGTAATTCTCTGCAGCATAAGTAGATCTGATTTATGGTACATTGCCCCTCCATCTTAACAATGAAACTACTTTTTAAAATGGCAAGTCTTGCTTAAATTCCAAATATCCAGCCTAGTCATGTAAAAAGGAGAAATGATGAAATCTCTTGGTTCCTGTGAGTCTCTAAATTGCTTCCAACATTCTATTAAAAAAATACTGTCTATTTCCTCCTGGCAATCCCTTGAGAACACAATCTAAATTTTTTCTCTTCTTGGTTCCAAATAAAGAGAAAAGGAATACACAAAGAACAAATTTCTATTCTTCTTTCATGTCTCAGCTCAAATGTTTTTATTTATTATGTGCTTTTGTTAATCCCACTGGGCAAGAGTAAGACTATTACCATAATGTTTGAGCCAAATTTGAAGCAAGCTTTATTAAATACTGTCCAGGACCTGGATAAGGGCCAGACCCATACCCAGGATTCCCAGAGTATGGCATTGTATAACATTAGTCAAAGGCTTATAAAGGCAAAACCCACAAGGCTACAGACTTCCCAACTTCATCCAATCAGGGGTAAGAATATATCATGACATACTTCCCGCCTGCTGGTGATCAAGCACATTCTATGCAATTGAGGCAACCAACCTTGCTTACAGAAAGGACAACACATGAACTACAGCCCCCAACATTCTAGGAAGTTTACAGTCCTTGAGTAAGTGGAGCTTACAGGTTAGAGGCATTTTTGTTTTACAGGTTTCTTAAGCATAATAATTTAAACTTAAAATGTAATTTTAGCCATTACACTTTCAAATAAATTAATTTAAGATTTCTCCTTTAATTCCCCATTGTTTGCTTGTTTGTCAATTCTGTAGAAGAGCTGTGGGCTTCCTTTTTATCATAACAGCTACCAGCATAACAGAGTGGCTGCATATAGCCAGCAAGCAAATAAATAAACAAATAAATAAATAAACGGAGTGGATTTTCAGAAAGCATTGTGAATTGTAACATGGAGTACATATGTCAAATGTGCCAGTAAAGTTTCACACCAAAAAGACAGCAAGATAAAGCAAAACCCACAAACCATTTGAACACGAAATGTTCTCTCTGAAATAAATGAAAGAAGAACACAGAGTTATGGTTTTGAAAGATAAGAACTTGGTAGCTTTGTTTGTTTGATTGAAATGATTTCTAAGATGTTTAGTTTGGAAAATATTAAACACTGTTACTGTTTTCTGTTAAGATGTAGAAAGTAAGTTAAGATTTCCCAGTAGTATGTTTTAGCCACTGAGGCTGTGCAATAAGTTGATTATTATTACGATAAAATTCTATATTATTTCTACATAAAAGAAGAGTTAATGAAATCAGAAATAAGCCCAAGTGGGATTTTTCCCTGCAAAGAAGCAGTCAAGCTGATGCCTCCAGCTCCAGTACACTGCTTTTCACCAAGCTGGATTCATCTCTAGCTGCTTGGGAAGAGCTCCCAACAGTGCAAGGAGAGAGGAGACAATAAGAGAAGATAGATAGATGATAGATGAAAGACAGATAGATGGATGGATGGATGGATAGATAGATAGATAGATAGATAGATAGATAGATAGATAGATAGGTAGATAGATAGATAGAAGATAGACAGACAAAAAAGCTGGGGAAGACACAACCAGAGGCTGGATAGAACATGCTCAGAAAGTTTGTCAGAATGTAACAAGGAATGATGAAAGAAATAGAAGTGGGAGAAAGGAACCTGAAGCTAAGAAATGATCATACTCAACCCCATCATTCTCTGTATGACCTAAAGGGGATCATGAAACCTGTACATAGGACATAGTATAGTGTATTGGTTAACACGACTAAGGTAAACTTGTGAAGGATTTGTTGGTGAGTTAGTGGATTGGTGGTGCTCCACCTACTTAAAGCCTCAGTCAAAGAATGTGCTGTGTGTGATTGGGGTAACCCTGATGCCAAAAGTTCAACTTTTTATGTTCTCTCTCATCAGAGGCCCTTAACTGCAAATCTTCAAATGTGAGAACATATCCAGGAGTAACTACAGAAACCAAGAAAGCAAAAAAGACCATTACCTGAATGGAGGGGTGGGGTAGCAATTGAGAGGGGAAAAACAGGATACGAGTGAAAATAGGGACCTGTAATTAGGGAGAGGGGAAAGGGATAAATATAGAAGAACAAAGGAGGAGGATAAAATAACAACAATGTCTGAAAAGGTCATAAGGTCAACGTTATGAACTATCTACCAAAAAACATAACACACATAAGTCTTTGTATAAAAATATTTATATAGTTTAAATGAAATTTTCTCATTTTGTCTGACAATGCTCTCTCCAAGAGCCAAAGATCATCTGACAAAAACCCCAACATCAGACATGAGAAGCCATTTTTGAGTTGTTGGTAAGGGCTGCCCAACAGACTTTGAAAGCTTTATACCCTTTTACTATTGCCCTCGGTTGGTTCCCAGAGAGAAGGTAAGTTCCTATTGCTGAAGACACCATGCACTTCAGATACAGGGTCCAGAGGCCCCTAAACTAGAAGTGACCTGAATTCTTCTTTCATGAAGACACTATACAAACTTCCAAAGGATGGAAGCAACCAACAGTCCTAGTCAGCTATGATGTCTGTAAACCACAACAATGACCAGCATGGCATGATAGCCCAAATGTTGCAATAGGGACACATATGAATTGGCAATCACCAACAGCTCTCTCATTGGATGGAATACCAGATCAACAAGAGGAAAAGCACACCTGGTGTTGGAAACCTAGGCAACCACCCAGGACTGGCAAAGTCATGAATCTTGGAGAAGAATCTACAACCATCATTTTATTAAACCAGCACAATTCCTAACCACATTCTAAATATTTGTCCTTATGTCCATAGATAAGTTCAGTCTTTACCCCTCATCAAGGAAACTTCTCTTTGCAACAGGTGGAAGCTATAATTGGCCTTTCTTTGGACTGCTAGCTCCCGAATAACAACACAGAGACTTTTTCCCAGAGCTGAGGACCGAACCCAGGACCTTGTGCTTGCTAGGCAAGTGCTCTACCACTGAGCTAAATCCCCAACCCCGAGACTTTTTTATTAAGTATGAAAGCTTGGCCTTAGCTTTTGCTCATTCCCAACTAGCTCTTAAAATTTCATTTAACCTGTTTATATTAATCTACATTCTGCCACTTGGTTTGTTACCTCTCCTCAGTACTGTATATCCGCTTCCTCCATATCTGGCCAGTAAATCTCCCAGCATTCCTATCTCTGCCTGGAAGTCCTGCCTATCCTTTCCTGTCTAGCTATTGGCCATTCAGCTTTTTATTAAACCAATTAGAAAGTGCCTTAGGAAGGTGAGGTTAAACAGACTCATCTTCACCCAGTGCACAAAAAGATTATTCCAACAGGAAACCATTACAGAAAACCACAACTAATAAAAATGCAGAGTTGTGGAACCCAGTCCCTATGGATACATATACAAAAAGCCCATGAATGTAAGGCTCAGGTAATTGCAGAAGGGGGAATGGAACGATTGTAACAGCCAGAGGATCATGAAATTTGCTGCGATATTGTGTCTCCTAGTAATGTCAGAAAGCCATGACCATAAAATCTAACCAGCATGACTACCTAAATATGAGCTGAACAAGGACAATAACAATAAGCACACAAAGGTAGGTAGGAAAAAGACTATGATGTCTCAACCCTACATAAGCAAGGAAAGCTGTGAGTGGGAGAAATTTTTTTTCTAGGAGAGAGCACACCAATAGGTTAATCAATATCAAATGGTCATCCCTGAAAACATATGTATAAGTAACATGTAGACTGAGCAGGTTATATTTAGATATTTGTTACATGCACATATATGAGTATGTGCACATAACAACAATCAGTGAAAACAGGGGCCATGGATTTGAAAAAGAGCAAAGAGAGCAATATGGGAGTGCTAGGAGGGAGAAAGTGGAAGGGGAAAATATTAAAAAGTAAAGAAATAATAAAAATATTTTTGAAGTCTAAGAAACAAAACAACAACAACCTAAGTAGAATGATCATCAAAAACTGAGACAAATTTTCAAGTTTCAGGTAGGAGTCTTCAGACAAAAGAATGCTGGAGCAAAGTGGGATGCAGAAATAAATCCCTCCACCCTGGAAGAAAACATGGATTTTTTTTACTTCTTTGAATTGCTTATTTTAGATTTGGCCAATTTTGAATGAGTTTTTGAAATACAGGAAAATCTGAAAGAGAATAGCTGACTTCCTCATGCGTGATAGTGCAGCACAAAGCCATGGCAGTGCAGATTTCTTGATTACTTTAGGCTTCCTTTTATTCTTCCTTATCTGTCTTCTTGTCTTGAAGAAAATATGTTTTTATATCATGAAATGGTGGGTAGGGCATGAGAGCTTCACTGCACACAGAAGTTATCCATAACGGTGAGTGAGCCCCCTTGTGGCTTCTGCAGTAATAAGTAGACATGACCATGAACTCAATAATACTCATTAGAAAGGAAAATAAATCTTCAGCTGGGCACAGTTATGCCCCAACATGTGTTCTCACAGAAGCACATTAAGAAGAAAGCATCTTCTAAGGTTTGCAAAGATGTTTTACACCAGATCTTCAACTGCTTGAAGTAGTTACACCTGTTACTTTTTTGTTTTCACACTTTTATTGATATTTTGTGGATTTCATATCACGTGTACCGATCCCACCCATCTCCCCATCCTCCCAAATCTGCCCTCTGCCCTTATAACCTGCCGCCTCAAAACAAAACCAAATTTAGAAGAAAAACAAGGCAAACAAAAGAAACAAAGCAAAACAAAGAAAAGAATCTAGATGTGGAATCTGTAATGGGGCCCTGTGTGTCACCAAGTTCACTCTTTAGTCGTTTCATCTTTACTTGCAAGTGTTCATTACCATGAGTCATTGGTCTGGTTCAAGGCTGCTGGCCTCTTCTACACCATCAATAATGGATCTCACTGGGACTCCTCTTGGAGAGCCTGCTGTTGTCCTGTGTTGTGGGGATCCTGCAGTTTTGGATCTGTAGGTTTGTTCCCTTCACCTGCTCCAACAGTTCCTAGATGTGGTGGATGTGGATTCGGGGCCAACTCATTGCCCTGGTTCTGGCCCTGGGTGGTAGCTGGGCTCATCAGTCCACTAGCTTTCTGCATTGTCACCACCAGGGTTAGCTCTCCAGCACTGCCCAGGCTATCCCACTCAATGCAGCCTGCAGCAAGAAGTGGAGCCAGTTCTCTTGCTCTCAGACCCTTGGTCCGGCTCACCCACACTCACACCACCAGGGCCAGCTCCACTATCTTGTCCAAGAGATGTGCAGGGCCTTCTCTCTCAATTGCTGTAGGGGACATATGGGGCCCAGGATGTCAGTTCTCCTGCTCTCAAGCCTTCAGGGCTGGCTCACCTGTGTCCTCTGAGAGGCAACAGGGTTAGTTCTAGCATTCTGCTCAGGCAAGGTGCAGAGTCCATTCTCCTGTGTGCTGCAGGTGGTGAGGGGCAGGGCTAGCTCTCCCATTCATGCTACCACAAGGCAGACAAGGGAGGGCCGGGATCAGTTCTGCTGCCCTCATGCCTTGAGAGCCAGTTCACCTGCATCTGGACAACAGGGTCAGCTGCAGAATGCTACCCAGGTGAGTTGCATGCCTGTGGTGAGGGGTGGAGCCATCTTTCTCGAGTGTGGGGGCCAGCTCTCCTGCTGCAATATCCAGCTAGGGCCATGACCAGGGCTATTCGAGGGCCAGTGAGTGGTAGGACTAGCTCCCCATGGCTGTCAGATTTCAACATGTATGGTTCCCATGACCCCGCTTCCCCATGGTAACACAGGCCATGGACATCAACACAGACTTCAGCAGCCACAGGACCGTGGAACCAGATGTGGCCCTTGGCAGCAGCTCAGGCCTGGGCATCACCATGGCCCCGGTAGCAGCACAGGGGACCCAGATCAGTATGGCTCTAGAAACAGCATGGCCCTTGAACACCAACATGGCTCCAGGTGGTGGCCCAGACCTCTGACATCTGCATTTCCCTCAATGGTATCAGGAGCTAAGAACATAATCACAGACCTTGGCTGTGTTAGGACCATGCTGGCTCCTGCTAGTATAGCCCATTAAGCAGCACTTAAAGCATTCCATTGCTTTCTTAACCCAAACTCCCAATGTCTATATTACTCCAAACATAAACATGGTCAGGCCTATCACTGAAATGCCTCAGTTCCTGGTATCAACTCTGTCTTAGGTAGGGTTTTTATTGCTGTGAAGAGACACCATGACCATGACAATTCTTATAAAGAAAACATTTAACTGGGGTGGCTTGCTTACAATTTCAGAGGTTCAGTCCATTATCATCATGAAAAGGAGCATGGCAGTAGGCAGACATGTGTTACTGGAGTAACTGAGAGTCCTACATCTTGCAGGCAACAGGAAGTCAACTGAGACACTGGGCAGTATCCTGAGCATAGGAACCCCCCAAATGAGCAGCAGCCCTGGCCCAGATGATACCATGGCCCCAGGTGACAGTGCTAGCTACTCAAATTGCCCCAGTGGTGGCAGAGCTCTCAGACACCATCGTGATCACAGGTTTCAGCCTAGACCCTGGGCATCTGTGTGGCCTCTGGTGGTACCATGGGCCACCACACATCAACTTGTTACTTCTTTAAGCAAATATTCTTACCATTTTTTTTTAATCTAACGTAAGTTGTTACTAGAGCCCTATTGAAATAGGCTTTCTGATTCCAATGTTACATGTGAGACAACTGCATTTGAGAAAACGTAGACAATTGTCCAAAAGATGCACAATCTGAAACAATGGAACTTGAACATCTCTCTGTCACTCATTTTCTACCTTACTCTGTTGTCCAGTTAAGCAACAAAAGCTTGGAAGGCAACAAAGCAATTTAGTTATGGTTACTGATACACTATGTTAGTTGACAAAATGGGGAAAAGATGGATTTGGTCCACAACTCAGGTATAAAAATCAAAGGTACATTTTCCTACACTAAGTCTCATAGTAGTCAAAAGCGTTACAGTAATTTGAATGTAATTGGTCCTATAATCTCATAGGGAGTGGCACTATTAGGAGGTGTGAATTTGTTGGAGTGGGTATGCCATGTTGGAGGAAGGGTGTCACTGTAGGGGCTGTGAACTTTGAGGATTCCTATGCTCAAGATACCACCCAATGTGTTAGGTGACTTCCTGTTGCCTGTAAGATGTAGGACTCTCAGTTACTCCAGCACCACAACTGTCTGCATACTGCCATGCTCCCTTTCATGATGATTATGGACTGAATCTCTGAAACTGTAAGCAAGCCACCCCAGTTAAATGTTTTCTTCACAAGTTGTCTCTTTATAGCAATAAAAACAGAGACAAATACCATGGACAACACCAGGGTAATGTGGCCCAAAAGTATCAAGCTTTATCTCTGAGCAAACTTCCTAAGTAGCCAAGAGCAGTCCTCATGCTTTCCCTGCAGAGTGAAGGTAAGTGAGGAACATATCCTCAAACTGTCTCACTAAAAGTTTCTGAAGCTCTCTCTAGAACACAGTTAACCATGCTAGTAGATCAAGGCATGGCAGCACCCACTAGGCAGTCATCATTTAGGACTAATACTGTCTTTAGAGGAAAGGCTGGTATTATGTTTGTTTTGTTAATGCTTTCATAAATTACTCTCTTCTCCTGAGTTATTCCACCAGCATATCTAGTAAACATCCAAATCACCCAATAGCATGGTTAACTAATGTCCATATTCTATATAATGGTGATGACATAAAAGCTAAAATCTACTGAGTACTAAGTGGTGTGTCTTAGTCACTGTTCTATTACTGTGACACCATGACCAAGACAACTTTGTAGCAAGAGTTTGTAGCTGACAAACATTGTAAAGAAATGCAAGCTAGTGGATACACCTCCATGTTTGGATTTTAACGCTCATTTGTTATCGATTTCTAATTTGATTTGATTGTCATTTTTCATTCTCAGGATTCACTGGATAGTGTGTCTTTATATCAGCTTTAGGTTGTCAAATTTGTCTGTCTTCATTTCCATATAAGCTGATCTTTTGTTTCAACCACTCTAAATGCTGAAGAATAGAAACAAAAAAACAAAACAAAACAAAACAAAACAAAACAAAAAGCAATCATGAATTTACACACTTCACTGTTATTAGTGGAGAATAAAACAACATGTGTTTTTGTTCTGTTGGACACATTACTGCTCTAAACAATATAAATTAATGACCCCCCAAAAATAAAAAATATTTTTCTCATCCCTGTTTTAGTCAGACAAACAAAGACAGGTAACATCAAGGCTCTTATTTCTTTACTTAATTTTCTATTCCTGGTTCTAATTTATATTTTCTAGGCTCTCTAGGATTAGATAACAATTTATGGTTCTCTTTTCTCTTTTGGATTTTTTTTTTTTTTTGGATAGTAAATGAAAGCTTATTGCCTACTGGCATTCTGAGGTGAAAGATCTAAAAGATATCAGTAGACTTGTATAAATGACTTTGGGAGAAGAGGCACCTTATTTTACAATGAGGAAGTGAAGGGCCTGCATGGTTTGGGATGTGCGTATTTGAGGAATTCAGGTGAGATCTTCTTTGTGATGTCATTTCTTGTGCACATAGTCTTTTGAAGTTATTTTAAAGTTGCGTGTAACAAATAAAACATTCTCGGTAGAATTATAAGAGGTTCTTCCACTAGCATAGCAGAATTATTATCAGATTAGAAATACCCACTAGAATACTGAGAAGGGATAGAAAATAAAATGGAGAAGTCTGACTAAATATAACTAAGGAATAATCTTCTTTCATCTGTACAAAGAGCTTACACAGAGTTGTCACATCTGGCTTATTGTAATTTCCGTGACAAACTGTCTACAAGGCAAAGGCACAGACTACTTTTGTGGTGTTCAGATATGTACTAATTCTTCCTTGATCCAGTATTCACACAAAATACACACCCACAAATGCACTTGTTCACTCACTCACGAATACCTACTGCCAGGCATATTAGCTGTCTCTTCCTAAAAACGTTTGAATAGAAATTGTTTTGTGCTTTCTCTTCGAATTCTTTAAGGGTAGTTTTCATTTCCTCTTTAAAGGCCTCTATCATCTTCTTAAAGTCATTTTTAAGGTCTATTTCTTCTACTTCTGCTTTGGGATGTTCAGGTCTTGCTGATGTAGCACCACTAGGTTCTGATGATGCCATACTGGTCTTTATGTTGTTGACTGTATTTTTGCACTGGCGTCTACCCATCTCTTCCTCCACTCAGTGTAAGTGCTGTCTGTGTCTGAGGGAGCCTCTTTTGGTCCAATTGATGCTCTTGGTCTAATGGAAGCTCTTAGTCTAATCCGGGCTCTTCGTCCAATCTGTGCTGATGGATTCTGTGTCTCAGGGAGCAGATCTTAGTCCAATGGGCACCAGTGGGCTGTGTCTCAGGGAGCATCTATTCCCATTTGGTGCAGGGTGGGGCCTGTTTTCTGTTCCCAAATAGTGCAGGGTGGGGTTATGTCGCTGTTTTTCACTGGTGTCACAGGGGGCTGTTTTCTTGAGTCAGGATGGAAATTAAGGCACAAATTGGAGTCACTGTGGGTTCCCACACCAGCAGTTTAGTCAACTGATGACTGCATGGTTCAGTGAAAGATCCTGTCTCAAGAAATAAGATTTAGAGAGCAGTACGGGCTGGAGAGATGGCTCAGAGGTTAAGAGCACTGACTGCTCTTCCAGAGGTCCTGAGTTCAATTCCCAGCAACCACATGGTGGCTCACAAACCATCTGTAATGAGATCTGGTGCCCTCTTCTGGCCTGCAGGCATACATGCAGGCAGAACACTGCATACATAATTTAAAAAAATCTTAAAAAAAATAAATAAAAAATAGAGAGCAGTACATAAGGATACCCCACATCAACTTGGCCTCCACACACACATGTGCTCATGTGCTTGTATGTGCAACTTCACCCACATACACACTTGCATACTTGCACAAATACAAAATGCAAATACATACTTGTACTACATACATACGTATACACATACACACACACAAACATTATCCCATGAAGATAAAACCATTTTTTTCTTAATAATACTATTTAACTCAGAAATTTTAATGAATCCACAGTGACCAAATGTAGTTACATTTGTAACTCATCATGTTATTGAAAATTCAGACTTTCCTAAGAACTAGAATTCACCTTAATTCAATAATTACTGTTGTGTTTTGAACAATGAACATTTTTTACTATCACTCTGATCCAGCAATAAGAGCACTGTTAATTCTGTGCTAAATAATCTATAGCATGATGTTGCTGTGCATTATATGCATAAAGAGCACCAACAAAGCACTACAATTATTCAGAAAGTATGAGAAGCTGCGTATCTTTAAAAGCCAGTCTCATTCATAGCACCTAGGTGCATTGGTAAGTGCCTCACACTGGGAGGTCAGATCTTGCTCTCTAACCTTGAGTGAGTAACAGTCCTCATAGCTATTGGTCTTGCCATCGACCATAGCAGAGCTGGAGTTAGATACATATGTTTCAATAAGCAGCTCTTCATTTCTAACTTAGGATTCTTCCCCACACCCCCTCCTCCAGAATTGACAATTGTGTAGTTGTTTGACTTACTCGATATTTTATTTCCATTATCATTTTTTTCCAAAGACTTTAATTGAATTAACTTTTGGTTACTTTTTCTGATTTTGAGATTATTATTATTATTATTTTTTTTTTTTTTTGGTTTTTTCAAGACAGGGTTTCTCTGTGTAGCTTTGCGCCTTTCCTCGAACTCACTTGGTAGCCCAGGCTGGCCTCGAACTCACAGAAATCCACCTGGCTCTGCCTCCCGAGTGCTGGGATTAAAGGCGTGCGCCACCACCGCCTGCCTGAGATTATTATTTTTTGAGATCATGATTACATCATTTCCCCCTTCCTTTCCTCCTTCCAAACTCTTTCATACATCCATCCTTGCTCTCTTTTAAATCCATGGCCTCCTTTTCCACTAATTGTTATTCTTTTAAAACCTTCTGAAAACTGTTGTACATGCTGTAAAATTCATGAAGTAACTTATTCTGTTTCTTTGTTCTAATGCTGCTGTCTAAATCAGAAAAGCCTTCTCCCCAGCTGCCATGCAGGGGCAATGCAGCATTTATACCAGTTCTCTTCAAATCCACCCTGAAAGTAAGTTCTCTCTCCTTCTCTCGCTCTGTATTGGCTAGACTGGCATGTGCTACATTGCCTGGGCTGATCTCAAATAGCAGTCCTCCAGCCTCAGACACTCCAATGCCAGAATAACTCTCTATGTATGTTCCTTATTTAGGGATTTATTTTGGATTTTCTATTATATCAAATGAATTCTCTGCTTACAAGGGATATATATTGTACCTAGAAAGAGAAGGCAGTAAATCACATAAGACTGTCTGGATACTGGTGCTTCCATTTTTCCCCTTTATACTTGATGTTTTACTAGTAGGGTTGTAGGTTACAAAGGACTTCCACAAAGAGGTGTGTAATAGTGCTCCATTTCTGTCAAGCTTTTAATGTCAACATCAAGAATATTAGAATCCAATGTCATTCCTAGTGTTTATGGCCTAGTTTTTGTCTGTAGAAGACTGTTTATCTTACCGATGTTGTCAGTGTTTAGAAGTTTTGTGATGACTATGCCTTGAAGAGGATTTTAAAATTTGGTGTGTTTTTTGTTTGTTTGTTCTGTTTTTGTTCGGTGTGTTGTTGTTTACTTATTATAAATTTGTGAATTAGCTTATTCATGAACTCACTTTTTTTTTCAATAATCCCTCTCTCTTCTTTCTGAGATACATATCAGTTAGAAGACGGACTTCATGAGCAAAACCTCTAATTCAGTGATTTTCAAACTGAAACAAGCCATACATAATGCAGATTGTTGGCTCCACTCAGCCACAGATTACATTTTGCATAATGCTTATTCTTTCTTGTCAAAGTCTTGAACATTATTGTCCAATTGTACTTAATTTTTAATATTTTTAATCATATTCAAATGAAAAATCTATAGATTTTATTTTGTATAATTATGTTGTTGCACAAATAAAGAAAAAACTGAGTTTGCATATGGGTCTATGTTCTGAGAGCTTACTAACCCCTTCCGTTAGTCTTGATAGAGTGATTCACTTTGGCCTTAGTCTACCCATGGAATTCTATGTAAATAATCATGCCATATGTGAATAAAGACAAAGTCACTTCTTTGTGTCCAACATCTATGATATATATATATATATATATATGTATACACACACACACACATATATATATACATTACATATAAATATATGCATATATATGTATATTTCTCTTCATCTTGGCTAGTGAAAGTGCAGATAATACTTACTTTATTCCTGCTCACATGTGAGTAGTTTTATCATTAAGCAGAAAACAAGTGTGATGTTCCATGTAGACTTTTGTAATTGGCCTTTATTGTGCTGAAGGATGTTTCTTATACTTGTAGTTTTCTTGTGTGTGTGTGTGTGTGTGTGTGTGTGTTTGGCTGGGGTTTGAATATGAGACTCACAAAGGCTATGCAATCTTTATATCACTGAGCTACTGCCAAGGTCTGTTTTCTGAGATAATAATAATAATAATAATAATAACAGGTATAAAATTTATAAAATGCCTCTTTGGCATGGTTATGTTGCTTTACATTTATTTTGTAAATGTGGTTAATTATGTTGATTGTTTTCCAAATGTTCCATCAAATTTGCGTTCTGAGGATGAACTCCACTTGACCTTAATGCAGCATCCCATTGAGGATTTCTATAACACACTAACATTTTAATAACAACTGGTTTGCTTATATTTATAAAAAAATTAAAATGTCTATATGAGGCAGCTTCTTTATAGTAAGATTTTGGTAGTAGTTTTACTATGGATAAGTTAAGGTCATCCTGGTTTCATAAAATGAGTATACAACTTTCCCAACTTCTTTGTTTTCAGATAAAGTTCAAATACATCAAATACTGCCTTTCTTCTATCGATACTTTGTATTTGTGATACTAACATTTTTCCTTGGGAGTATTTTTTTGTTTGTGAACCATATTTCTTTAATAGAAACCAAATTATCTGAGCCTATCATTTTTAATAAATGAAAGAGGTTGATTGCTCTTATAGTTTACTATTCACTGAGTGTCATTATGATATCATCTCTAAATTCTGCATTAATTTGTCTTCTTACTTCCTCCTTGGTCATTCTTGGTAGAAATGTACTAACTTCAGCAGTAGGCTTTCTGTTATGTTTTAGTTGTTTTGAGAATTATAATATACAATCTTCATTTCTCATAGAATACTTAAAGTTTATTATCAATTCACAAATAGTGGATTGCTCTATAATTTCACTCATTGTGGAGGTTCCTGAAAGCATCACTGCCCACAGGAAAATGATCTGTGTGAGGTTAGAAGGAAACTCAGCTGAGCATGGCTTAGTTAGCCAGTGGTGGTTCAAATTTCCAGAGTCTGACACTATATCAATTTATTTTAGATATATTTAAGTACAGCAAAATTTTCAAAAAACTTTCCTGGTAACAATTATCTCAATCTCATGTGCTCAATAAATCTTCTGACATGACAACATCAGAACTTTTTTGCAAAGTACATGTGACCTTCACTATGAAGATGGATCCTACAGCTTAAGGGCTCAGCATCTGAAGTGTTCTCTGACTGAGAGAGCATGAAGGTCAGCAGGTCATAAAATATATGTGACAACTCCCTTAAGGATGGGTCTTATTGACTGAGAAACACTAAAGCTAAAGGTCTATGGAGAGAGAGTCTGGGATAAGCACTCTGGGGGACTGGGGTGAGGTCTGGCCCTACAGATAGCAAAGGTCACCAGGTTATTAACAGCATCTACTCCCAGCTTTCTGGATGGAAAACAGGTATACATCTCCTTCATTGATGAGACAACCCTGTGTGATTAACATTCCTGGTTTCTTCAGGACATGTCTTTGAGCACCCATGCCCTACAATTTACTCCATGCTTACTTATGATTTATTTTTCTGCATATGTTGCCCCTACAGCAAAATGTTACTAAGTATTCCTTTAGCTATTAAAATTCAAAAGGAGATAGACAAAATATTGTGTTTATAGCCTCTCTCACATCTACCATGTCAGTCATCTTTGCTTCCTTTTGTGGTTCCAGTTTTTATAGAGAATCACATTCATTTGCCTGAAGAATTTTCTTTATTGTTCCTCATTAAGAATTATCTTAAAGCTGGGCGGTGGTGGCTTACGCCTTTAATCCCAGCACTCGGGAGGCAGAGGCAGGCGGATCTCTGTGAGTTCGAGGCCAGCCTGGGCTACCAAGTGAGTCCCAGGAAAGGCGCAAAGCTACACAAAGAAACCCTGTCTCGAAAAACAAAAAAACAATAAAAAAAATTATCTTAAGTTGTATTGCATGAAAATGTCTTAAATTCATTCACATCTTTGACAAAATTTATCTATGTATAGAATTTAAGTCTCCTTTTAGGACATGGGCACTTGCCTCCTGTGTATATGAGCAGCACTAATTGGATTCAAAGGGTCACTAATAATAAAAAAGAGAACATGAGATTAGGAGAGAAGTGAATGGTGTCATTAGAGGAATTTTGAGAAAAGTAGTGGGGATGTGTATGATCAAAATACATTGAATAAGTAACATGATTTTTTAAAAGTAAAAATAATATTACTAAAGATAAATGAGGCTAGTGTAAGTGAAAAAACAAATCTCTTGAGGAATAATCCCTGTTTTCAGGGTAATGTTTATTTATGTTGCTGTTGTTTTGTGGTTTTTGTTTGTTTGTTTTAGCAAATAGGTGGTTAATGTAGCTCAGAAAAATCAGCAAACAGATGTAAACATCACAATGTATTTCTCAAAAGTGCAACTGAAAAATACTATTGGAGGGTAGCCTGTAATTTTCCTTACAGAGGAAAAATTACATGGCCAGGCCTCCTGACAGTCACCAGGAGCAAGGATAGAACTGCAGGGTACCTTTTTACTGATGGCTTTCAGAAGGACTCAACCCTGCAAGGCTTTGGGGTTGAACTCTGGCTCCTAGATGTGTTGAACAGCTGACTTCTACTATTTGAAGTGACTCAGTTTGTGACAATTTATTTTAACAGCTCTAGGAGACTATCACCTTTGAATATAGCATGGTTTCCTTGCCCTTTCAGGGCATCTGTAAGGTGTTCATTCTTTGTCTTCTGATAACTAGTTCTGATGAGCTGGCAGCTGGAATTTTTCAGTACTTTCTCTGATGTGGGATGACTTTTGTCTTTCCTGGGCTCCTAAGATTTGCCTTTTCTTGGTAGTATTCCTCTGACATCCCACTGAGTTCCTTCCATTTGCATTACTAAGCGTT
This sequence comes from Peromyscus eremicus, assembly GCF_949786415.1. Lineage (NCBI taxonomy): Eukaryota > Metazoa > Chordata > Mammalia > Rodentia > Cricetidae > Peromyscus > Peromyscus eremicus. The sequence goes on along the minus strand of NC_081416.1, from coordinate 111,185,863 downwards.
TTCTGAACTTATTGGATCAGTAGGTTTATTTTTTTATTAGGTTAGGGAAATACTCAGCTTTTACTTCTGTGAAAGTTTTGCTAAGCTAATCAGTATCCTGTTTCTGCTGCTACTCCCAAAATAATATTGCTCAATGTTTCATGTGCCTCAGAGGCCTTTCTTTTTCATTTTAAAAATACATTTTCATTCTTCGGTTTGAATAATTTCTATTCACACATCTCTTTCTGATCCTTCATTTTCCAGTATCTAAAACATTTTTAAGCCCAATCTGTGAATTCTTCCTTTCAAAGTTATGGCTTTCATTTCAAAAGTTGACATTTTTTTTTTAATTTAAAAAACACATTCCTATTTCTCATCTCAATTCCCCTTTGTTCTCTCATTATAGCTTCTTAGTGTCTTTGAGTATATTTACAAAAGCTGGTTTTAAATTAGTTTTTGGTAATTCTAGTAATGAAACCTATAGCCTGCATATAATACACTTTCCTATAGAGTTCCTATAGAATCTATGGAAACATAAACATTTGTGCACTCCCCTGGGAGGAATGCCTCTGTCTGCTCAGGGAATGCTGTGGGCAAGATGCTTCTTTCTCTAGCTTATTTCATTCAAGGACATTATACAACCAGCCCCCATTTGGCTTTGAAACTCCCCCCCCCGCAGGACATCTGGTGATAGTGATGAGAACTGTTCTTTATATTTACCATTGCTTCTTTGTCCTGTTTTGAACCCTAAGCTATCCTGAAATAAAAACTTCAGAGAAATCTAGCAAAAGGTTCTTGAGTACTGCTGCCTAGAGTACCATAGTTCTGTTGAATCTCAAATTGACTCCAATTCCTTTGCATCCATCACTGGTGGGTTGTCATAGAAACCATCTTGGCGTGTTTTGTGTTTTTCTTACTTATGGGTCTCAATTGCCTATTTCTTTGACTACCTGTCATATTAATATTTTATTTTAAACATTGTTGATGTATTTCAGGAATACTGAATTATGTTGTTGGCAAAACTCCTTTGGAACACAATAATTAAATAATCGTGGATTTTATTGATCAGATCATGCACTAGTTTATTTTGTTTAGGAGGATATATTTACATTTTAATACCATATTATATTTGATAAATTAGGATGTGATTCTCACTTTTAATGTGGAAGGTTTTGAGATCTCAAATGAAGGTGCAAGTTGCTTACCCACTGACTTTAGCCTAGATTGGTGCTCTTATCTACCCCATCTTTGAATGACTCATGAAATTTATATAATTCTTACTCTGTACCCATTCTTCTATTCTGGGCCTTACAGGTTCTCATTCATTACATGTGGTGCCCACCTATGGTTCTTACTCCTTATAAGAGTTGCCCATCTACGATAATAGTCTTGGGACTTCTGTATCCCCTCCATCCTACTGGTAACTCTTCTGTCATTGTTGTCCCCAAATCCCAGCTCTTCCAGAAGACTTTATTTCTGATACTGGTCTTCAAAAAGCCAGCTGTGCTCTTCTTCACTTGTGCCTTTAGCACTGTGCACAGATGTGTGCTTTTTGACCAAGGGCCTGGGGAACAAGAAACACTTATATATTTCTTTCAAATCAAAGATCATATGGCTTGATTGTATGTCATCTGGAAAGCAATTATTTTGTCCACATTCATAGTTGGGAAACTCTGTGGAGGAGGCTAAAAAAATCTCTATTTAAGTTTTTTTCTGTTGATTACTGTAACTTTGTTAGTGAGTGACACCTATTCTCTTATTTATCTTGTTTCTCTGGAGTTGTGAATTATTTCTTTGCTTTTTTATTTCTCTTTGTGTTCTTTCTTTCCTTGGTTTTTCTATTTTCATGACATGTTTTACACTGTGACTCAATTGCTAAGAGTCACACAACAACTTTTTGTACAAAAGGGCTGCTGTGGATATCGTTCTGTATAAATAAAACACTGATTGGCCAGTGGCCAGGCAGGAAGCATAGGTGGGACGAGGAGAGAGGAGAATTCTGGCAAGTGGAAGGCTGAGTGGGAGAGAGACTGCCAGCCACTGCCATGACAAGCAGCATGTGAAGATGCCGATAAACCAAGAGCCACATGGCAAGGTATAGGTTTATAGAAATGGGTTAATTTAAGATATAAGAACAGTTAGCAAGAAGCCTGCCATGGCCGTACAGTTTGTAAGCAATATAAGTCTCTGTGTTTACTTGGTTGGGTCTGAGCGGCTGTGGGACTGGCGGGTGAGAGAGATTTGTCCTGACTGTGGGCCAGGCAGGAAAACTCCAGCTACAAAGGGCTAGTTGTTCAAATATATAAAGTGAGAATAGGCTGCTTATTGGGGAATAGTCAAATGTCAGCAGGTTCAAGTATGCTTTGTACACTGTTAAGCTAACTCAGAGAGGATGTGCTAAAATCTGTTAGTGTGAAAAGAAGCATGTTCCTATCTTACTGAAGCCACTTTACTTTAGGTCTCTGAGTGTAGCCTCTACCATACCTGAGCTGCTTGAATATACCTTTCACTCTCTCCACTATTGTGCTTCATGTTGACAGCTAGTTGTGACAGCTAGTTGTGACAGTCAGATCTTGTTAAAACCCTCCTGAGAACAAATTATCTTTGACAAATATAGAGAAGATGTGCTCACCTTCCTATGTGGACTAAGGGAGGAAGGTTGGGGTAAAGGGTTTTTATAAATATTTTTGACTAATGCCTGTGTTCAACTTTACCCCCTCTACTCAGGGATTTGTGGTTTGACTATTCATAATTCCAATCTTACTGTAGCTTTGGGATAAAAATCACTTTTCTGAGAAGGAAGCTTGTAGTTTTCTCTTTAGTGGCATTTCAAACTCTTCTATCTGCATTCATTTATGGTAATGGTGTGTTTAGTTCAGGTGGATTGTTGTCTACCACTAAGTAGCTTTATTTCCAACATTTAGTGGTATGCAAAGAGATCATAATGGTGTTGTACATGTGGTAGCACACTCAAAAACTATTTTTGAGTAAAGTAAAGGTAAGGTGGATGTGGAGATGGAGCGTGCACCCCAACTATGATCTTTAAGATTTTTCTCTAAGCTCACTTTTCCACCTGCATCACTTCCCTATCCTGAGTCCTTTGCACTAAATCTGTGAAGTATCTGTATTGCTCTAACGTATCTTGCCCTTCACCCTATGCTTATAGAACTGCAGCATGAAGGAATTGTTAACTTCTAAAAGCCTTAAACAAGAAACTTAGTCCACGTCACCTCATCATACAGGCAAAAGTGGAAGCAGCAGGGCTGGGAATATATGAGCAGGTGTGACAAGAATTGAAGTCATATTCCTTATAAGGTCAGAACTGCACATCAGCCCAGGATCCCTCCAATGTACAGACATATTTGTGACAGCCCTGACACTGCCTATTGGGAAAACACAATTTGCAGGGCTCTCCTGGTGTTCCTGACTTAATTTCAACAAAATAAACCCATCTGGAGACATCCTTGAAGAAATGTTCTTCCTGCCTCATTACAGCTGCATCAGCACATCAGCATTCTGGGACTGCCCTGCCTGCCCCTCTCTTCTCTGCCAGAACATCTTATAGCCAATTAAATCCACTGTAGCTCAGCTCTGAGGCCAGCCATTGCTCCCTCATTGCTTTTCAATAGCTTGAGATCTAGTCAGCTGAAAAACCAAACTGATAACCAAGCAGGAATCATCACTAGAGTGAGAAATTATTGAAGAAGTTCACGCAACACTGGAGGCAACCTCACTGGAATGTGGCTCTAGATATACAATGAGTCTTTTTAGAACCCACCTGAGAGCAACCACAGCTTTCCATGTGAGGGTAATCTGTTTGTATCTCCAATATGAGGACTCAAGAGTGACATTAAGCTGCTTCTCAGCAACTCGTTCTGTCCTCACTGTCTCGTGTTATCATTCTTTACATGTTTGTTTCAGCAACTAAAAAGAAAAAGAACAGTTTAGGTCCAAATGTAAGAAACTTCATTGTACTGTCTAAACTCAGCCACCAGCTTTGAGCTCCTCTTCATCTTTCAGTCTGCTTCTTCTCATAAATCCTCATTAATTATACATACATTTCCATATAATGAGCTGTTTATCTCAGGCTCCTCTAACTCAATGTTCTATATAGACTACTTGGAGAACGTCAGAGGTAGAAGAAATGATGGGGATCGTCAAGTCTAAGTCTTTCATTTTATAGACTTTCATAAAAAACCAATGTAATTATATAAAAGACCAGTAATGTAGAAGGTCTATTTTATAGCACTCACACAAAACCTAAGACATCAGCTAGAAATCCTAATCAAGATTGCTAAAGCTTGAATGCCAGCCATTCAGAAGTCTAAAGCAAGAAGATCATCAAATTGATGCCGCCAGCCTGGACAACTGAGACTCTGTTTCAAAAATATTTTTAAAAGCATTGTTTAAGTATTATTTTTTAAAGAGTGAAGTCAATACAAAACATTCTACAATGAATTAAATATTAATATTTTCAATAAAGACAGGATCCATTAGGACCAGGATTAGAGTGAGGCAGATTTGGTAGGGACGTTCTCATATGAGTTGGATCTTGGATCCTGCTTTGCTTAAAATATTGGTATTTTGTACATAAAGGATTTAAACACATTTTGATTTATAAATGCTTCTCATTTATGTTATTGACATTTCTGAATCCTTTTTAATTTTCTTTGTTGAGCATCATGCTTACTATCCCTTAAGTGTAGCTCTGACTTTCAATTTTCTCTGTATAGCAATCTACCTTGCCTGTCAATTCCTCATGAATCTTCTCATTTTAAATTTCTTGTTTCAGGCTTTAATGGTCTGGAAAATTTCATCCTTCTTATTGCTCTTAGAGATATTTGTTTATTTGAATCTTACTTATGCAGGTCTCCATATGCATTGTCACTTGCTTATTGTGCACTATTCTCCACAGTTCCTATTCCTATTTCCCTGGCCATGGCTACTTGGGAGCTGGAAATCTCCTGCTCTCAGGTAGTATTACGGAAAATTGAACAGAAAGAGTAAAATGTGTGTTAGAAATCATCCTTTCCATACCAAAGTTACATTCTATTTTAATTAATGTAGCCACCTAGCACAGGTCTGAGCAGCATTAGGTGAAGTCTACCTACAAACCCAAGGATCTGTAGGGTGCATCAATTTTTCTTTAAGCTTTTGGATGTCCTAAAATCTGAATTATTGAAAAATAACAGTTAACTTATAAATTTTTTTTAGTGATCTAGATTTCATCCTTTATATCTGGCACTATTTCAAGAAATATGACTACTTTTAAAATAATGGTTAGCTTACTTGATGTTCTTTGTGATAATTTTGATAAATTCTGTTCAATATTTTCCTTAGGACTTAAGGGTTCCTTGGTATATGACAGTTTCTTTTTAATAGTGTGTGTGTATGTGTGTGTGTGTGTGTGTGTGTGTGTGTGTGTGAGAGAGAGAGAGAGAGAGAGAGAGAGAGAGAGAGAGAGAGCAACTGTGCTAAAGAAAAAAATAATAATGATGTAGGATTTAAGATGAATCACTTCTAGTATGATTGCTACTGGCAATTACTAGACCAGGGCCTTTCCATTGCAATTTTTAATTGCTATTGTCAATAAAATGATTTGAACTCGCTTTTTGTCTACTCCATTATCCCCCAAGGATTCATGTCAAAACATACAGCAAAAGATTAAAAGACATTAAGCAATCTGCTCAAGACATTTTCTCAGATACTGATGAAACAATACCAGGTGTGGCACATGACAGAAGGAAGTAAAAACTGTAAGATCAATAGGAGAAAAGGGAGTGATTTTCTGACATTCATTGAGCTGTAGTATCAGTGGCTTTAATTGAGGCTAAATAACAAGATCAAAGAAAAGAGTATATCCGATACCTGTATCCCCAAAACAACATGGCTCTCCATCCATTCTTCAAGTGGCTCAGATATGTTTGGTGATGTGTTTTGTTGGTTGTTGTTTTAAGACAACAGTTCATGTCCTTGTCACTGCCCTGCCTCAACTGAGTGTAACAAGCTTAGCTGTCCCCCATGAGAGAACTTACCCTGTTGGAGGAGGGGATGAGGAGTGGGGGTGGGGGGAAGCAGGGGCACCGGGAGGAGGGATGAGAGGGAAATCTGTGGTTGGTATGTAAAAATGAATAAAAAAATTACAGAGTGAAAAAAGTGATATTTTAAGTGAAACTATGGAACAAATGGATTCCTTCCTCTTGTACTATAATATGGATTAACACTGCTAGAGGCATTTCTATTCTCATGCTTGAAGCTGGTTTATCACCTTGATTCCTACATTCTAGTCTATGGAGAAGAGGAAGAGAAATGTTCATAGAAAAGAGCTTCCTTCAAAGACACACACCATCGAGTGTTTTCATTATGCCTGTTCATGTTTCCTTGGTCCAAACATCATCACTCCCACTCTAGAAATACAGGAAGCTAGAAATAGTAGTTGGTAGGTGACTTAAGGTTTCTGCTGATGTGATGAAACACCATGACCAAAAGCAACTTGGGGAGGAAAGGGTCTATTTGCCTTATATTTCTGCATTGTAGTTCATCATTGAAGGAAGCCAGAATAGGAACTCAAGCAAGACAGGGACCTGAAGGCAGGAGCTGAGGCAGAGACCATGAAGGAGTGCTACTTACTGTCTTGCTCTCCATGGCTTGCTCAGCCTACTTTCTTATGGAACCCAGGACAACCATCTGAGGGATGGCCCAATCCACGATGGGCTGGGCTTTCTCCTATCAATCATTAATTAAGAAAATGTCCTACAGGCTTGCCTACAGCTAGATATTATGGAAACAGTTTCTCAATTGAGGCTTCCTCTGCTCTGATGACTAGCTTGTGTCAAGTGGACATGAAACTAACCAGTACAATAGGTAACCAGAAAAACCTTAAGAGTTCTAGCACTACATTGTTTTTCTTTTTGTTGTGGCAAAAATCTCTGATAGGAAGAAACTTGGAGGAGGAATGATTTGCTTTGTCCTATTGCTTTGAGTAGAGACATCATGGTGGACAAACAATGGCCTTGGAAACATGAGGTTGCTTCCTCACATCCAGGTAGACATTGTCTGCTGAATTTAGTTTATTTCTGCTTTCCTCCATTTTATTCTTCAGATCTGGACTTCACCCCATTGCTGGATCACATCCCACTAATATTTGTAGTATTTTTTGATCTGTGCTTAGAGGAAGAGAGGTGTACATGAGTGTCAGTTGACAGTCACCAACAGTGTATTTTACACTCTTACTTTGGAACAAGGAATGGCTAAAACCAATATGGATCTATAATCATATTTGTAATATGAAAGGAGAACTTGAAAGATTCAGAAGGAAAAATATCAACCAATGTCAACTTTTGAGAACTATAGAGACATAGACATCATTATAGTTCTTTACTGCTATATACTCTAAACCATTGAGAGAATAAGCAGAATTAAAGCTAATGATATAGACAATCAAACCAAACTAGTGACAACTCATGAAATTTAGACCAACACCTGTGGAGCCTCCATGGGACTGGACTAGGCCCTCTGCATAAGTGAGATAGTTGTATAGCTTGATCTGCTTAAGGGGGCCCCTGGCAATAGGATCAGGATCCATCCCTGGTGTATGAGCTGGCTTTTTAGAGCCCACTACCCATGGTGGGACACCTCACACAGCCTTGAGGCAGGGGGAGGGACTTGGACATGCCTCTACTGAATGTACCAGGCTCTGCTGACTCCCCATGGGAGACCTTACTTTCTTGTAGGAGGGAACGGGAGGTGGGTTGTGGTGGGTGAAGGCTGGAGGGGCAGGTGGAGAGAAGAGGGGGATCTGTGATTGGTATGTAAAATATTTCTTTTTTTGTGTTCTGTATGTTTATTTATTTATTTTTATTTATTTATTTATTTATTTATTTATTTATTTATTTATTTATTTAATGCCAAATGCTGTTTATTGAAGGAGGGAAGAGGTCTTAAATACAGGCTTACAGCACAATGAGAGAACCCCCGGAGGGCAGAAGTTCGTTACCGATGTTTTACAATCTTCCATCTAAGCTGTTAACGCCTATTATGCAGGATACACAGACAAGGAACTTCCCTTAAGCATTTAAGAGGGTGGAACCTGGCAGGGAATTAGCATAGGGAGGATATCAAGGTCAAGGCCAGCAAGCAAGGCAACAGTTACCCAAAATGGGGGCCAGGGACCTACAGGTTCCCCCTTTTACTAAAAAATAAGCTTCTGACTTAGGTTGCGTGGGACATCAGCAGGTCACCTTACCCGTCATGGAGATGCCTGCCCAGGCCACACAGGCGTTCTGTCTTAGGTTGGTGAGCGCCCCCCAGGCATTACCTGTCTCTGAATACTCATTATCATACAGGCTCAATTGTGTGTGAGCTGCAGAGTTAACTGCTGCCAAAGATCTCAAAGTGGCACTGGGCTTGCAATCTGTGTGTTTGACACAGAAAAGACCAACAGAGGTCCTATTCCACCCATAGCCAGTAGGCTAAAGGCAATTGAGCCATTCCCTTCCTTAAAGAGCCTTACTGCAAATTGGAGTCCTTGTAAGATGGTATCCCAAAAGCAAATGGAACATGAGTTTATAAATTTTTAATTTTCAAAGCCAATTGAAATGTATATAACTATTGAATTAAATTTATCATGTCCAATAGAATGAAAGATTAACTATCTGTGATAGCTACTTTTGCTGCCAGGGTCTCCACTGTGCTAGCTGTAGTAAGCAATTATGAAATGTTAATCCCAGAAACAGTAGCAGCCGTGGCCACCACTACTATAACAGCAACGATGGCAGCAACAATGTCAAATTCTCTTCTGGAGCATGTGGACATCCACTGGCATGGATACAACTCCAGGAACACAAACCACCAAGGCCCATTTTTCTTGATCCCAACATGACTTAAGCTGGCAGCTCTGCAAAAGAACAACTAAGAACCATAAAGAAAAAACAGGCAACTCATAAGGAGCATAACTAATGGTCTTATAATGACTACATTCAGGGTCATAAATTTTAAGGTATCTTCAAAGGGGGGCTAAATGAATTTTAGGAGGCCAATACATATTCCACAGAGCCACTCCTGAAAAGTAGGTACTACACCAGCTTGAAGAGGATTGTGAAAATGGAAAGGCTTAGCTGGCATGCTACTGTTAACAAATAGAGGTCAGTGACCTTCAGGGTTATCCTTAATCTCCAAGGTGTCTGGATGACATGTTCTCAAACATACTTGAAAAAGCAGTTACTATACATTACCTTCTGGAGAATCCAACCACATGGCTACAGTTCCTAGGCTTATGTTAATGCTTGCCAAAGCTGACCATATTGGGCTCTCAATCCCCATTGGCATCAGAAGGGGAGAGTTTTTCATGAAGGTCCAATAGGTCTCTGTCATGTTGGGCTTTAGCAGCAGCCACAGAGCGCACACAGCACTCAGGAATCCAAAGAGGAACCTCATTGTCCTGAGGAAAGACATAAACAGAACCCCGGGCCCACACCAACACCAGATCAGGTCTCCTCCAACTGCCAGTAGAAAGATCCTTCCATCACTCCAGAGAGTGATTTGCAACAGGAGCCCTCCAGTGCTTATCTGCAGCAGATACTCCAGCAGAATCCACCAATAAAAAATTTAAAATATATAAAACAAGGGAAAGAATAGAATGTGGAGAGGAATGGTGACTCCCTAGTTCCCCCTTTTTTACTTTAGTAAAATATGTTTGTTTGGTTTTCTTTTTAATAGTTCAAATTTTTCTTTTATTTTTAATTTTTTAAAATTAATTAATTTATTTATTTTTCTATTATCAGCTTGATACAGTATGTATTCTTATCTTAATAGTGAAATGTTTCATAGAGACTTGCTCAGTAACTGAGTAAAACCAAAACTTATTATAAGCCACAGTTGTCCTAGGGTCCCCCATGCTATATACGTATAGCCTCCATGGTTCTGTGGGTTGTAGTCTGATTGTTCTTTATTTTAATCTAGAATCCACTTATGAGTGAGTACATACCATGTTTGTCCTTCTGGGTTTGGGTTACCTCACTCAGGATGATTTTTTCTAGTTCCATCCATTTGCCTGCAAATTTCATGCTTTCATTGTTTTTCTCTGCTGAGTAGTACTCCATTGTGTATATGCAGCACGTTTTATAAATCCATTCTTCAGTTGATAGGCATCTAGGTTGTTTCCAGGTTCTGATTATTACAAATAGTGCTGCTATGAATATAGTTGAGTATGTATCTTTGTGGTATGAATCAGCATTCTAGACCATCACCTTCCCCCAACTTTTTTGTTCCTGTAGTGCATTGGGCAAAACCACTTCATTGATAAATAACCCATGGTATCATCTGCTCCTTTTTACATGTAGATTGTCTGCTGCCTTTAAAGATAGCTTTTCCTTTGCTGTTCTAAAGATGTTTTCAAAATCTACTACCAATTATTTGCATAGCATCCTAGTATTACTCATGAATACTGTAAATTTTGACCAAGAGAGTTTTGAAATTGATCCTCTACTTCCATCCTCCAACATAAACTAACACAAAAAGCCCACCACACTCTTTAGCTAATTTTTAGACCACCATTGCCCACTGCAACCCAAGGAGTTATTTTGTTCAGTAGAGTCAATCATAGTTTCTTCAGATATTATAGTAATATGAAGATAAGATTAAATTGCCTTTAATTTAGTTTCCAATGTTTCTAAAAATAGGATGGAAAATAAAGTTCAAGACATCAATCTATTTGTAGGTGAAAGTCCAGTGACTTCAAATGTCAAGGGAACTAAATTTAAAATTAAGTTCTCTGGCCTTTGCCATTTTCTCTCCAAGTTCATAGCCACATTAATCTCAGCTAGAGGTATTATCCATATCTGGCTGGAGTTAGGATTCATTCAGTAGTTGAATCCCAGAAATCTCCCACTGAAAAAGTTTGAGTCCTACGGGGCTGTAGAAGCTCAATTTTCTCAATACAATGCTACTATATTGCTCCTTTTTAAAACAAATCCAAACAGGGCATAGAATATGTATGATCTATCATACCCAGGAAATTTTGAAACCGATCTAATCTTAAACTCCTAGAGAAGTTATTGAAGATAAAATTATTTTCTTAATATTGCCAAGAATTTCAATGGAGGCTAAGGGAAATCTCCATGAAACAGGAGAAATGGAGAAAAGCTTTTATTGTTTCAGCTTAGAGATAATACTGGGAATCCGGTGACCTGACAGAACTCTATGATTCATGTTTTGGAAACTCAACAGGAGAGAACTAATCTTGGCATTATTGATTTGTTATGGGGGTGCTGTGGATATTGATCACTCTGCATGCTGTGAATGTGTTGCTCTGATTTGGTTGATAAATAAAATGCTGATTGGCCAGTAGCCAGGCAGGAAGTATAGTATAGGTGGGATAAAGAGAGAAGAGTATTCTGGGAAGAGGAAGACTGAGTCAGGAGTCACCAGCCAGAGAGGGAGGAAGCATGATGTGAAAGTACCAGTAAGCCACAAGCCACGTGGCAACTTATAGATTGGTAGAAATGGGTTAATTTGCCAGGCAGTGGTGGTGCACACCTTTAATCCCAGCACTCAGGAGGCAGAGGCAGGTGGATCTCTGTGAGTTCGAGGCCAGCCTGGTCTACAGAGCGAGATCCAGGAAAGGCACAAAGCTACACAGAGAAACCCTGTCTCAAAAAAAAACCCAAAACAAAACAAAAAAGAAATGCATTAATTTAAGATATAAGAACTGGATAGCAAGAAGCCTGAGCCATTAGGCCAAACAGTTTAAATAATATAAGCGTCTGTGTATTTATTTGGGTCTGAATAGCTGCATCCCGGGAGGGACTGGAGATAACTCCAGCAACATGGGAGAGAAAGGAAATTCACTGGGAAAGTTGTCTTTCTTAAATGAAACATAGCTGGTTTTTGCAAATTTATTAATGCAGTTTTGTGGTACCCCTGACATAAAGGAGCTGATCGTCTTCTCTATCTGGTCCTTTCTCTTCCATTTCTTCCTCACTTGGATCCCTCTATGTCCATTCCTCAGTATATATCTGCTATGAACTACATCTAGTGTCACAGCACCAGTACCTTAGCAGACAAACAACCTCAGAACAGTCAACAATGAACTTGGGGTATTAAATTGCTCAGGCTTAAATCCCTGCTCTTGTGGAAGAGAGGGCATTCCCCTAATATGAATGTTTTCAATCCTACCAAAAACCAGGTTCAAATTTCTATGGCCTATATCATTGTTAGGTGAAGGCTGGTGCCTTTGTAGCAATTTGTTGTGTGTTTGCTTTCTTAAATCTTTGTCTTTGCTGAATTAGAGGTCTAAGGTTCTTCACTTGGGCCTCTTTTAGGTCTGAGGTATGTCCATGTCATGAGTTTCTGAAGCCCATAACTTGTACTAATGCTGAGACTTTAAAACCACCACTTTACTAAAGCAGTATAATTTCTAACAGAAATTTAAATATCTATTTGCTACCTGCAGGTAAATGTAGCTCTTACTTCTCATCAAAGAACCTTTTCCTTCCTACAAGAGGCTGTTAGAGAAAACCACAACCTGTCAACATACAGAGAAAAGTTGGTCATGGGCCACCCAGCCCAATGGATAAATCTACAACACAATGCGTCATCTAAGGCTTAGAGAACATCACAAAAGAGAGGCACAAAGACTGTAAGATTCGGAGAATCAGGAAGTCTACTGTGAGGTTGTGTCTCCTAGAAATATCAGGGAAGCATCACCCATGACACCTCAATAATATGGCTGCCTAAACAAGACCTGAAAAAGTAGAACACCAATAGACACGCTGACATTGAAGAGGGAAACCTCACGGGTCCCCACCCATAAGAACTACAGACAACTAAGGAATGCTGAGAGTGAGAGAAATAGTCTTCCCCAGGGAAAAGGTCCCTAATTGGTTATCCAATACTAAGTGGTCAGCCTTGAAACCATATACATACAATTAACACTAAACAAACTGTGCAAGTCATATTTATATAAGTCACAATAACAACTAAAGAAAAAGAGAGCATGAATTCCAGAGGGAGCAGGGTGAGTACAATGGAGGGGTTGGAAAGAAGAAAGAGATGGTGATGCCTCCAGAGGTGGCTTTGTTGTACTGGATTCTTTTGGCTATCCTGGGTTTTTTGTTTTTCCAAATGAAGTTGAGTATTGTTCTTTCCAGGTCTGTGAAGAATTGTATTTGGATTTTGATGGGGATTGCATTGACTCTGTAGATGGCTTTTGGTAAGATTGCCATTTTTACTGTGTTAATTCTTCCTATCCATGAGCACGGGAGATCTTTCCATTTTCTGATATCTTCTTCAATTTCTTTCTTCAGAGACTTAAAGTTCTCATCGCACAGGTCTTTCACTTGCTTAGTTAGAGTTACCCCAATGTAATTTATATTGTTTGTGGCAATTGTAAAGGGTGATGTTTCTATGATTTCTTTTTTAGCCCATTTATCATTTGTATATAGGTGGGCTACTGATTTTTCTAATTAATTTTGTATCTTGCTACATTACTGAAGGTGTTTATCAGCTGTAGGAGTTCCCTGGTAGAACTTTTGGGGCACTTATGTATACTGTCATATCATCTGCAAATAGTGAAAGTTTGACTTCTTCCTTTTCAGTTTGTATACTCTTGATCACTTTTTGCTGTCTTATTGCTCTAGCTAGAACTTCAAGTACTATATTGAATAACTATGGGGAGAGTGGACATCCTTGTCTTGTTCCTGATTTTAGTGAAATCACTTTGAGTTTCTCTCCATTTAATTTGATGTTGGCTGTTGGCTTGCTGTAAATTGCCTTTATTATGTTTAGGTATGTTCCCTGTATTCCTGATCTCTCCAAGATCTTCATCATAAAGGGGTATTGGATTTTGTCAAAGGCCTTTTCAGCATCTAATGAAATGACCATGTGGTTTTTTTCTTTCAATTTGTTTATATGGTGTATTACATTGATGGACTCTCGTATGTTGAACCATCCTTGCATCTCTGGGATGAAGCCTACTTGATCATGATGTATAATGTTTTTGATGTGTTCTTGGATTATGTTTGCCAATATTTTATTGAGTATTGAGTTCATGAGGAAGACTGGTCTGTGATTCTCTTTCTTTATTGCGTCTTTGTGTGGCTTGGGAATCAGAGTAACTATAGCCTCATAAAAGGAGTTTGGTAACGTTCCTCTGTTTCTATTGTGTGGAACCATTTGAAGAGTATTGGTATTAACTCTTCTTTGAAAATCTGGTAGAATTCTGTGTTGAAACCATCTGGTCCTGGGACTTTTTTTGCTTGGGAGACTTTTAATGACTCTTTCTACTCCTTAGTGGTTATTGGTCTACTTAAATTGTTCGTCCAGTCTTGATTTAACTTTGGTATGTAGTACCTATCCAGAAAATTGTCCGTTTTTTAAGATTTTCCAATTTTGTGGAGTACAGGCTTTTGAAGTATGATCTGATGATTCCTTGGGTTTCCTCACTGTCAGTTGTTATATCTCCCTTTTCATTTCTGGTTTTGTTCATTTGGATGCTCTCTTTCTACTTTTTTGGTTAGTCTGGATAAGGGCTTGTCTATCTTGTTCATTTTCTCAAAGAACCAACTCTTTGTTTCATTGATTCTTTGTATTGTTCCCTTTGTTTTTATTTTATTGATTTCAGCTCTCAGTTTGTTTATTGAGGCATCACCATCCCTGACATCAAGCTCTACTATAGAACTATGGTAATAAAAACAGCTTGGTTTTGGCATAAAAACTGACATGTGGACTGATAAAATTGAATTGAAGACTCTGACATTAACCCACACACATATGAACACCTGATTTTTGATAAAGAATCCAAAACTATACAATGGAAAAAATAAAGCATCTTCACCAAGTGGTGCTGGCATAACTGGATGTCAACATGTAGAAGATTGCAAATAGATCCATATCTATCACCATGCACAAAACTTAAGTCCAAGTGGATCAAAGTCCTCAACAAAAATCCAGTTACACTGAACCTGATAGAAGAGAAAGTAGGAAGTTCAATTGAACGCATTGGCACAGAAGTCTACTTCCTAAATATGACACCAGTAGCACAGACACTGAGAGCAACAATTAATAAATGGGACCTCCTGAAACTGAGAAGCTTTTGTAAGGCAAAGGACATGGTCAATAAGACAAAATGACAGCCTACAGAATGGGAAAAGATTTTCACCAACCCCACATCTGACAGAAGGCTGATCTCCAGAATATATAAAGAACTCAAGAAACTAGACATCAAAATAACAAACAATCCAATTAAAAATTGAGCTATAGAGCTCAACAGAGAATTCTCAACAGAAGAATTTCAAATGGCCGAAGGACATTTAAGGAATTGCTCAGCATCCTTAATTATCAGGGAGATGCAAATCAAAACTGAGATACCATCTTACATCTGATAGAATGGCTAAGACCAAAAACACCGAAGACAGCTTATGTTGGAGAGAATGTGGAGTGAGGGGAACACTCCTCCACTGTTGGTGGGAGTGAAAGCTGGTACAGCCACTTGGGAAATCAGTATGGCAGTTTCTCAGAAAATTGGGAATCAATCTACTGCAAGACCCAGCTATACCACTCTTGGGCTTACACCCAAGGAATACTCAATCATACCACAAGGATACATGCTCAACTATGTTCATAGTAGGATTATTTGTAATAGCCAGAACCTGGGAACAACCTAGATGCCCCTAAACTGAAGAATGGATTTAGAAAATGTGGTACGTATACACAATAGAGTACTACTCAGCAGAGAAAAACAATGACATCATAGAATTTACAGACAAATGGGTGGAACTAGAAAATCTCCTCCTGGATGAGGTAACACAGACTCAGAAAGACATACATGGTATGTACCTACTCATAAGTGGATACTAGATATAAAGCAAAGGATAATCAGGCAATAACCCACAACTCCAGAGAAGCTAACAGGGAAGACTCAAAGAGGGATGCATGGACCACCCTGGGAAGGGGAAATAGATGAGATCTCTATGACTAAACTGAGGATGAGGGGTGGGCAATAGTTGGTAGGGGATATGGAATGAGAACATAAGGGAATGAGATGGTTGAGCTGGAACAGGGAGGGAGTGGGAAAGCAATGAAAGAGATACCATGATAGGGAGAGATATGGGGATAGAGAGAAACTCGGTGCCAGGGAAGTTGCCAGGAATCCTGAAGGATGGCCCCAGCCTGGACTACTAGCAATAGTGGAGAGGGTGCCTGAACTGAACTGGCTTGCCCCAGAGATCAGACTGATGAATACCCTAACTGTCATCACAGAACTTTTCTCCAATGACTGATGGAAGCAGATGCAGAGATCCACAGCCAATCATCAGACAGAGCTCCAGGAGTCCAGTCAAAGAGATAGAAGAGGGATTCTATGAGCAAGTGCATCAGAATCATGATGGGGAAACATGCAAGGACGACCAAACCAAACTAGAGGGAACTCATGCAAGTTGAATCAATGGCTGTGGAGCCTACATAGGCACTCTGCATGGTGAGACAGTTGTGTAGCTTGATCAGCTTGGGAGGTGCCCTGGCGGTAGGATCAGAATCCATCTGTGGTGCATGAGTGGGCTTTGTGGAGCCCACTACCTATGATGGGACACTTCGTGCAGCCTTGAGGCAGGGGGATGGGCTTGAATTTGTCTCTACTGGATGTGCCTCCCCATGGGAGGCCTTGCCTTCTTGTGGGTCAGAGTTGGGGGTGGGTTGGGAGGGGGAGGCTGGGGGCGTGGGAGGAGGGAAGAGGGGGATCTTTGATTAGTGTGTAAAATGAATGAAAAAAATTCCTTAATAAATAAGAGAAAAACGAAAAAAGAAAGAGAATGGAGAAAATTATGGAATTATATTTTAATTAAAAAATATAAACCAAGTAAAAAGTCAGATCATGAATTGTTTCATAAGGCATGGCACATTTAGTTGCTCATATAAAATAATTACATGATATTAAAGCTGCTTAAGTTATAGCATTCTATAATGACAAAATTCCATTCCTTATTGCCTTGGGTCTAATTCCATCTGCCAAGCTTAAAAGTTAAACATTATTCAAGCAAATGTAAAAAAAAAAAAAACCTCATAATTTCATAATGGTTACCAAATCATATGCCTTGGTAAAATCCAGGGTCTCAGGTATTTACACATATTTTTTCCTCCAAATTTGACTTCAATATTCCTTTATCAATCCTCTTGACCATTACACTAGGTTCCAGTAATCTCTTGTTTTAACTTCTGCTCCCTCAACCCTCTGCACAGTGGAACAGAACAAGTGATCAATTGGGACAGCGACTGGGAACTCAAGAGCAATTCCTTCCAATTCGGCAATCACCGAAAAGTGATAAAACAGGTGGAGAAGGGTGTAGATAGTGTTCTCACATTATGTAAGGCAATATCCAGACTGGGAATTGTCACTCTCCTCTGAAAACAGTTGGCCTTCTTCAGCAAAGTACTCTTCAACTTTTCTCTATTGTGGCACTTTAACAGATAGTGTCTTCCTGAAATATTGAAATTAATAGTGTATCAGAGTCATACCAGGTTGTGAGTTCTGCTTACTTCCCACCATCTAGCTGAGTAGGTATCCATTGATGTGGTGTGCTCTTCCCAGTGAATATTTTCATGTGTACTGAGACATTTTTGATTGTCACAGTTCAAAGAGAGGATGCTGTCAGATAGAGGCCAGAGAAGCTACTGAACATTCTCTAATTCACAGAATGAACCCATACAACCCTTTCACCCAAAAAAATACTAACATGCTGAAGTTGTAGGTATGATTCCAGTGAGACAGCTGTTAATGCATGGGTGATACTGAAACTTCTTGGATACCTTTTTAGTTAAACAAATCATTTATAAACCTTGATGGTCTGTTCTGCTGCAACATATGTCTTTAAATCCGAATTAGTCCATGTGTGATTATAAACAGAGGGCTGGTGCCAGGAAAACGCAGTACTAACATATTTTCTCATGTGATCCTTACTTTTTCTAGATCATTAGTGTTTTATGCCACCAAGTGGCCAAAGTAGAACCCAGAAGGAAGAAGTCCAGGATCTGTCACTCATTGGCTGCATAATGGACCCAATTCTCCTTTTCCTTCTTTTTCATTAAATCTGCAACACTGCTATGTTGTACTTTGCAACTTGTACCTTCTTAAATCAGAGTTTAATTCCTTATTCCATGAATCACAAATGGCTTCATGACTTGTTTCAACCACCTCGAAAAGCAGCAATAATGGGAAAATTGTTACAAATCTAGGTCTTGAGTGACTGTTCATAGTTCCACTTGTTTGTGACCATTATGTGCCAAACAAAAGCAAGACTAACTTAAACTGAGAAGAGCCATGGTCAGCCCAGGTAGGTAAAAGTACTTTGCTGTCTTAGGTGATACATCTTAGGATTGTTTGTTGTGCAGTGTATGCAACTTTTTTTGACATGCTCTGCACATATGCTCTACCTTGGAAGTGCTCATACACAGTTACCTCTGTTTATGTATGTACTCCTTATCTTTATGTTCAGCCTTCTCTACCTTTACTAAACGTTCTTTCTTCAAATTACCTTCATTTTTAGAAATATATGTTTTCTCTTGTTTTAATTTTAATGAATATTATTGTGCATAAGAGCAAATTTCTGTGTGATATTTTCAAGCATTGTGTTGTGCTTTGACTGTGTCTTCCCTCCCAACTATCCTCCTATACTATCTTACTCTTTCTCCTCAAAAGTCCTCATCTTTCTTTACTACATTGTTTGTGTTTTATTTTTAAATTATAACTCCTATGTATTAGAGAAAATATGTAGTATTTGTTTCTCCATGTTGTTGTTGGTTGTTTTCTTACTCTTTGTCTCTCTGAGGGCCCTTTGCTGTTATGGGGGACCTGCCACCCAGTTCCTAAATGAATCACACACAGAGTCTTATTATTACTTATAAGTGCCTGGCCTTAGCTTGGCTTGTTTCTTGCCAGCTTTTCTTAACTTAAAATTAACCCATCTGCCTTTTGCCTCTGGGCTTTTTCTTTTCTGTTCCTGTATACTTTTCTTTGTTTCTTACTCTGTGGTTGGCTGTGTAGCTGGGTGGCTGGACACTGGGTCCTCCTTCTTTGGCTTCTTCTTCTTTCTTCTCCCAGATTTCTCTTTCTATTAATTCTTTCTGCCTGCCAGCCCCACCCATCCTTTCTCCTGCCTCACTATTGGCCATTCAGCTCTTTATTGGACCATCAGGTGTTCTAGATAGGCACTGTAACACAGCTTCACAGAGTAAAACAAATGCAACATAAACAAAAGTAACACACCTTAAAATAATATCCCCCAACACCATGTCCAGTTTATTTCACTTAACCAAATAAACTCCAGTCCTATTCATTCTCTGGAAAATGAAGTTTTTAAATTTATGGATCCATAATATTTGACTATGTATATATGCCATGTTTTCTTTATGTAGTCATTTACTATTAGCATTTAGGCTATTTCTACATTTTGTCTATTCTGAATAGAATCACAGTAAACATGGATGTGTATGGATTTGTTAGTATCTCTTCTATTTCTTGCAGTTACATATCTAGGAGTGGCAGATTGGCATAGCTAAGTCATTTGCTAGGATTTGGGGTTTTGTTGTTGTTTTTGTTGTTCTGTTTTGAGGACCTCCACACTGCATTCCATAGAGGCTGTACTAATTTATGTTCCTAACAAACCAATAAAGTACAAGGATTCTTTTCACCCTACATTCTCACTAGCATTTGCTAATTTTTTATTTTGTTTTTGTTTTGACAATAGTCATTCTGATTAGGGTGAGTTGTAGTCTTAATGTAGTTTTGATGTGCATTTTCCTGTTCTTGGTGACTAGTTTTGGAGAATGACTTTAGATCATTCACCTACTTCCTGGTGTACTTGATTTTGTTATTCCTAACTGAGATCTATACTGGGTGTTAGTCTACTGTCTTGTGGATTCACGGAACAAGTTTCCCAGTTATGTTTCCTCTTTGCTCTGCAGATTATTTTCTTTCCTAGGTAGATGCTTTGTAATTTGATACAATCAATTTGCTGAGATTAAGCATGCTGATTTCTGGGTCTTCTTCTAGTACATTGGTCTGTGTTTCTGTGCCAATACACTTTTGTTTTTCTCACTATTGTTGTGCAGTGTGTCTTGAAACCTGGTATTGTGATGCTTCTAGTCTTGCTCTTTATATTCATGTTGTTTTAATTATTCATGACCTTTTGTTCATCCATATGAATTTTAAAACTTCCCCCTGATTCGCTTAAGAACACCGTTGGTACTTTGATAGTGATCATACCTCTTTTGCAGATTGTTTATGGAAATATAGTCATTTTATTCATTTCCATGAACTGAAAATTGGTGGTGCTCCCATGTTCTAGTGTCATTGTCATATTAAACTTCTTAAAGAGGTCAGACCTTATATTTAACACAAGAAACTTGTACTCATTAGGAATAGAACATGTTTTAACTTTGTTTACATTTCATTAAAAATCATAGCCTCATAATCTGTAACTTGAAAAATGCCTCCCCTGCAAAAAAAAAAAAAAAAATGACAACCTCACTCTTGGTTGCCATAGACTTACTATTTTTGCATGTGATTTATAGAATGCAAGCTTTCTTTTACTGGGTATGTTGCTTTATCAGCAATAGAAATACCTGTGTGTTTAGGAGTTAATCAAACACTTGTGCCTCATTTAAAAACTAATTATTTTTATAATTTTAATTTCATTTTTTGTATATGGTTGTTTTCCTGCATGTATGTTTGCACACCAGTTGCACATATGGTGCCCTTGGGGGCTGGAAGAGAGCACTGGATCTCCTGGAACTGGAGTTATGGATGACTGTGAGCTGCCATACAGGTGCTAGGAACTGAAACTAGGACATCTGGAAGTGAAGCCAGAACTCTTAACTGTTGAGCCGTTTCTCCACTCTGAAAATTATTAATTACTAGTTTGCTAAGACAAAAGTTGAGAAGTATTGTAGCTAGGGTTTTCCTGCTTACCCACAGTCAGGACAAATCTTTGTCACCCGCCAATCCCACAGCCGCTCAGGCCCAACCAAGTAAACACAGAGACTTATATTGCTTACAAACTGTATGGCCGTGGCAGGCTTCTTGCTAACTGTTTTTATAGCTTAAATTAATCCATTTCCATAAATCTATACCTTGCCACGTGGCTCGTGGCTTACCGGCATCTTCACATGCTGTTTGTCATCATGGCGCCTGGCAGTGTCTCTCTGACTCAGCCTTCCACTTCCCAGCTTTATTCTCCTCCTTGCCCCGCCTATACTTCCTGTCTAGCCAATGGCCAATCATTGTTTTATTTATTGACCAATCAGCAACACATTTGACATACAGACCATCCCACAGCAAAATATTGTTCAGCACACTCTGAAAAATCAAAGAATCATCCCTACTGAGGGGTTTGAGATGTTTATTTGTTCTTGGGTGCATATATCTGTATGTGTTACATGAACATTTGTGAGTGTGTGAGAAATTTAAATAATTAGAGTAGTGCTACAATTATCATAGTGATATGTTCTCAAGGCAGGATGTTGACTGATCTTTATTTAAATTATTCTAAATAACAACAATAATAAAGAGTATTGACAAAAATTTCCACATTCTCAAGTATATTTATATCAAGAATCTCACATTTGTCCTCGTGATAGCTGTAACAGTTGTGTATCAGTTTTATTATAATGTGACAAATTGTAAACACAGTGATATGACAGTAACATATGTATGCATTGTGGAATTATTAAATCAGGCTAGTATTGTAAGCATAGGTAATAAATCCAATCTACAAAATATTTCCACATTTACTTTGTAATATAATCAAATCAAAACTTCTAAAGTGGGGAGTTATTTTGCACTTTACAGATAGCATTCCTGTCTGAGAACAAGCAATCAGGACTAATGTGAATGTTTTGTGAACAGAAATTTTGTCTTTCTTCTTTTTTAGTAAGATTCCATTATTGTTTTATCTTTAGTGTCTCATTTTGCAAAAAATTTAACTGAAATATTTAACTTCCTGAAAAGAAGCAAGATGTAAAACTGAAGTAAATAGAACAATCTCACTATGGGGATAGCCTGTGATACATACATTTCCTCTCAAAGAGGTGAAGGCTGAAGAGTACAGTGTGCAGTTTGTGATTATCTTCCACATGGTCAAGGTCTTTCCACTATAACTGGTACCAGACCTTGTTTCCATGGTTTCAGTTTTATCTAAGCCATCACACAGTCAAATTTTACATAATAAGATGATCAACTACGGGGAAAATCTATACATATGGGAAGTCTTTTCTGCTTCAGATTTAGGCCTCATATAGTTCCATTAAGATCTTGATCTTGGAGATGATAGCTATGGACATGTACAGTTGTTTCCAACATGCAAAATTCTATAGCTGACCATTTGGGTAGTTGTGACATTTTTCAGGAAATATTTTCCCACATACCAATGGTTTCCAGTCAACTTAGAACACCCCTATTAATCGTTTCATGTCAACATTTTGTAGCTTACACAATATTATATTAAAGTCATAGGTTTTAAACATTTATCAGGTTCACAAGCTTTTAAGTGTTAGTCTTCAGGGAAATTCAAAGGACTGGGGAACATGTATCACCATGAAAGTCCCAGCTCTGCTCTAGCCGAGATCAAAGCATTCTCCATATAATTGCTTTGTCCTGGATTAAAGGGAAATAAAGACAACATATAATATTATTTTTAGAGCAGACAGAAAAGGCCCACAGTGCTTCAAAATTTTGTGTATTCTTCACAAAACAAAATGAGAAAATACAGCAAAATTAAAGAATTAAGTAACCCAGACTCAAAGCTGTCTTTTCTCTCCCTTTTCTTATAAAGTGGTTTCTAATACTGTCTAAGAATGGATTTGCCTTTGCTCATTTCTTTGGACCTGTTTACTTAATACTAGTAATTTTCCTCTGCACTGAGTCCCTTCTGTCCTTATAATACACCTGTAAGGCCCCCATAAGTGGGGAAAATTTCAACATGGAGAAGTCTAGTCCTACTTGGGATTATCTAGCCTATAGAAATGTATTGATTTGAAATTGGATACTAAACAAATATAAGAGTAGAAAAATGCAAGGAATAAATAAAAGCTGAGCTTTTTTTTTATTTACACTGAACCAGATCAGTGTAAGGTTGTGTTTCTGGTCCTGAGACAGAACAACTGTTACTATGGGAACCAATCTCTTTAAGCCTCAGTTTCCTTGTACATTAGAGGCATTACCTCAGAGCACTTGGGAGCATCAAATCTAATGATGCTGGTAGCACTTACTACAATGCCTAGCAAACGGTAAGTGCTAGCTTTTACCATTACTATAATAACCACAATCTTTATCCATTTCTTTTTCTTATTATTATTTGTATCCATTTCTCTCTTTTGAACTTAAATATCTTGGTATATTAATTAAAGTCATATTTCTTTATTTTTGCACCATTTCTGTGCAAGGAGTAGGATGTCAGAGGTACTTAAAATATGATCCCTTGAGATGGTATATGAGCAATGTGGCAGACTCTGAAATTCAAATTTCATGCCTACCCACACCCCACCAGAGCTTTTGAGATGAGCTGGGTAGCAGAGGCCCTACACAAATTATGCAGTTGCAGGTCTGGTGACCCTAACATAGTAGATATTCAAGAGATCATACAGTGTAATGTCCAGCACCTGATAATAATTTTACAAAGACAGGATGGGAAAGCATAGTATTAGAGAGCTGAGAGTACAAAAATGAACACAAATTCCGGGTCTTAGGTGGTATGCTGAGATTGGAAATGGTATTTGTTTTCTGAGGTTCAATTCTCCTGTTTTCTAACATAGAAATTCTAGCACCTTACCATGCTGTCTATCCAATGATGGGAATTTGTCTAGTTTGTTAATCTCTAATTCAGGCCATGTATATTGATTCTTCTCACCTCAAGAACGCAGAGGATAGCTAAAGTTAGTTAGGACTTTCACCTCATGCATTATTTCCAAAACATGATTCCATCAGCACACTGCAGTTACTGTGCAGACTTTGGCATTCAGCATGAGAGTAGAAATCTTAAACCTAAGGCCCATTTGATGATGGGTGGAGGGTGCTTAGCAGAGATCTTGCCAACAGTCTAAAACACAGCTTTTGGTTCCAAAAGAGGAGGAGGTGGTGTCTCCAGCATTTAATTATACTCTCTAAGGCAGAAATTTGTGGGCCTGCAGTGAAATATAATTACAATTCTCTGTTGTCTATTTGGGAAAAAACCCAACAAGTCCACCTCTAATCAATTTACAGATAGAAACATAAAAATCAAACAAACATGCTTCCTAAGAAAGGGAGTTAAACAGGACTTGCATATGTCATTTGCTTTGGCTGAGCAGACATGAATACCCATCTTTTCAAACAAAGCAAATACAATCCATGTTCAAGAATAGTTCCCTTTTTTCTGAACTAGCTTAAACCAAATGAAACCAATCCACGATGTTTTCTGAACTCTCTTGGTTAATAAGTTTAAAGGTGTCTATGTTTTCTCTCTCCTTAATGTCTCTTTTTCACAAAATGAACTCAAGTTTGTAACTAAGAGTCTACATTACTCAGCATATGTCATAACATTACTGAAAGCCTGGCTCCTTAGAGTTTGCTTTCTAAAGAACAACTCTGGAAGTAGAAGTAAGAGAATGTCAGGAAGAAGATTTGCAGCTGTCTAAGCTTCGATCTTCTCCAGAGCAAAGCTCTAGTCAAAGAATACATAGATGTTTCATGCAGGAAGTTATTCCATGGAAGGGATATGAAGGTGTTGCATACTAGAACGTAAAGGACAAATATGACATATTGGCAGGCTGAAAGCTTTGAACTAAGAAACCCTAGAAGGTCTCTGACCTTTTCTGTTCTTTATCTTCCAAGGCTTGTCTAGAACTCCTCCTAAGGTGGCTCATGAAACAGTTCCTCTCCTGCAAAGCTAGTCATAAAACCTGAAGAGATATCTGTTCTATTCCTAGAAATAGCTGTCAGACTATATTTTGAGACAGTGTACAGGGGAGGAAGGTGACCCACAGAGGCTGAGGCTCTGTACAAACAGGCCCTGTTGGATGCATGCCATTTACTACTGTTACCATTAATACAGTCTCTGTCCTGTCTTTCTTCCCCACCCTACTCATTTCTTTTATCAGATGTGCATTAAAATCAGATTTCTCTGGGTCTTGGCTGTTCCTTTCTAAAAGTATCTACATCATATGAAACCCCAATAAATACACCTGTATGCTTTGTCTTGTTGACCTGACTTTACAATTGGTACAGTAGCCATAGCTACTTAAATGAGGCTAAGTTATAAACGTTTTGCTTATACAAAGGTCAGGTAGAGAAGCAGGAAGAAGAGAAAGACAATACACAGATGTGTTGCCAAATGTTCTGTTCCTTTAGGGAAATGAAGCCTGATCCTTTTGTGGAAACTTAGAATGTGAATCTTGCACCTATCCAATCCTTGGATAAGTGAGTCAATCTATTTGCATGGATAAAAAAGTAATACATTATATTTATGTAATTCATGAGCTAAGCTTGCTGTCATGAAACAAAAGACAGATCACAGAAGAAATAGGTATCATATTTATCCAACTAAGTTTAATGGAACATGAGAGTGTTCAGACCCAAGGGGAATCATTTGTTTCACTACTTATGTCTGATAAAGAATGAAGCATGTAGCATAGGATTATTCAGAAAAGGGGTATAATTTAGTACTTGTAAAATGAGGTACAGGGATATAGTCAAGACTGTGTATTCACATACTTCTTATCTTCACAGGTATGAGGCAGGATTCATCTAGAACAATGGTCTTAGGAGCCACTTTCAGCAAAGTAGCTGACGTATCTGGCCATGCTTTACATGGAAGCTGAGGAACAATGTAATGACTCAATTGTAAAGGTGCCATACTTTTGGATATCATATGTATTTTTTAAATTCTTTAATATTTCACACACATACACCATGTTTCTTGAATATATCTACCATTTATTTACTTACTTAATTTAACTCACTGTGTTAATTTAGTGCTATTCCTATGCTGATGGGCATGGGGCCATCCACAGGGGCATGGGGAACTTATCAGGATATTGTGTTCTCCATCCTAACAAATTCTATGTCAGTTTCCAGAATCTTCCGTTTCTACAGATTCTCACATGATAGGATCTGAGAGATCCCAGACAAAAGAGAGATACCAAGGTACAGCTGCTCAAATCCTGAACTAAGTAGGTCTCTCTGACTCAGGGCCAAGTACACACACTGGGCTGAGAGAAGACAGGTGCATCAAAGGGGGGTCTCCACCCAGGTGCTGCAAGACTATTCTTCATCCCGGTCACATTTTTATTGCAGGCTCTTGCTCTGAGTTATTTAATAACAGCAACAGCTACCATTTATGCACTGTTGGCCAGATGCTGTGCTGTACAATTTTTAAACAGGTTTTCAGTTTCTTTGCTCCACTGTGATAATTTTGTATTGTGCACATTTTATTTATGAGGAGATGTGTGATAAAAGTTTAATATTTTGTCTACATTCAGAAGGCATAAGCATGCAGGTGTTCAACATCATGTTACTGCAGAAAATGCATTATTCTACTAAAGAATAAGGGATTTTGTGTATTTTTCAGTCAGAATTCATTACATTCTCAGACATATAAAATTAAGCAAGAGCTTTGCATAGTGACATCTCTTTTAAAACGTACGTTTGTGGTCTCTATATATCTTTCTTTCTCTCTCGTTTCCCCTCTACATGCATACATGTATGTGCAGTGTTTACTATCCACTGAGTGAATTTCCTTGCTTGTTAATGAGTTGCTACTCATACCACCACAGTGTGAAAACATTAGCCTGAATAACAAGCATGTAATGAAGAATATTCACATTCATATGACAGGACTCACTGGGGCCACGAATCTCCTGATGAAAGGATAGATACATAGTAGGTAGGTAGGTAGGTAGATAATAAATAATGTGTTCATTTATTTAGCCCATTTAGCTTATTCTCAAACACAGACTTTATACAAATCTTTCTACTCAAATGAGAACAGGGGCTACTGTGAAACCATGCACATCATTTAGTGGTTACTTCCTGTGTGGAAACTTTCAGCAATGGACCAAGTTCACTTCCTCCTGCTCTAGCAGGTGACATCTATCTCTCAGAGTTTCTCAAGTCTGAAAATGGGATACCTTTATTCAACAACCACTCTTGCTTATGGCCAGTCACTTTAAGAGTGTCAAAGAAAACTGAGAGATGTTTTCAGTAAAAACTACAAAATATCTCAAAAATATCTATTCATGTATATTTCTGCAGTCTTTTTTCTACACAAATGTTTTGAGACTTGAATGTGAACAAAACCTTTCCCTACTGATCTGTGGATGTGCAAAACTGAACTCTAAGAACCTAGTTAAACAGCAGACTGTAGATACAATGATACATGCCAAACATGAGATGAATATTGAGCATATTTAATTACTCCACATAACTTATTCTTTATTCAGAAACATTGGCTGACAGAGTCATCTTTATCTAGAACATTTCCAGACTCAAGGCAGAGGCAAGAGGAGTTGGAGAATCATGTAGATCTGGCCAGCGTTCTCTCATTATGCTTTGCTCCTCCCTAAACTTCTCACAGTCTGTACATTTTCCCCTCATTGAGATAGCAAAGGGAGAGGATTCAGAATGCCTCACAATCACTAAAGCTATCTATCCTCTATAAGCAATGAAGCATTTTGATTCACCCCAAACTGCTACATGCTTCAGCGCACCACAGTTATTTGAACATTTACATCAATATAGCCACTAACATATCTAGGTATCTATGCTCAGTCAACATTCCCAGCACACTGCATTTATAAGTCACTTATGTGTCATTGACTTGCCGTTTTCTGTAGCTGCAAGAATTTTCTTCCATTCCCTTGTTGAAATTCCACAGATTTATCTAAACATGTAAATAGGATCAACCTAATAAGGTTGGTAATAGTAATAGTAGAAATAATGGGAGAAATAAATTACTAAGACAATAATTCCACTTAGGGTCTACAAAGCAGGCAAAGAATTAAAACATGAGGACACTGGGGAGTGTGCTCAGCATGAAGGGGGAATAACAATATAGTTACTTCCTTTTCTATTGGTAGGGCAGACATCAGGCATTTATTTTATCATGACAAATAGATGCATTCAAACTTGCATACATGATTACTGTAGGAAGTTTGAATTGTAGAAACATTGAAAAAATGTAAGTACTTTTATTTCCTCTCAAACAAAAATTCATCAGAGATTGAAGCTACTTTAATCCCAATTTTATATCCTATGCAGGTACACTCTCATTTGTTGACTTATTATTGTCCCCAGAGACTGTAAACCTAGCAAGAATAACAAATGGCATGTAGTAGTTACACAGTGAGTACTTGTCGGATTGATAAATGATTTAATTATCAATAATCCGTTAAAATTAATAATGACTTATATTATGATCATTTGGTAGACATTAAATTCACAACTAAAAGACAATATATATGAAAAATGCTTATATATAATAAACCAGAAAATTTACCTGAAGACAATAAGTTTATTACTTTCATTTTTTCCTAAATATTTATCTATATTTCTTTATATATATATATATATATATTATTTTACAATGTAATTTAATTCTACATATCAACCACGGATTCCCTTGTTTTCCCCCCTCCTGCCCCCTCTCCTTTCCCCCAGCCCACCTCCCATTCCCATCTCCTCCAGGGCAAAGACTCCCCCCAGGATTAAGATCAACCTGGTAGACTCAGTCCAGGCAGGTCCAGTCCCCTCCTCCCAGGCTGAGCCAAGCATCCCTGCATAAGCCCCAGGTTTCAAACAGCCAACTCATGCATTGCACAGGACCCGGTCCCACTGCCTGGATGCCTCCCAAACAGATCACGAGGGTCGAGAGAAAGAGAGCTTGGGGGAGCGGGAGATCCCAGCTGGATCAAGAACAGAGAGGGAGAACAAGGAATAGGAGACCATGGTAAATGAAGACCACATGAGAATAGGAAGAAGCAAAGTGCTAGAGAGGTCCACAGAAATCCACAAAGATGCCCCCACAATAGACTGCTGGCAATGGTCGAGAGACAGCCCGAACTGACCTATTTTGGTGATAGGATGGCTAAATACCCTAATTGTTGTGCTAGAAACCCCATCCAACGACTGAGGGATCTGGATGCAGAGATCCACGGCCAGGCCCTGGGTAGAGCTCTGGGAGTCTAATTGGCGAGAAAGAGGAGGGTTTATATGAGCGAGAATTGTTGAGACCAAGGTTGGATAAAGCACAGGGACAAATAGCCAAACGAATGGATACACATGAACTATGAACCAATGGCTGAGGTGTCCCCAACTGGATCAGGCCCTCTGAATAGGTGGGACAGTTGATTGGCTTCATCTGCATTTCTTAAAGACTTATCAGTGGGCATGTACTGTTTATAAAACAAATATAAATGGCAAAACTCCTGGAAGGGTAGCTCAAAGTCAACATCTGCCATGAAACATTCTTCTGAACTTTGTAGTCATGGGTAACCTTTTCCTCTTCAGTCCTCAGGGTACACACAGTGAGTGTGGCACATACCTGTGATTTTTGGTTTGCAGGCCTAGCTAATCTGTATCGGTAGTCTGTACTCCTTTTGGACTAACATCCTCTGCCATTTATTTCTTATCCAGAAAAGACAGAAGAATACAGTGCTCTTGAGGTGAGGATGGCATAGCAATGGGACGAAGGCCAGTGAGGAGAAAAGAGCCAGAAAGAATATAGCTGTAACAGGCTGTCAGAGAAAACAGCAGGAAGTCAGAAACAAGGTCCTGTTTGGTTTCTAAAAAGGACTGGAAAGTTTTCAATTGAATGCAACACTATTTTCACCTTGAAAGAAATCCATTAGCCCTTCTAAATGACTGCTTACACCCACAGAGAAGAAAGTGCTACTAGGTTTGGTCAGAGAAGCTTATTTTTACTGTAGTTAGTGGTATCTACAAAGACTCGGAATTCATCCAAGTGCTGAGAATCAAGGACTGTGGAATGTTCATCCAGAAATGAGACCTCCAAATCCCCCCTCCAAGGTTCAGACATATCGCAGAAAATATAGAGAAGAAAGACTATGAGATCTGGGGGAAGGGAGTGTGTGTCCAGCACTGACTTCCCAGGTGACATGGCTGTTGCACTCTCACAGCTGCTGTGATTGGCTGCACAAGACAGCATCCATCAGCATACAAAAATGAATGGCTAATGTCAAAGTGAGAGACACTGTCTTCAGTGGTGTAATCATTGGTAAGGTGCCCATGCTCCTAACATTCCTAACAAATCCTCACTGACACTCCTAGCAAATGACCCTCATGAAACCTACGGCATGAGACATAGCAACAAAACAACGACCACAATAAAAATGGAGGAAAGTAGAAGAGGAAGAGGTTTGGGAGGTGACAAGGGAGGTTAATGAAAATAGTGTCAAAATACCCTATGTACATGTGGGAAAATTACTGTCATAATGAAGTATACTATTTTGTATAATTAATACATGCTAATGAAAGCATTACAACAAGCAATCTATAAGGATTTTCTTTTCTGTCTTTAGTCCAGAGCTTTGCAGACATTAGACAACTGCTCTACCACTGAGCTTTCGCTATAGACACCACGAAGGTTTTCTCCAGACTGAATTGGAACTCACTGAAGCCCTTTCAGAAGCAAATCATACCATGACAAAAAAAGCATGACTCAAGAAGAGATTCTAAACTGACAGAAATAAAGAAATATGACATGAATATGTTGGAACAGGGAAGGAAACTTCAGTTCTCTTGGACCAATGATGTTCTCACCTATTCTACTCTGCTCTTCCTTTCCCATCTATACAATTTAGGGTCACAGGGAACCCATCTGCATAAATGTCTCTTGTTGTTCCTAATACTGTGCATAAATAAGTTACTCAGGTAGAAAATAGCCTTCAATATAGACCTCAAGATGCAAGCAAATTTTGAACATAGTATTATTGCACTGTGCAGTTTTAGAAGGATTCATTGAAATATGCTTCCTAGCCTATGGTACAGTATTTTCTACTATGCATACAGTTAATATTTTAGAAAAATATCTGGTAAATCTAATCAAACATTACTTGGCCATAAAAAGGAACTTATGAATGGCAAATAATTTGCTACATGTATAAAGAAATAAGAGACATGTTCTTTCTGAGATACTGGATGTATTTCAGAACTTCTTTCAGTTAACTCCAAAGAACCTTAAAAATAAGTTATCAGAGTTTGTGTTTTGCAAAATAAAAACTAAAGTTTAGAAGGATGAAAATCTTCTGAAAGTTCTTTTCATAAGCAGTAACTGCTACATTTCATTGGCCCTCATTGCCTGAAGGTAAATCCTAAAGAAAGTGTACTCTGTAATAGTTCTAATTAAAGAAAGAAAAGTGATCTTGCCAAGAGGAAAGTATATACTACAATCAGAAGGAAAAAGACTAATGGATTCTGAGCATATTACCAATACACAAAGGACAAACAAACCAGTCACAGAAACATAACTAACACAAATGAGAAAATAGGGTAGCAATAAATCTATGTTTCTGCCATTCCATATGTCCTGGAGAAATAATTATTGGTGTTGCTCCTGTTAAACTGGATAATATCATTGAATCAAGACAAATGATATTTTTGGTTGCATCCATATGAATTAAATTATTTTACATCCTTATGTTTAACTGTCCTATTTATAACATAAAACATAGATATGAACTGTTCATTAACTTACTCTACAAAACAACAAATCAATGAAGAAAGTGTTTTGTAACCCATGTTTCCTGAGTGCTCTAGACATTGACCCATAAGGAATTTTGCCCTATCCAGTTGCATGGAGTTCTCACAACATGCCACTCCCTAGTTCTTCATATTTAGTTGTTGTAGTACATTTATCATGTGTGCCTTTCTGCATCTAAAATGACCCATTATTCTTTAGTATTCATAGTAGACATGACCTTTCCCAGACAAACCCCAATAACTATTATCCGCCTCCACATTTAATCCATCACTCATTATCTGGGCTATGAAATAACATAACATCGTAATATCTGAATGACACTTCTCGTACCTTTGATGAATTATAACCCAGTGACTGAGTGAATATTTGTGTGTTCCTTCATATCCCATATGAGTAGAGTTCCTAGCCACTGTTTAAGAGACACTTTATATCAATAAACAAAACAAATCTCACATCAATCTATTGCAGGTCTTTGTTGTTGTTGTTGTTGTTGTTAAGACAGCATCACATGAAGGCAGTTATTCCATTATGTTAGAAATTATGTAAAAGACATTAATGTTCCAACCTATATTTAAGAATTCTAAATGCTCAGGGATTTCACCCTCAGGAGATCTCTAAAGTGATTATCAACAATTATCATGGAATTTATTTATGGCATTTATCACCTAGAAATAGCTCTTGTTCGTATGCACTCTAATTGGTGATTTTTCTCTGAAGTATTTTCTTAATTGGCTCTAACATCAGACAAGACAGTTCCAATTAAGGACTCATTCCTTAGAATTAAAAATAACCAATGCCATTGTCAAAAATTGCAAGATAAATTATGGTTGAAGGGAAGTTGGAAAGCTGTTGACTATACATAGTCCAAAGAGACTCAAATATGAATAAATAAAGATATCACAGAGGAATTATATCGTAGCATTTTTGTGACATAGTGACAATGTGTGGACACTGAAGCCTTTCACTTGACCAGGCTGCTGAAAATTAATAGACCATATTTGAATTGATCACAATCTTTGGGAAGGAAACAAAAAATTTGTCCTTAGATGCAAGTTTCAGCTTTCTCAATCTTGCATGTGTAAAATTGGGTAATTCTTTTAAACTTTTTTTTTTAATTTTTGCTTACTTGGAAAATATACATAACACTACCTTCCTTAGAAGTGTCTATAAAAACGAAACAATTGATATAGAGGTACTATAATATAAACAAGAAAGTTGGCCTGTTCTCCATCAATAACTGATACTCTTCTGGTCACTTCTCAAGCATGTTCACACATATACACCTGATGAACTAAAATAAGATCTCCAAGCTATTCTTCATCCCTCTCTTTCCCCTCCTCCATTTCCTCATGGGTACTCAGGTTCTGATTCACAAATATCTGAATTTCATAGACCACTAATATTAATTTAGGGTTGTTCTAAGAAAGTGTTTCTTCTTTGCTTTTCAGCATAGGAACATTTTGGAGAAAATAGCTCTCTACTGTAACTATCATTTCACAAATGAAAATATTTTTACAATAAAAAGTAAGAAAATATGTAGTTAGGAGAGAGTAAACTATAAAGTCAATATATTTTATATTGTAAAAAATATTTGTGTCTAGAACCTTTTCTTATGGTACCTAGGTATCAGTAACAGTTCCATTAGAAACTCACACATATTAACATAACAGCATATAGAATGACAAGTGGAAGAAGTCCCCTCTGCAGGTAGCTGTCAAGTAGGTATGATCAATAGACAAGACTTCATAGATCTCAGGTGACTGGACACATGTATCTCAGAGACAAGAATAAATGGAGAGATAGCTGAATTTGTGGCTAAGAAACAATAACTTTATCACAGGGATGCCCCTTTGTCCTATGAAAAAAGATCTAAAGCTGTGATTATTGGAATTAAGTTGAATAGAAAAGAGAGAAGAGAAAATGTGTACAGATAATTTTATATAAGATAGATATATTGATAGATGAAAGATGATAGATAGATAGATAGATAGATAGATAGATAGATAGATAGATAGATAGATAGACAGACAGACAAACAGATATTATTCTCAGTAGTATTTGAAGGCTGTGCTACCTCTTCCATAGTTCAAGGCTTAGGGACAACTCTAAGGTGGGTACAAGTGCAGGAGTTGCTGTGTGCGTGTGTGTACTCATGCAGATGTGAATACATGAATGTGTGCTTTTGTGCAATCACAAAAGCTGAAGAGTGATTATTAGGCAAATATGATTTGGTCGATATCATTAGTATCTAACATTTATGAACAAGAGCTGTCTTCAATTCACATGTTAATAAGATACTGAGGCTCTGTGGGAAAAGCTGTGGTTTTCTAATCAAAGGCTGAATTCTAAGTGTTCTCACAGATTAAGAAAGATGTGTTATTATAAGAAGAGCTCACATCAATATTTCTCAGACTATTGAATATAATGGAAAGGGAAGCTACCAAAATTTCCTAATGTAGACAGTATTACCATAACACCCCAAACTAGATGAAAACACACAAAAGAAAATGATGTACATAGGTGCTGAAATTCTCAATAAAATACTTACAAACTGAACCTAAGAACACATTAAAATGATCAGTCACCATGTGCTAAGTTTTGGAAGCACAAATAATAAAAGTGGAGCAATACAGAAATTAGAGAAAGAGAGGGAAAAGAAGATCAGGCACCATTATCAAACTGACTTCATTCCAGAGATATCAGAATGGTTCAACATATGTAAATCAGCAAATGTAATACACTACTTATGTAAACTCAAGTACAGAAATTATGTGATCATCAAAATTGATGCAGAAAATAACTTTTGTCAAAATTAGCATCCTTTAATGCAATAAAGCTCCCCCAAAACTGGGAATAGAAGAAACATGTCTCAATATATTAAAGACTATTATATCTAACATGACTTGCGTCTAGAAAGCTGACCGGACTGTTAAAGGAATGAAGGAAAAGCAAATCCATAGACATACAGACAGAAAAGTCAGGATCAGGTGGATTATGTTGGCTTGGATGGAGTGGTACCAACTACATAATAACTGGGAAACTTCACATTTTTATTATTCACAGTACAGAAGGAGGGGCTAGCCAGTCCCAGTGGGAGGGCTCTGTAGGGAGCAGTCTCAGCCTGTACCATCCAGGAGGAGGAAGCTGCAGTTACTTCTGCATTTGTATAATATTTTTATATATTAAATATATAGGTATATATATACATATATATATAAAACTTTCTGAGTCCACTTTTATTGTTTTTGTGTTTATATACATATATTTGTACATATATAATATATATTTTTGCATACGCACATATGTAACAAATTCAATGAAAGAAAAGAGGCTAATCCACTTGTGAGTGGGACTTTTTGGGAGGGGGTTGAGACAGGGTAACTTGGAGAGAGCTGGAAGGAGGAAAAGTAGGGTGAAAATGATGTAATTCTATTTTATTAAAAACACAACATAAAAACGCTACAAATACAATCGAGGATGTAGACAAAAATAAACCCTTATACATTACTGTTGGAAATGTAAATTAGTCCAGCTATTACAAAATTAAGTAGGGAGCATCCTCAAAAACTAAACAATAGATCCATTGTAACTTACATGTGTTTGGAGGACTATCAGCCAAATTTTCATCACTCTGATACAGTATCTGGGTGACTAATTTATAAAGTAGAGTTCATGGTTCAGAGTTCCTTTCCTTCATCTCTGAGCTGGCACTTCCTTAATCATAGTCTTCACCATTTTTCAATTATTGCACTGAATTTAACCCCCACACACATCTTTTTAATGCTTTGATTTCATGGAACAACCCTGTCAAGCTAAGAACAAAGTAGATGTTTGAATTTCCCAATTAAAAAAAAATCGTACTGACCTGTTTAGAAACTCAATTAACTTTTGCAATTCATAGACTGAACCTGTTTGCTAATAGGACATTCAAAGTCCTGAAGATTCAACCTCTCTCTACCTTTGTAATGTATTTTCTTAAAACTGATGAAGTTCACAGAGTGGTGTATATTATTCCTGTTTTCTTATACATTTATAGTTAAAGTTAGAATCACCATGTGTAATATTGCTTTGCATGTTTTAAAAAATAGTCTGTTCTAATTTGTGTGTTTGTGCATGTGTATGTGTGTGTTTATGCTAATGTCATGTTTGTTTGTGCAGTGCCTTTGGATACCAGAAAAGAGTGTCAGAGCCCCTGTAGCTGGAGTAACTGGTATTTGTGAATTGCCAGTTATGGATGCTGGGAACCAAACTCAGTCCCTCTGGAAGAGTACCAGGTGCTCTTACTTGCTGAGCCATCTTTCCAGCCACTAGTTCTCTATCTTTCTTTTTCCAAGCACTGACATGTGATGAGTTCATTTTGGTTCACCATGAACCTGATAAATCACATGTTATATAGGAACATAGTAATTCATTGTATGTATCATATTTTGCTGAACTCAGCACTCTAATCTATAGGAGAAAATAGTCTGAAAGCTTTTCTAATTATCTTTCCTTTAAACAACTGCATCACACTGTGTGTGTGTGTGTGTGTGTGTGTGTGTGTGCGTGTGTGTGTGCTTGTGGGTAGGTGTACCTGCATGAAAGCACACATGCTTGTGTGAAGGCCAGAGGGCAATGTGCATGAACTGATTCTCTGTTTCTACTTTGTCAGTTGTTGAGATCAAACTCAGCTACCTCACCAGACCCTGTATGTCTTTTTTAACCCTCTTGTTCCAGTAATAAATGCCTGTTTTAACTAGGCAAACATAGAGGATCACTGAAGTTTCATGCACAGATAAAACAAAAAAAGAAGTTCTAATAATAAAAAAAGACTTAGAAGAAGTAATTTGTGAAATATTAATTGATTTCCTATTGCATTGCTGTACTTCATTTTTTCCACAGAAATAAAACAAGACAACCCCTACAAAGTCCCATATCTTACAAGGACCTGAGGGACAGTACACAGAAGAATGTTCAAGTCAGTTTAGTCAAAAGTGTATGAACTCTAAATATCTCATTCCAAAAACAGTAAGACTAAATATTCATTACTCCATTTTCTAAGAAGAGTAACATGAAAATGTCTGTGCAAGGTCTACATGTAGAAGCTGTTATAGGGACTCTCTAAGATCTATAAGTCCCAGAAGAGACCTGAAAGTGGTCAAACATTTCTGTAAACTAGAGTTCGGTAAAAGTAGACACAGCTGGGCACAAAGAACAGACTGACTCTAAAAGACAAGGGCTAGCCACTTAGCTACCAATAATGGAAGAATACCTAAGAATGGTATAGACCAAGGACAATGTCCCAGATGATGGACATTATGTGACATGTACTGATAGTGTGGCAATTTTACAATATTCAAATGAAACACAAGTATATGAGCAGAAAACTTTTAGGTGAGTGAAGTTGCATTGGTAGCAACTAGGCCAATAAAAATCAAAACAAAATATTTATATCATTCCTATTTCCAAGCTTCTAGACCAAAATTCATAGCTTGCACATAATCCCACAGATCATCTTTTCTTTAGCATCACAGATCTTTAAAACATTCATGGCTTAATGTAGGGCATATGAAGTTGTCTCTGTCAGCAAAGTTTGCCTCATCCTCTCTTCTTCACATTTAAAAAGGAGAGCTAACTCTTTCAGATATAAATTAAATCATCTATCTTCTCTAGGGACTCCCTAAAGTTCTGTCATAACACAACCAAAAATGTGTGTAATTAATTGAAACCTATGGCTTAACTCAATGTACAATACTGAATTTGTTTCCATCTCCAAAGGGGTGGAAGCTTTGTTTTAATACCATATTTCCGTTTTGGGTTATTTTACTTTATTTTTTTTTTGCACTTGCTATGTCTTAGAGCTCATAGAGTTGGAAGTCAGAGATTGATGGACTTCTCATATCCTATAGAATGTACTTAACCAAAACTGAAGGCCTTAAGAGCTATGAGGCAGTAAATAGATAAGACTAGAAAACAAAATAGAAATAAAAACAATTCTAGAGACCAGCAAGGTTATCTCTGATAAAGAAAAATCTGTCCCTTGTACTTCACAATACTCGAGAAAGTGAGGCAGGATCACAAATGTGAGGCCGGCCTGAACTACAGAGTGAGTTCAAGGCCATCCTGCCCAACTTAGTAAGACCCTTTCCCAGAATAAAATGTAAAAAGAAGGCTGGGGATATAGCTTAGCTGTTGAGTTCTTGTCAAATATGCACAAGGCTCTGAGTTTGAACAGTTTGGCCAGAATGTTGGTTTTGCTATATCAGTTTCCACCATGAAAAAATGTCCTATTCCTTTCCCAACAACGAAAACAAAACTACATAAATAGAACCCTAACGAAAACATTCAAAAACATCATTAGTTAGTATTTTTCCTCAGTTATTTAATATACTCAAGATTTAACATCTTGGACAGGAGTGTATGATTTGATCAACTTAAACCTTTGCTTCCAGCACACCTCCTAAGGCCAAGGCTGTATCCAGCCTTCCTGACTAGTAGGTTAAGATAGAGATGGAGATAACATGGTGACTCCCATGAAATCTGAGCATGCTGAAAGACAGTTTGAAGGCAACCTGTGCTGCATAATGTGGATAAAATTGATAAATAACTAGATAAATAAATAAATTTCAAAAATTTGTTTCAAAAATTGATAAATAACTAGATAAATAAATAAATCAGAGATAGTTTCAAAGTGGTAAAGATGCTGTATTCTAAAATATGTCTATCATCCTTGATTTATTTTCCTTTGGTAAGGTAAATCTCTCCTAGATCATGGCTACTGAAAATCAACTTGCTTTTGGATTCCCTTATTTTCTTCTTTATTCCCCCAGCAATCTCTTATACATCTTATATATCCATTCCAATATTCTATTTTTTCCATGAGCCTCACTACTTCCGAAGTTCCCTATATTTAGGGAACAGGAAAAGGACACAGTCCTCTCAGGATGGTCTTTTTGCAGAAGAATGGAGTTACATTTCAATGGATATACAAGTCTTACTTTATTTGATTGAGAATAGCTGTGTCAAATTCATCTGAAAGATATACTCAACACACAGATTCACAGACATGCCTGTCAGTCAGAACTTTTGGGTGGGTCCATGTGCTTTGAGCAGTCATCAGGCAATTTTAAATTTGTGTATAGATTTTTAAAATCTGTTTTAAATCTATACTTCCTCCAGATATATGATATTAGTTATAGTCGAATAGTCTATTGTGAGACTGCAATTGAAAATCTTCTAGTGTCAGCAAGGAAGGTTGATTTAGGAGGTCTTTAATCAACCCTTGAATTACCCTTGAATACCACTTAAATTCCCACTTGAGAAGACCTACTAAAGTTGAAAACGGCTGAACTAAGGTCAGCACATGGGCAGGAGAGCTAAATGTGAACTTTGCATTTATGCTGTGAATGTCAAATGTTGTATTTCAGGTTTCAGTGTTAAATTATATTCTTTGAGACTCCTCAAAACCTTAAATTCATCAGGTCAGATATTATTATCCCAGAATTCAAAGGCTCAGAAATGGCTACTTTTTCCTGTTCACAGTTTGGAAAGTAAGACATCAACATCCCATAGAAATCTCTGCAATTTAATAAGATCTCTGGGTGATTTTCCTTAATATTTGAGAAGTGCCTTGCTGTGTAATTTCCCTATTGTCCTACATTAGGCAGAGTTCATGGCAGAAAAAAAATGATTATAATGAAGAGATCATTCGCAAGGTACAGGGTCATGGTTACTCATAACCTCACAAAGTTAGATTGGGCACCATTTCCTGAGAGAGGAAGTTGCAGGTGAACATCAGGGAGTCAGAGCCGTCAGCAGCTTCACCATTGCCTCCAAGTCAAGATGCAAGGACCAATTAGAAGCAATAAAACATTCTGATTAGAGATAATCCTGACAGCAAGGCTTCCATCTGGCAACAGATGATGGAGGATGTGTGTCTCCCAGGACTGATCGTGAGCTTTGTGCTCATAATGAAACA
Source organism: Peromyscus eremicus (assembly GCF_949786415.1). Taxonomy (NCBI): domain Eukaryota; kingdom Metazoa; phylum Chordata; class Mammalia; order Rodentia; family Cricetidae; genus Peromyscus; species Peromyscus eremicus. The sequence goes on along the minus strand of NC_081416.1, from coordinate 111,146,188 downwards.
GAAACAAACAAACAAACAAAAATCTAGACAAAACTGAGAATGTGACATCATACAAATCATACTTCATCATTTTCTTTAGTTGGCATTGATAAGACTCAGTAATTTGAAAGAAGAAAACACTTTAAACCTTTCCTGTTGAACTTATATCTTTTCCCCCAAAGCTACGATTTATCAAGACATCTCCCTCCTTTGCTTCCTCTATCACAGCATAAGCATTTTCGGAGTATTGACTCCATGCTCATTGGGTTATAAAAATGAAGGACATGGATTCTGTTCTTAATGGTGTGATGAGGGAAGAGAATGAAGTAGAGAGATCATTTTAATAAAACAGTCATCTTCTCTTATTTAATCACATGGAGGAATGTTTGTGTTCATTTTTTTTTCAAGAAGAAAATCTTGTATTTTCTAGCCAGAAATAAAAGAGAATGTTTAGTTAGTTCTGGCCAGATAAAATCCAGACAAAGACATTTATGAGTCTAAGTTTCACAGCCACAGCTGTGGCCGTGGATGAGAATGTCTGTTCCAGTGTGGGTCACTAGCTTTTCAGTGTTGGGAGTAGAAAAACAGAAGGAACAAAAACCACAGCATAAAGAATGTGCCATGGTAATGGAAAGGGGCCCTTTTCAACAAATAATTGAACAAGTAAATCTTCATTTTTAAATTCTGGAATTTTCTTTTTTAAAATACAATTTTTATTTTATAATTAATTTAATTTTACATATCAGCCACGGATTCCCCTGTCCTCCCTCAAATTCTGGAATTTTCTAATGGCATGAATCTTTTACACCAGGTTCATAGTGACTGGTACATATAAAGCAATCAGTTAGCTATATCTTCTGATCAAATCAGTTGTCCCCTTTAAAAATCTTATTTATTGAGTATACAGTTAGAACTAAGAGGAAATCTTTTCCCCTCTGCGTTAAACAAGAGCACACATGGACTAATTTCAACATTCCTATTCTGTGGAATTGTATAGAAACATCCTCTGCAAGACCTATTCCGGAGTATCCTTTCAATAATGAATATGAAGAAGTTAGTATGTGTGTCATTCAATCACTATCCCACTGTGTGCAGACAAAGAGATAGTAAAGAACTCTCCTATCCCAGAGTCAGTGAAAAAAAGACCACAGGAAAATCGAGAACTCTCCTCTGCAAGCCGTAATAGTGCTTACCTTAAGTGCTGAAGGGATTCCACAGATAGTCAAGCCTTTCACTTCCACTTACCAGTGACCAAACAGCTCTCAGTTCTATACTTGAATGATTTCAAGGAGAGTCAGCTAAAAGAGATTTACATAAGGTCCGGAATTTCAAAATATGATAGGAAATGTCCAGTTCTCAGTGTAAATTCTCTCATCACATAAAGGACTAGAAATAGTTCAAACTGAATAAGAGATACACTTGTGTTGAACATAATTCCAAAATGCCAGGAATGTTAGAAATATCCAGCAAGACTGTGGAACATTCACAACAACAACAACAAATGTGTCTTTGAGAAATTATGAATATGTTGAAAATTTTTTAAAAACTTAGAAAGTCTCAGATAACAGAAATTCTTAGCCAGGAAATAGGAAATGTAAAGAAGACATAAAAGGGTTTCTCTAGCTGTTCTGGAACTTACTCTGTAGACAAGGCTGGCCTCAGACTCAGAGATCCACTTGTCTCTGCCTCCAGAATGCTGGGATTAAAGGCATGTGCCACCACGCCTTGCTGAAATGAAAATTTTAAAACTGGAAATTTAAGATTCAGAGGATGGGTTCAACAGTAAAGTTTTAAAAATTTCCAAGTTTTATTAGTTCATTAGAAACACAAACTGCCATAATACATCTAATAGGAAAAACATCATTTCAATGTCCTAAAACTATATATGCATTTTACCCATAATTTAAAATATCTGTCAAATAGATCTCCAGTATCAGATGGTTTCACTACAGAATCCCTCCAAACAGCTGAAGAATTAACATCTGTTATAATACTATACAGAACCTAAGAGAAAGGGCACTTCCTAATCTATTTGCAAAATAAACTAAAAAATACAACACCAAAATCAACTTTAGAAAGTATAAAAAGAGACCAAATTTGACCTATATAACTATTATACAGATGCAAAAACACTTTAAAAATTGATAAATAGAACTCAACAGTGTTGTAACAGGGCCCCAGACATTTGGTGGCCCCAAGACCTTAGCACAATTGACTCCATGATGGAAGTACCATTCAGAATGCAAAACTTAGCATGTAGACAGCACCACCTGCCAAAACTAAAACAAAGGCCTAATCCATCAAAGTCCATAGTTCTGGGAAAGTCTTTAGATGTACTAACCTTGTTTTTTTGGCTTCTGTACTTTTGCTTCTGGCTAACTGTTCTTGTTATCTGGAGTATATAAACCCAGGATACTGTTTTTGTGCTTAAAAGCACACCCAGAGAAAGGCTCAGGGCTCAGGGCTACACTGAGATCTTGAACACTCAGTGTAGTCACTTGCCAGCTATAGAGACTTTCTATTGTTTTAAACTCATACTTGAGCGGTATTCTCTGGTGAATATCGCATAAAAATATAGTAAAAGAATTATATACAATGATCAAGTATAATTTGAGAGATACAATCAATCCAGTTTAATATTCTAAAATTAGTCATTATATTCTGCTATATCAACAGCCTAAAGAATAGGAATTTGCTGATTATATCAACAAAATCATTTATCACAATTCAACATTGATTAATGACAGCAAGTCTCAGAAAAGAAGTGATTAATAAAAAGCATCTATAACAGGCTTAAATCTAATATTGTGCTTGATAATTAAAGCCAGAGTATTTTCCTCATAAGGTCAACAGACATATGATTACTGTTCACCCTGTCTCTAGAAGTTCTAACCATTGTAATAAGTCAAGAACAGGAAATTAAATGCCTACAACTTTGAGAAGAATAAACAGTTAAAATGATGTGATTGTGTGCATATAAATCCCAAGTAGACTTCAGGGGGAAAACAAATTACATGAAGACACTTAGAACTATGTGAGTATAGCAAAAGTGTGCAATGCAATTTAAGCGATAGTAATCAATTATAATTCTATCTATAATGTCTGTGATCATGTGGGCATTGAAATCAAAGCCATTTACAAATCAGAAAAAGACTACTTAGGTTTAAATACAAATATGTTTTATGGATTTAAAGTATTAAAGGTGAAAAATATAAATATTATGTCTGAACAGAAAGAAAAGAAAAATTTCTAATTAGCTTCATCAGTAAAAGTCAGACAATGAACAGGAGGGGATTTGGTTGTGCATCAATGCCAGATCCCATGGAATGAAAAGAGGAGAGGCCCAGGAAGACTTAAGACAGTAAATATAATCAACCAGGTATGTTGTGGTTCATACTTCAAGTTCATATGATATTTATTAATTATAGAGATTATTTTAAAATTTATATCAGAAGGCTAACAAGCTAGAGCATTCAAGACTACCATAGCAAAACAATATAGTAACAGGATTCTATCTACTAAAATTTCAAGATATAATTTAGACACAATAAACAGGATTATGTATAGCACAAATGGAGTACCTTATCAATGGAGATAAGTACACAAATGAGTCCAGTAGAAAAACCCAAAATTAATCTTACACAAATATACCCAACAAATATGTTTTTACATTCCTACCACAGCCTCCCTTCCCTCCACTCCTTCTGGCCCCCTCACCCTCCTCTTCGTGGGTCCATTGCTCCTCCATTTTCCTTCAGAAAAGAGCAGGCTTCCCTGTGATATCAGCCAAACATGGAGTAACAAGATGCAATAAGAATAGACACAAACCCTCATATCCAGGCTGGATGAGGTGACCCAGGAGGAGGAAAAGAGTCCCAGAAGCAAACAAAAGAGTCATAGACACCCCATTCACACTGTTAGGAATCCCACAAAACCCCACGCTAAACAACTACAGCATGTAGAATGCATGCAGTGGAGTTAGAGCAGATCCATGCAGGCTCCATGATTGCTGTTTCAGTCTTTGTGATCCCCTGTAAGCCCTGCTTATTGGATTCTTTGGGTCATGTTCTTCCGGTGTCCTCAACCACTTTAGATTTTACAATCCTTCCTCCCCCTCTTCCAAGAGGTTTCCCAAGGTCCACCCAATGTTTTGGTGTGGGTTTCTGCATCTGTTTCCATCAGCTAGATGAAGCCTCTCTGATGACAACTGGGCCAGCACCGATCTATGAGTATAGCAGAATACCATTAGGAATCATTTCACTGACATTTTTTGTCAGTTGTGTTTGGTTTTATCCTAGGTCACTGAGCCATCCAGCTTCTGGTTCCTGGATGTCCAGGCAGTGTCAGGCATGGGCTCCTTCTTGTGGCTTGAGTTTCAAGTTACACCAGTCATTGGTTGGTCATTCCTACAGGCTCTGAGCCACCATTGCCTAAGAACATCTTGAAGGCAAAGTAGGTGTGGCTAGAAGGTTTTGTGGCTGGGTTGGTGTCCCAGCCTTGCCTGATTAGAGAAGATGGCCAGTTCAGGTTCTGTATCCTCTTACTAGGAGTCCTTGATAGGGTCATCCACAAGGGTTCCAGGAAATTTCCTCTGCACTAGGTTTTTACCTTGATCCTAAAGTGCCTCTCAATTCCAATTGTCTCTCCCAGAATTCTCTCCTTCCATCCCTCACACCTGTTCCTTCCTGTTCCTAGCCCCACCTACCCCCAGTACACCCACAAAATCTGTTCTGCTTCTGCTTCCCAGGGATCTCAATGAGCCCACCCTAGAGCCTTCCTTGTTATTTATCCTCTCTGGGTCTATTAATTGCAGTGAGATTATCCTTTACTTAACAGCAAACATCTACTTATAAGTGAGTACATATCATGTTTGTCTTTCTGACTCTGAGTTGCCTTGCTCAGGATGATTTTTTTCTAGTTCCATGCATTTGTCCAAAAATTTCATGATGTCATATTTTTCTAACAGCTGAATAGTACTCCATTGTGTAAATGTACCACATTTTCTTTATCCATTCTTTGGTTAGCAGACATCTAGTTTGTTTCCAGTTTCTGGCTATTACAAATAAAGTTACTATAAACATAGATGAGGAAGTGTCCTTGTTGTAGGAAGGGACACCACTTGGGTATATACCCAAGAGAGATATTGCTGGGTCTTGAAGTAGGTCAATTCCCAATTTTCTGATGAACCACCATATTGATGCCCATAGTGGTCATATAAGTTTGCACTCCCACCAGCAATGGAATAGTATTCAGCTTGCTCCACACCCTTGCCAGCATGAGCTGTCACTTGTGTTTTTGATCTTAGCCATTCTATGAGGTGTTCAATGGATACTCAAAACAGTTTTTATTTGAATTTCCCTGATGGCTAAGGATGTTGAACATTTAAGTATTTCTCAGGCATTTGAGATTCCTCTAATAAAAATTCTCTTTTCTGACCTGTACCCCATATTTTAATTTGAATGTTTGGTTTGTTGATGTCTAGTTTCTTGAGTTCTTTATATATTTTGGATATTAGTCCTCTTTTAGATGTTGAGTTGGTGAAAATCTTCTCCAATTCTGTAGGCTGTCATTTTGTCTTATTGATAATGTCCTTTGTCTTACAGAAGCTTTTCAGTTTCCTAAGGTTCCATTTACTGTTTGTTGATCTTAGTGCTTGCACTATCAGTGTTCCTTTGAGGAACTTGTCTCCTGTTACAAAGCATTCAAGGTTATTCTCCAATTTCTCTTCTTACAGGTTCAGTGTGTCTGGTTTAATTTTGAGGTCATTATTCTACTTGGAATTTAGTTTGGGGAAGTATGATAAGCATGGATCTATTTGCATTCGTCTACATGCAGACATCAGTGAGACCAGCACCATTTGCTGAAGATGTTGTATTTGCATTCGTCTACATGCAGACATCAGTGAGACCAGCACCATTTGCTGAAGATGTTGTCTTTTCTTTCCCATTATATATTTGTGTCTTCTTTTTCAAAAAAATCATGTGTCCAGAGGTGTGGGAATGATCAACATGTCTATTTTTATACCAATACCACACAGGTTTTATTACTAAAGTTCTGTAGTACAGCTTGAAAACAGGGATGGTGATACCTCTGGAAGTTCTTTTATGGTTCACCATTCTTTTAGTTATCCTGGTTATCCTGGGTTTTTGTTTTTCCATATGAAGTTGAATAATGTCCTTTCAAGGTCTGTTAAGAATTGTGTTGGAATTTTGTTGGATATTGCATTGCATCTGTAGATTGTTTTCGGTATGATGGCCATTTTAACTATGTTAATCCTATTGATCCATGAGCATGGGAGAACTTTTCAACTTCTGATATCTTCTTTAATTTATTTCTTCAAATACTTCAAGTTTTTGTCATACAAGTCTTTCATTTGCTTGGTTAGAGTTACCCAAAGATATTTTACGTTGTCTGTGGCTATTGTGAAGGGTGTTGTTTCCCTGGTTTCTTTCTCAGTCTGTATGTCATTTGTATGCAGGAGGGATACTGTTCTTTGGTTTTTTTTGTTTGTTTATTTGCTTGTTTCTTTTTTAGTTAATCTTGTATTCCGCCAAATCCTTGAAGGTGTTTATCACTTTTAGAACTTTCCTGGTGGAATTTTGGGGTTGCTTATATATACTATCATGTCATCTGTAATTAATGATACATTGACCTCTTCTTGTCCAATTTGTATCCCCTTAATTCTCTTCAGTTGTCTCATTGCGCTAGCTAGAACTGTGAGTATTATATTATTTAGGTATGGAGAGAGTGGATAGCCTTGTTTTGTTCCTTATTTTAGTGGTTGCTTTGAGTTTCTCTACATTTAAATAGGTGTTGGCTATTGGCTTGCTGTAAAATGCCTTTATTATGTTTGAGTATGTCCCTTGTTTCCCTAATATCTCAAGTGCTTTTATCATAAAGGGACGTTAGGTTTTATCAAAGGCTTTTCAGCATCTAATGAGATGATCATGCCTTAATGTTTCCTTCAATTTGTTAGTTTGTTTATGTGATGATTATATTTACTGATTTTTTTTTTGTATGTTGAACCATCCCTGCACCTCAGGAATGAGGCCTACTTGATCATGGTGATCTTTCTGATGTGTCCTTAGACTTGGTTTTCAAGTATTCTGTTGAATATTTTATGTTCATAAAGGAAATTGGTCTGTAATTCTGTTTCTTTGTTGAATTTTTATGTGGTTTGGGTATCAGGGTAACTATAGCCTCATAAAATGGATTTGGCAATGTTCCTTCTGTTTCTATTTTGTGGAATAATTTGGGGAGTCTTGGCATTAATTCTTCCTTGAAATTCTGGTAGAACTTTTTGCTAAAACCCTATGATCCTCGACTTTTTTTTTTTTTTTTAAGAGACTTTTGGGTTTTTTTGGTTTTGGTTTTGGTTTTTTGGTTTTTTAAGACTGGGTTTCTCTGTGTAGTTTTGGAGCCTGTCCTGGAACTCTCTATGAAGAACAGGCTGGCCTCACTCTCATAGAGATCCACCTGCCTCTGCCTCCCAAGTGCTGGGATTAAAGGTGTGTGCCACCACTACCTGGCTAGAGACTTTTAATGATGGCTTCTATTTCACTAGGGGTTATATATCTAGTTACATTGTTTATCTGATCACGATTTAACTTTGGTAACTGTTACCTATTGAGAAAATTATTCATTTCTTTTAGATTTTGCAATTTGGTAGAGTATTGGTTCTTACAATTCTCAGTATTTCCTGGGTGTCTGTTTTTGTTTCCTCCTTTTGTTTCTGATTTTATCAATATTTAGAATTCTCTCACTATCTTTTAGTTAGTTTGAATAAGAGTTTGTCTATCTTGTTGACTTTGTCAAAGAACCAACTCTGTTTCATAGATTCATTGCATTATTCTCTTTGATTATATTTTCTTAATTTAGGCTCTCAGTTTGATTATTTCTTACCACCTGCTCCTCTTGGGGTGTGCTTGCTTTTTGTTGTTGTTGTAGAGTTTTCAAGTATGCTGTTAATTCCCTAGTATGAGATCTCTCCAATTCCTTATGAAGGCACTTAATGCTATGAACTTTCCTCTTAGTACTGCTTTCATTGAGTCTCATAAGTTTTGGTATGTTGTGCAGTCATTTTCATGGAATTCCAGGAAGGTTTTAATTTCTTTATTTATTTCTGTCTTGACCCAGTTGTCATTCAGTAGAGAGTTGTTTAGTTTCCATGAGTTTATAGGCTCTCTTGTTGAAATCCAGCTTTAATCATTAGCGGTCTAATAAGATGGAGTGGATTATTTCAGTTTTATTTTATCTGTTGAGATTTTCTTTGTGACAGGGCATGTGGACAGTTTTGGAGAAAGTTCTATAAGGTGTTGTGTTTGGGTAAAATGTTCTGTAGATATCTGTCTATACCCAAGTTATGGGCTGGACTTCTTGTGGTGATATTGTGTTCCCCAATATATTGTGCATCCTAATAAATTTATCTAGGGTCAGAGAACAGAACAGCCACTAGACAGACATAGAGGCCAGAAAATGGTGGCATTCACACCTTTAATCATAGCATTCCAGAGGCAGAGATCCACCTGGATCTCTGTGAGTTCAAGGCCACACTGGAAACAGCCAGGTGTGGTAACAACAGCCTTTAATCCCTGGAAGTGAGCCTTTAATCCCAGGAAGTGATGACAGAAAGCAGAAAGGTATATAAGGCGTGAGGACCAGAAACTAGAAGCTTTTGGCTGGTTAAGCTCTTAGGCTTTTAGCAGCAGTCAACTGAGGATGAGGACACAGAGGCTTCCAGTCTGAGGAAACAGGATTAGCTGAGGTACTGGTGAGGTGAGACAGCTGTGGCTTGTTCTGCTTCTCTGATCTTCCAGCATTCACCCTAATACCTGGCTTCAGGTTTGATTTTATTAATAAGACCTTTTAAGATTCTGCTACAACTTCTGGTAGCCAGCATGGTCTCTTGTCAAGGAGCGTGTCTCTGCATGAATTGGGGGCAGGAGTTCTTCTGGCAGTGTGGCCTTTGTTCCAGCAGGGAGTCTCTGCCCTGAGTTGTGGGATGGTCTTCTGGTAGGCATGTCCTGGTCTTCTGGTAGGCATGGCCTGTGGTTGGAAGGTGGGTGTTTTGTCCAACTAATATTGTAAGAAAGATACAAAACAAATTCAACAGAGAAAGGACTAATTTTCAAACCAATGATGCTAGATCAATTGGATATTAAGAGGAAAATTGCCTAATTGATTAATTATTAAGCTAAGTTAAATAAATTCAATCTGTCTGGCATTTCTATAAAAATAAACCAAAATATATTATGGGTTTAAATATAAAAATTATAGAATGAAAACAGGAAATCTTAGGCTCTAGAGCTAGGCAAAGGTGTTCTAATGCTTAATACCAAGATCATGATAAAATATCTAAAAGAAAAACAATAATGAATTTGACTCTATTAAAAGTTTTTAACAACATAAAAGGCAGAAAATATATTCACAACCTCCAACATTAACAAAAGATTTGTATCTAGATTATAATAAAAAAAATTCTCCAACTTCAGTAGCACATAAAATAAATACCAAACAATTCAGTTAGAACATGAAAAAAAGACATGAGGAAACACTTACCCAAAAAAGATTTTCGGGGGGCAGTCTTCACAGGAAAGATGGAACACATCTTTGACATCAAAGAATTGCAAACTGGGATAACTGAGTGAAAAAAGACAATCACAATAGGCTGTTTTCCCATTTATACACTGTCTTTCAGTTGGCAAAACTGTGGAGAAAATAATGAGTTATTGAGTTATTGGTGATAAAGAGACCCAAGAAGCAGAAGTGTGATAGAAGGGACACGGGTGTGATTACAAAAGGGCCACATGAGGGATCTTTTAGGTTATGGAAATATTCTAAGGCTTAATTACAGTCACGTGAATATCCTGTTTCTGATCTTCTGTTTGTTATGGGTTTGTTAGAGGTAATCTCTGGGGGGGGGGGAGGACACAGGAATCTGAGTAATGGACACAGTGAATTAATTTGCATTATTTCTTACTGTTTTCAGCAAATTTATAAACATTACAAAATAATAATAATAATGAATAAGCTGCAGTTAGTTCTAAGAAATAAGAAAATTAATCTCATGACAATAAAGCATCAGAGAAATTTTTTATCCAAAAACATCTTTACTAACTCTTTGAGCATTTCATACATTGTATTTGATCATATTTACTGCTTCTCCAACTCCTCCCAGATCAACTGCCCATTCTATACCCACTAAAGTCTGTATCCTCATTGTTTTCTTTTACATATTTTCACCTTCCTCTCCCCGTCCAACTACTTCCATCACTTTCAAGCTCATGACCTCATTTTTTAATTTCTCCCTCCCTCTCTCTCTCTCTCTCTCTCTCTCTCTCTATATATATATATATATATATATATATATATATATGTGTGTGTGTGTGTGTGTGTTCACAACCTGATGAGTTTAGTGTTTTACACACACACATTTATGGCTGACTACTTGAGACTGAATAATCTATCATAGGTCTCATTCCTGGGGATGACTAATTCTCCCTCTCTCAGCAACCATTAATAGCCTGTATCTCTTCATCCAGGGGTGGGGCCTCGTGGAGAGTTCATGGATGCAGCTTCTCTGTCATATATAGAAGACACTATCTCACAGCAGATTCCCTGGAACTCTGGCTCTCATAATCCTTCAGCCCTCTATTACACAGTGTTCTCTGAGCCTTGGGAATAGAGGTTGTGTTGTAGATGTGTCAATTGGAATTGTTGCATCCCATAGTCAGTTATTTTCTGCATTTTGACCATTTTTGGATTTCTCTAATGGTCTCAATCTGCTACAAAAAGAATCTAATTTGATGAATATTAAAAGGTCATTTATCAGTGGATGTAAGACTATGTATTTAGAATAGAGCTGAGAATCATGCTAGCCTAAGAACATGATAGTACTCCAGGGTAGTCTAGGGTCCATGACCTCACCAATCAGAGGCAATGGCTAGATTTACAGTAACAGGCCTGAATCCTCTCCTATTGATCAGGCCTTAAGATCAGTTAGGTAGCTGTTGGTAACTCCTAAGATATAAATGCCACTATTACGTTCTTGAGTGTACTTTGCCATGCTATACATTGATGTGGTTTATAGGCTTTACAGTGGCATAGGATGTTTAACTGTTTTTCTCCCATGGCTCTTTACAAGACACCTTCAGATATTACAAAACCTAGTCCTCAGGGAGTAGACTTCCAACTCAACTTCCCATAACTTGAAGGTAAAACTCTATTGCTGAAGACACCACATAGTTAAGACACAACATTTGGAGGAATCAAACTGAAACCAAGATCCAGAGATATTTTACTCATACATAATAAATCTTGTTTAAGATGCAATCAGAAATGAGAAGTGTTGACAGATTGAAAATAATTTTAAAAATTACTTCTCAGTGCCATTCTGAGAGAGAAACAGTAAAGATGTAGGATATGTGGAAGCTCAAAATCAGAGATCCAAGATCCTAGAGTGAGACACTTCACAAATAAATGCCCAGGAAAGAGTTCTATATTACATAAATGACTGATGATTGGTATTTAAAACAATATTTAATTTTTAATTTAAATATTTAATTTATTTTAGGTATTTAATAGTTAATGTGTCATACCACAATCCTTAATATTCAGAAATAATTCTTTCTATTGTACTTCATATTTTCTTCAGATTTAAAAAAAAGAAATTCATTCCCCATAACAAGATAATGTAGAGAAAAAGCTTCCTAAAGTGACATTTTGATGACAAAAATGGGGGTAGGTTCAAATATAAACTTGGAACTAGAGTTTTTTATGGAAATACATACTAGAGGTAGGCAGAAAATTTAAAGATATCTAGAATGTCAAAATTACAGGATGTAAAGTAGATACCAAAGCTCCAATCTCTATTATATCATTTATTAAAACTATTAATTGAAGAAAAAGTATACTAAAGAGACTGATGGGTAGTTGAGTTCACTAATGATAGACATCTGAACTACATCATTACATTCTTAATTTAGTTTTTTTGTTATCATTGGTCAAACCTTTTAGAGTTACAATGATAATTAGCAAAATATTGAGCCTATGGTGCATGTTCTGTTGTGTTTGTCTGTATAATACAAGAATTGAGATTTTGTGTATCACATTCATCCCTCATTTTCTATCTTGACTTTCTAGTAGGTTCCACCAGAAAGAGTCTTAGAAGGATAAATAAGGTATAGAAAAGATAGAGGGAAGATGTCCTTTCTTGTATGTTTGCTGTGTCAGTCAGTCTTTGAAAGGATCCCTGCAGGTGTCACAACAGGCAGGGAAATAAACTACAAAGAGGTGAAAAGGAAAAATCAATCCAGCTTGATTTCATCAAACTGGATCAAGGTTCTAAAGAGTCTTATGTTAGGTGGTTTATTATAAGAATATTTAAACACAATAGAATTTGGAAAAAAGTTTCTAGGCAGCAATCATTCCAATTCTAGCTGCACAATAAAGCTTAAGGTATGACTACATGGAAACTCCTTTATAAAGGACATGCCACCATGAAGATGGGTTCTAGCTAAAAGGCCTAGAATTTAGTGTGGTTTCTAACTGAGATAGCATAGATGTCAGCAGGCCATAAAGTACAGGTGACATCTTCCCTACAGATGTGTTCTATTAACTGGGAGCTAAAGATAATGGTCTAGGGATGGAAGAGTCTGGGATATACATTCTAAGGGACTTGGGTGGGGTCTGACTCTACATATAGCCAAAAGATCACCAGGTCATTAGCAACATCTACTCTCAGCTCTCAGCGAGCATTTTATTTTGTCTCCTCCATTGAGGAGACACCCTTGTGTGTTTAACATTCCTGGTTTCCCTACTGCTTATCTATGAATACAAGAATTTCATGCCCTCTACAAGCCTTGCCATAATGAGGGCTCTCAATCTCAGAAGGAGACTGTTCCAAGGCCATGACTTTTAAGCAGCCTTCTCAGAACCAAATTAATCATCCCCTTATAGATAAAAGAGCCAGGTAAGTTATATAAACAAATACTCAGACTTCTGTGTCCACATCCGTGTGGTTTTCCTCTCAAGTTCTAAGTTCTGGAAAGTCTAGTTTCCTCCCACTGCCACTCCTGTGTCTTCCCATTACAGCTGTTTCTGCATCCCCTGTCTCAGCAATGTCCTGACAATTTCTGTGCTGCTTTTTCTATTCTCTTACGGGTTTGAGCCAAATTCTCATATTTATTTTAAGTTGCAATACTTTGTGTGATTTCTCATTTCTTTCTGACCAGACCATGACTCTACATTCACAAAGTATTTCACACATGGCATATTTTTATAAGAACATGGAAGATCTGTAGCATGAAAGCCACAATCCTTTGGAGACTGGACTACAAACAGAACCAGAAAAGTAATTAAACACTGCAGGGGGTAGCACTCTGTACCAGTGAATTTTATGCTAATATGTTTACCTTTCACAAAGAATGGATTTAATTTGATCAACTTTTTGCCAATAAGCATAAAATACACTTTTATATAGAATTCTTACTACTCTGTCTATGAGCTTAGCACATAACTCACTTTTGTTTTCTAATCCAATCTATGGGGATAACACGGCAGAAATTATCCCACTTCATAATGGTCTTACCAACTGTAATGAAGACTGGGAAGACTCAAGCTGAAGACTTAACTTGCCCTTAAATAATGCTGATGTAGGCTGTAAATAGGCATGTGCCACTCCATGATTTCCCCTCAGTCAGTGCAACATTTACTCTGATAATTAGTACACTATGTGTGACTGAGATACATTTGACTATCCAGGCTAAATGTATACAGGTTCTTCACTGAATACCCTGAGAAGATCCTACATCAGCTCAGAGAAGTGTTGGAAGATGATTAACTTTCTGGAATGGATTTAAATGACGAGTAGAGAAGCATAGCTGGGGGAAGCTGCTTCAGGTATTAGCTCTTGAACTGAAAAAAAAAATGCCAGTCTTGAGGGAACTTTCTCTCTTGCTTTGGTTTATTAGTTTATACAAAAAGAGAATTTGTTGCTTCATGTGAACATAAAATTACAGAGCTGATTCTTTTCTAAGTTTGATTCAGGGCACCAACGATGATACTAGGGTCCACCTCCTCATTCTGCTTCCTCAGAACTGGGGCTGCATCAGTTCCCAGTGCTTCTCAGACACAGTAAGTTTTATATTTACCTCATCTAACCCTGGAAACCACTGGTGGAGACTGGTTTTTCTGAGAACTCAATCAGATACCTTCATCTTGTGTGGACCTGCCTTGAGATATGTATTCAGTCCCGAACCACACTGAATCAAGCAGGATGCGATGAGATGGTGATAGTAAGAGTGACCTCATGTTCCTCTACTACAGCCTGTGGTAGTGGGGGAAACACATTTTTTTCTAAAAATTTTTTTTAATGCCAGTTTTGGCAAAACAGCCACTGGTGCTACTGGTATTCTAATGGTGGTGTACACTAGGAGATGACAGTGTGCAAGCTCAAAGAAAAGCAGGTTATCAGTGTCACAAAAATGAACAATGTATTTGGAACAATAGAAACACCACAGTGTCTTATTTTTGCTACAAAGTCATGTTGAAACAAACATTTCTACCTGAGTGCTATTTTAATTTTAGCTTTTAATCTCTGATCTGCTTTCTCTGCTTTCAAGATGCCCAGCAGCTGCTGGGTTAATTTGGAGTTTGAGTCAGCCTCTTCTTGTCTCTGAGGACCCATCTTTGTTCTGAGATGAACTTCCATACACAGTGTAGTGGGTGGTGTGTTACAGGCTGTGCTCTTGTCTTTATAAGAGCATCAATGGGGCTCCTGAGAAAACATAACGGAGCAGACTGTAACATCGGTGTTCCCATAATTGCAACCGAGATGCCTTGACTCCAAATGGAGAATATAAAAATTCAATAAGATGACCCATCCCTAGGTCCCTTTGCTGCTGACTCTCGAATTAGGAATACCCAATTTAGAAGATCTAAGCAATGAGCTCACTTTGAAGTTTGAGGTACAATGGTCCTTAAGGTGCAAGATGAGTCAAGCAATTTCTGTCTACACGTTGTAAATTAGGTACAGTTCTAATGATGCACAAGGATGGGAAAGGAGGACACCTAGAAATAATATGTAAAAGATGGTCCAGCATACAGAAGCACAAGTGCTGGACCAACTGGTCTGCTGGGGTTTCACAGTGAGTGGACACCAGGCTCCAACTGAGAAAAGTCTTATTTTTCTGAACAAAACCCCATTAGAGGATTCTAAACAGAGTTCAGAAAGGTTTGATGAGATGATAAACAGTGAATTTGGTTGGCAGGGAGGAAACAGGCTGAATGATATCCTTACCCAGACAGAAGAGAGACCTCTATATAGTCACTCTCCAAAAAAGCTTCCTGCAATGTTCTGGTTTTGTTTTGGGCTTCTTTTTTGCTTTAAACTTCCTTTCTCCTCCTGGTGCCATTCCTGTCCTCAATAGCATTAGGCTACTGTCTGCCAGGCTAAATCCATTTCTTAGTTTATTTTCCCTGATCATTACCAAGGTTGATAGACTGTAGGTGAACACTGGATTTAAACTTAGGAGCTTTGAATTGGGACAGAAAGAAAGTAAACAAGTCATCCTTCAGAAATCAAGCTAATGGAGCATGTGAGCAGAGGCCTTCTTGCTAAGTTCCTTGTTGGTACAGAAAAATAATAAAGCATAAGCCCCTCATCTCATTTATAGTTTAACAGAATGGCAGCAAGAATTACAGAGTTGCATTAGTAGCTAGACAAAGTTTACAGATGTCAAAAGATCTTAATATACTTATTAATTTAGCTCATACACTCCCCTTGAATCAGCAAAGCTAACAGAAGGCACTGTTACTATGGTTGATCAAATAGAATTTGGCTTTGAAATTGTTCTGTTCTGACGTTTGAATCTTGTGTCTGGTGTTCAGGGAATTCACAGCCTGGATGCAGTCATATGGCAGCTGGTGGTCAGGGGTCCCTGAAAGAAGAAGTTATTTCCTTTTCTTCTGCCTGCTAAATGCTGTCCTGTTCTGGATCCCTCCCAGATACATGCACTCATACTTCACCCAGTGTAAAGCACCAGTCAGAGAAGAGCTGGCTACACCCCGCATATCCCAAGGAACTTCTCCTCATATTTAAAATAAAGATGACAAGATGAAAGAGACTCACACAGAAATAGACAACTCAAATTGCCTTACATCTCTCTTTCCTTTCCCTCCATAGCAACACATGTTAAATTCTCTTTGGAGAATGAGCTTTTATGACTATGGAATATTATTCATATCATTAATGATATGTTGAATTCATTATTGATTTAATGCTCTTAAATTTTAACTTAGTAAAATTATTTTCCAAAGAATTATTTGAAATACAACCAATATCACCTGAAATTCAACTCTCATTCCAACCAGCTTAAATAATTGGGTTGTATTCATATGAGTAAAACATATGAATCTTTTAATAAGATTAAGATATACGTATCCATATGAAAGGATGACAACTACAAATGGTATTTCTAGACAGACAGATTCGTCTGCTGAAATCAGAAGTCTTAAGAAACAATGTTAAGGACCAATGCAAAAGAATAGCAGAACATGTCTAAAGACAATGAGGATGTGTGTGGATTTATATACCCTCCTATATAGAAAGTAAAGAAATGAAAATTCTCTCCAAGGTTACCAGACTGAATGCTGTGGTATGTCATGTCACAAGTGCTGTTTGATTTAAAGGATGAACAAATGGTTTCATTATTTCGGCAAAGAAGGGGGTTTGTTTAAAGAAATCAAGCGTAAGAAGATATGACACATTATTAGTAGGCAACACACACTAGACCAGCAGTTCTCAAATGTGGATTGTGACCCCTTTAGGATCACATGTGACATGTCGTGCACATTAGATATTTACCTTTGATTCACAACAGTAACAAAATTACAGTTATGAAATAGCAAGAAAATAATTTTATGGTTTGGGGTCACAGCAACACGAGGAACTGTATTCAAGTGTCATAACATTAGGAAGGTTGAGAACCACTGCCCTAGATAAAAACATAGTGCAAAAGTGGATAAGAGAAACCTTATGAGGCCTCTAACACACACAAAGAACTAGGCAATTAAGGAATGCTTAGAGCAGGAGAAACAGTCTTCCTCAGGGAAAAGTGCACCAATTGGTTGTGCAGTACCAAATGGTCAGCCCTGACAACAGTCATACATTGTACAGCCTGAGCAGGTTGTGTTTATGCATTTAGGAATATATTTTACACACACATATATATATATATATATAGTGTGTGTGTGTATCTGTGTGTGTGCGCGTGCATGTGTTTATACACACACACACACACACATATATACATTTGTATACACATGTATATGTATGTAACAACAGCTAATAAAAAAGAGACTATGAATTTGAAAGAGATAAAAGAGGGATATATGGGAGGGTTTGGAGGAGAAGAAGGAAAGGAGGAAATGATTTAATTGTAGTATAGTCTCAAAAAAATAAAAAAAACTTAAAAATACTTTTAAGTAGTGAAAATAATGAATATATATATACTTGTAGTTCAACAATGTTAAAGTGAAAAATACTGTCAGATTTTCTTTTTGTTCCCCAAGCACATATCCAGCATCAGCTCTGTTGCCATTCCCTTCTAAGTGCTGAATGGAGGACTATAACTATATAAACCTTACGGGCCATTGGTGGGAAGTCTCTGTTTGGTCAAGAACTTCCTGTAGTCAGTATATTTAAAATCTGCTGAGAGAATGAGGACTAGCTGTTGGAAACAACAGACCTTGAATCTGTTCTTTGGCTTTCAGATGCAATCCTGCATGTTACCCTGTTATTTACTGTCTTTATTCTGAGCAAACTCTCTGGACTATTGGGTTTATCTCTTCTGATATTGCTACCCCTATGATATTCTAGAATGTGTTGAAGACAAAGGAAGCCAGTCATGGCTTTCTGGGAAAGCAGGCTATGTGTAAAAGAAGCCTGTGAGGAGACAGGCCCGTAGCTATTCTCTGGAGTCACCTTCACTACTGATAGATAAGTCTTGAATAAACTGACTGTCCAGGCCTCTGAGGAAGCCACACACTTTTCTCAGGTAGCATGAGAAAACCCTCCGTTTTTACAGCAGCAGCCATGAGCTGTTTACCTGCTGGCCCAATGTGCTTCCCCTACTGCTCACTTGGACCCACACACTATGGCATAGCATGTTCCATAGGGTATTATTAGACTCCCCTATATTTTCTCTGTTGGTAAATTCTTTGGGACTCGGAATGCAGGTGGAAATAACACTATCAAATTCATTTGTAATGAAGGTTGGACCATTCTTCAGAAATCCTTGACCTTTATTTATAGATGGAGACCTGAAAAAGGTAGGCGTCTTCCTATAGTCGCACATCCTGGTGGCTAAAGAGCCAAAACGATCCACATGATCTCTTTTCCTCATCAGAACATTCCATTATATTTTTGTTACTTTTTTTTTTTAGTCTGTTTTGCTTCATGGAATATAGTAACTTGTTTCTTTTATTTTTGAGACTACGTGTAATTACATTTCTTTCCTTCCTTTCATCCCTTCATACCCTTCCATATACTCCTCCTTGCTCTCTATCAAATTTGTAGCCTTTTTTCATTAACCACTGATGATATACATATATATCATATATACATACACACACATATATATACATATTCATGAATCTAACACGACAGTTTATGTTATGTTATTTATATGCATTCCAGACCTGACCACTTGATTTTTGATAATCAATTGGTACACTTCCTCATGGAGAAGACTATTTCTCCCACTCTCAGCATCTTTTGTGTATGATTGAGGCCTATTAGAGCTTCCCCAACCCACACTGGCCTGGCTCTTGTTATTGTCTTTGTTTATCTCATTAGTTAGGTAGTCATATTTGCCGTATTTTATTGGTGTAGTTTCTGACAATACTAGGAGACACAGTCTCAGAGAAGACTCCTTGGTTGTCTGGCTCTTAGGTCTTTCTACCCCCTCTTCCACAAAGTTCCCAGAGCCTTTGGTGTGGGCATTGTTTTGTAGATACATTCATGGGGCTGAGCTTCACAAGTCTGTATTTTGATTGCTTGTGATTTTATCTAAACTCTGTTCATTGCAAAGAAGTTTTTTTATGATGAAGAGTGAGAACTATACTTATCTGTGGGTATATGAACAAATATCAAAGATGTAGTTAAGAAATATACTTGTAGTAAAGTGATGTTATAGGTTCTCCTCCAAGACCCATGACATCACTAACCCCGAGTAGTTGGGTAGTTTTCCACATCCAGGCATGATTTCTCTCTTGTTGAGCTGATATTAGGTCCAATTAGAGAGCTGGTGGTTAGTGCCAAGGTATGCATACCACCACTGCACCCATAGGGTTATAATGCTATGCTGGTCATTCTGAAATTAAACCAAGGATGCAGGTTTGTTGCTTTTGAAGCAGAGATGTTCAATTGAACTCAGGCAAGTGCAGTCTGAGGATAAAAATGTGAGATCAGCGATCAAACGTTAAAATGTGTGATGGTAATACTTCCTGGGCTTCTCTCTCTGCCTTTACCCATATACAATGAGTTGACTGTCCACTATGAGTCAAGTGTGACCACTATTTGATTCAACATGCAGGTGTAGATGCGTAAATAGAAGAGGATGTTTTAACATGAGCTATCTTGTGTTTGACTTAGTAACTTTAAATTTCTTCCAGAGACTGTCTAGTCATAGGAGGTAGTGACACTAAAAGACATATCACAATAAATAGGAAATCCTTTCAGATGACTCCAGAGATTTATACTTCTATGTAGAATTTCCAAATAGAAATTCTTCTAAAAAAACCAGTGATAAAAAAACATATTATCCCTAGAGAATCCACCCTACAATTGCATATCTAACTAGGAAGATTTATATAGTTACCTGTCCCATAACTTTCCTTCTCTAACACTTTTAACACTGCCTTTGAAACAGATCAAGTCACAGATTTGCTTTACCCTAGATTGGCCAGAGCTGAGATACAAATGGAAACTTTGCGTCATTGCCTGGAAATTCAATGGTGTGGCTTTCATTTACTCAGAGCAAGTGTTTAGGTTATCCCCAAAGCCACCAAACACACACACACACACACACACACACACACACACACACACACACACACATGCCTTTTGCTTATGGGAATAAAATTCAAGTTATTTTGTTTGCGTTGATTCTGCTTGTGTGCCACATTAGTGAACTACGTTTGCATTTAAGAACAAAGTGAATGAAGAAATTACTTTTAATTCTATTAAGAGAATCTAAGAAGGTCTAGAAATTAACATGTTTACTGAATATATCCTCTAAAAACAAGAAAATAAAGGACATCCTTTTGATGATGAAATCTATAGTATTTTCACTCTGCTACATTTGAGAACATCACTCTCTCTTAGTTTCATCCCCAAACTCAGATGTATTAATCTTAGTTCCGATAAAATGACAAATATTGTTACTTCTACCACTGCAGCATAAGGCTACCAAGTCTAAAATTCACATAAAATGGGTCTCTTATCTTAACCAGGGACAGATGCAGAGATAAAACCTGTGGTAATACTCATTAATCAGTCCATCAGATAATCGTTTTGACTATTCTTCCTTTTCCTCCTTTGTCTCTACCTCCTTTTCTTTTTCTATCTGTCTGGTCCCCTTTTCTTTCCTTCTTCTTGTCTTTTACTTTTCCTTTCTTGTCTCATATTCACCTACTATTGTTCTATCCTTCTTTCTCCATGTTTTATCTCTTTATAGTATGTACTGAGAATGAGCATGGTCGATTTACTAAATAAGACTGTCCACACAAAAAGATAACTATTAATTTCCAAGCACCATAACCAATTACTAAAAGTTGTCTCAAGAGTAAAAGAAATATTTTTTAGAATGATTCAATTATGTTTTAAGTGTCAGGTTAAAAAAAATAAAACTGAGGCTCAGCAAACTTGAATGACTTATCTAATCAGAATATGACAGGAAATTAAACCTTGCCCTTTATCAAGACTAAACGAAAGTGAGTGGGAGAAATTCTGTATTTAAAAATAATCCCACAGAAAATGCAAAAGATCCTTCTTCAGAAGAGTTATCCTGCTATTCAATGTTTAAAATAGGTAGCTTAAATTCTTAAAAACATAATAAATGCAAAATAGAAAACTCAGAAAGGAATGTTTTCTTGTTCTATAAGATTATTGACCAATGAAGGCTAGAAGTACATAAAACTCCACTGAACTTGAGTATTTACACAACCATCAGTTATATTCAGCATTTTTCACATAATTACTGGATATTTTCATGCCCTCTATTGAGAAATGTTTATTCAAGATTTTTACCTATTTGTAAAATATAGAAATGTTTATTTGAGTCTTTTAGCTATATCTAGAGTCAGGTTATTGATTTTCTTTATACTGATTTTAGTTCTTTATTTTATGGGCTGATAGAACAACTGAATTAAATATCAAGTCATTTCTAAAAGGCTATAATGAAGAATTACAACAACTAAAGTGACTTTGATAGACAGTGAAGGAATCATAAAATGTGATCTAACTGAAATAAAAATTTATTGACATTTTCAGCACATTTTATGGATACAAGAGTATAACAGCAATAAAAACATATGAGCAACTGCTTACACATAACAGTAAGTTTACATACTAAAAATTATGCTAGGTAAAAGAGGACAACAGAGGATATGCTATGTATCTTTAGGTTGAAAGAGGGGCCAGGGGGCTTATGAGGGAACAACTGCAGCAGAGTATGAGGAAATACTTCTATTTAGTAAAGTTTTTTCATCTTAATTCTGATGATCCTCATCTGTGAAATACCACAAAGTCTGTACTTTAAACACAGATACTGCATGTCATCTATATTGTATGCCAACTGTACTTGAAAGAGGAATAAAGAAGGGAAGGAGAATAGGAAATTAGTAAGTCTGAAAAGCAGAAAGTAATGGAGAGAAGAAGGGAGAAGAAGAAAGGGAGAAGGGAGGAGAAAGAGAAGAATGGGGGGAACAAAAGAGGGGAGAAAGGAAGAGAATTATGAGGCTCCAGAGGCCTTTAAGATCAGGTAAGAATATGCTTCATAGATGAAAAAAGATTTTGCTAATTCTTCAGACTAAGAGAAGTAAACGAAGATGCTATGAAACATTTAGCACACAGAAAAGCATGAAACCAAGCCCTTGGAAGCTCAAAATGTCATCTAAGAAGCATTGTATCTATGTCTTAACTCTTAAATATTAATAGGAGTAGCTACATAAATAGGGAAAGAGGAGCCTGTAGTTTTCCCAATGGGGACTTGTATAGGCAAAGATCCAAAAAATAAAGGGAAAACAGATTTATTTTGGGAGACTAACAGGTGGTATAATGGTGGAGCCAATGTGTAAGTACATCAATGAGTAATGACATTATCATAATCCTGAGCTGTGGCACTGAAATATCTCTTACAGTATAAATACTGTCTGTCACACATTCATCAGCTAGCATGGTTTGATGCATTAATCTTATTCCAGAAAACAACTTATACATGATATATTTTCTCACAAACATACATTTCATAATGTTGCACTCTTCTTAGCATTCTAATAAAAGAAAAATCTCACCACTTCAATCAAACCAATGCTGTTCTTGAACCACAAGAATTGCTAAGGCAAAAACCTCATTATCTGCCCACAGACTGTAGACTTAAAACTTTCAAACAATAATGTTTAACTCTGAATCAATCTATGTTTATAAGTTTGGGCTTAAAAACTTAAGCTTTAAATACTTTTCTGAGAGTAAAAGAATATGAAAATTTCTGTCTTACAGTCACAGTGCTAAGCAGTGAGGTCATAAACATAACAAAACTACCACTTGGGAAAGTTGAGATGTGACTAAAAAAGTAAGGGAGTCTGGTCTTCTGTGTGGTTTCCACAAGACTCCGTGCATTGCACTGAATACCAGCTTAATGGAATTAGAAATTCTGTTTGAAGCCTGGAATTTCCATTTAGCTACCAATTTATTCACTAAGGAACTATTCAACAATGTTATGAGAAAGTGGAATTTAGCCCGAGATTGAGTTTTGCATCCTGATAATATTGCCTTAAGTACAAAACCCTTAGGTGAGGTCAAGATTAGAAAGATTAGGGGCCAAGAACAATTTTTCTTACAAGAGCAAACTCCAGGCTTTTAGGTCTACTTAATGATAAAGCTTTGATCATTCTCATCTTGCTAATCTGCAAATCCAATCACACTTGCACTTGAGCACCAAGAGCTCAGGCCCTCTTGTGAAGAAGGAATCCCTCTGAACTGACACATTACAGGCAGAAGCTTTCTTTTAGTTATTTTAATATAAAGGCCCACACTAAGATGCATTGTTAAAAATCATTTAGACATCAGCAAATTAAAGTTTCTAATTTCCAGCCGCTATATAAAATTTGTAAGACCTTCTACAATTACAGCACAATAGAAGCATGTGTAGTACTTAAATGGAAAGTGGAAAAGTGTGGCACTGGACTTACAAGGGATCATGAAAAGCATGATATTATTTACATGATGTAAATAATAGAATACTTCTCTTGCTGTAAATAATAGATTAGTACTTCAGCCTTTATTTAGAAAACCTTTTTTTCTGTGAAATAAATGGAAATGCTAGAAAATTTGGAGGAGAGTAGGCCCAAACAATATCTCAAAAGAAGTTTCTAACAATCATGAAATAGAGAGGAAAAACACAAATGGTGAAAAATAGAATAGATATAATGAAAAATAGCGTGGCATGGTAGCATATGTCTGTAATTCCAAGATTCAAGAGACTAAGGTAAGATAACCATCAGTTTGAGGTCAATATGGATGACATACAAGATCCTGTTTCAAAATAAAGGATGCTATAATAAGTGGGATAATTTTCTATGTTTTTCCCTCTAAATTCATTATTGGTATACAAGAAAGAATTGATGATTGTTTGTGGATTTTAAGTACTGATGCTTTGCTATTTATTAGATATAAGAGCTTTCTGGCCTAGTTCATAGGCTGTTTTTAAATATAGAATCATGTTATCTTTGACTGGACTTCCAGAGCTCGGCCTGGTGCTTGGCCATGGCTCTCTGCATCTGTTTCCATCATTTACTGGATGAAGGTTCTATGATGATGGAGCATTTACCAGTCTGATCACTGGGGTAGGCCAACTCAGGTACCCCCTCTACCACTGCAGGAGGAGGGCCTTGGACCTGCCTCAGCTGAATGTGCCTGACTTTGCTGACTCTCCATTGGAGGCCATACCTTTTCAGAGGAGGGGCTGGGTGTGTGTGTGGGGGGGGAAGGTTGGAGGGGGAGTGGGAGGAGGGATAAGGGTTAATCTGTGGTTGATATGTAGAATGAATAAAAAATGTCTTAATAAAACAAACAAAAACAAAACACAAAAAAGAATCATGTCATCTACTAATAGGCATAGCTTGACTTCTTCCTTTCCTATTTTTTCTTTATTATTCTGTCAATATATCCTGACTGCAGTTTCCCCTCCCTCCTTTTTCTCAGTCCCCACCCCCACCACATCTATCCTCTCTCCCAGACTCACTCCTTCTCCATTTCCCTTCAAAAAAGGACAGAACTCCCAGGGATATCAATCAAACATGACATATCATGTTGCAATAAGACTAGGTACACCCTCTCATAACATGGCTGTACAAGGCAACCTACTAGTAGGAAAAGGGTCTCAAAAGAGTCTGAGACAGTCCCTACTCCCACTGTTAGGAATCTCCCACTTGCAAGAACACCAAGTGGTACAATAACATGTATTTCAAAGACCTAGGTCAGATCCATATAGGCTCCTTCATTGTCTTCAAGTCTCTGTGAATCACTATGAGCCCTGGTTAGTTGATTCTGTGGACTATTTTCTTGTGGTATCCTTGGCCCCTCTAGATCTTACAATCCTTCCTCCCTCATTTCTAGAGAATTCCCCAAGATCTGCTTAATGTTTGGCTGTGGGTCTCTGCATCTGCTCCCTTCAGTTGCTGGACAAAGCCTCTCTGATGACAATTATGCTAGATTCTGGTCTACAAGGGGAGCAAAGTATCATTAGGAACCATTTCGTTTACTTTTTCCAGATGTGTTTGATTCTACCCTAGGTTTCTGGGCTATCCACCTCAAGTTCCTGGCCATCTAGACAGTGTCAAGCATAGGCCCCCTCTCATTGCATAGATCTCAAGTTGGACCAGTCATTGGTTGGTGACTCACACAAGTTCTGTGCCATCTTTACCTTAGCATATATTACAAGCAGAACAAATAGTAGGTTGAAGGTTTTGTGACTGGGTTGGTGTCCCAAACCCTCCACTAGAAGCCTTGCCTGGTTACAGAGGATGGTTGGATCAGTCTCCATATTCCCCATTACTCGGAGTTTTCACTAGGGTCACCCTGGTAGATTCCTGGGAGTTTCCATTGCACTAGATTTCTGCTTTGCCCATGAAATGTGCCTTAATTCCAGTCATCCCTCTCAGTACTCTCTTTCTCTCTCCATCTCCCCCACATATTTCCTACTGTATGGCCACACTTGCCCCCAGTCCACCTAGGAAATCTCTTCTATTCCCCCTTTCCAGGGAGATCCATGTATCTTGACCCCTCCTTGTTACTAAGTGTTTCTGGGTCTGTGGATTATAGTATGATTTTCCTTTATATTTCAGCTAATACCCACTTATGAGTGAGTAAATACCATGTTTGTCTTTCTGAATCTGGGTTACTGAGGCAGGTAAGGCTGAAAGCACTGGGCCATGCCTTAAGCAAACAAAGAGCTGTGACATGCACAACAGAGAGCACTCTGGCCAGAGAAAACCTGACCCATAAACTCCAAACTGGAAGGTGATAATGCACAGCCCCAGAGCCAACCAAGAAATGCCACAGTAGCTAGAAGCAAAGCCCACCAAACAGCCCACACATAAATACCTCAGCCCTTTGTTTAATAAAGGAGAGATTGCTTGCAAACCTCCCAGACTCTGTCATTGACTCTGCATCTTCTCATCCCCTGCCCCCAGGGTTCCTGGGTCAGTAGAGCCAGAACAGCAACAGGTTACCTCACTTGGGATGATTTTTTCTAGTTCCTTCTATTTGCCTGCCAATGTCATGATGTTATTTTTTTTAACAGCTGAGTAATACTCCATTGTGTAAATGTACCACATTTTCTTTACCCATTCTTCAGTTGAGGGACATGTAGATTGTTTTCCATTTTCTGGCTATTACAAATAAAGCTGCTATGAACATAGTTAAGCAATTGACCTTGTGGTAGAATGGAACATTCTTTGGGTATATGTCCAAGAGTGATATATTTAGGTCTTGAGGTAAATCAATTCCTAATTATCTGAGAAACTGCTGTATTGATTTTCAAAGTGGATGTACAAGTTTGCATTCATACCAGCAATGGAGGAGTTTTCCCCTTGCTCCACATCCTCACCAGCATGAGCTATCATTTGTGGTTTTTATCTTATCAATTATGATAGATGTAAGATGGAATCTCAGGGTCATTTTGATTTTCATTTTCCTAATGGCTAAGGATGTTGAACATTTCTTTAAGTGTTTGTTAGCCATTTGAGATTCCTCTGTCAAGAATTCTGTTTAGATCTGTACCCAATTTTTATTTGTTTGTTTTTTATTTTATTTTTATTTTCATTGATTCTTTGTGGATTTTACATTATGCATTCTGATCCCACTTATCTCATCTCCTCACACCTGCCCTCTGCTCTTGTAACCTCCACCCCCAAGTCAAAACTAAGTTTAAAAGAAAAACCAAAAGCCAAACCAAACAAAGAAACAAAACCCAACAAAAACAAACAAGGAGGAGGAGGAGGAGGAGGAGGAGCAGGAGGAGGAGGAGGAGGAGGAGGAAAGAACAAGAATAAGAATCTTGTCATGAAAGCTATAGTGTGCCCTGTTGAATCCCACACTTTACCCTTTAGTCCACTTATCTTTACTTGCAAGTATTCATTGCCAGAGTCATTGGTCTGACTCAAGGTCTCTGGTTTCTGTTAAGTCACTGATAATGAACTCTCACTGTGGCTCCTCTTGGACATTCTATTGCTGTCCAGTGTCATGGATCTACTGCTGTTTTGGATCTGTAGGTTTGTCCCCTTCACATACTTCAACAGTTCATAGATTCTATGGATGTTGGGATGGGCCAACTCATAGCCCTGGTTCTGAGCCTGGGTGGTAGTTGGGTTGATTAGCTGGCAATTTATGTCAGCCATTCCTCACCACCTCACCTCTCCAGATCTACCTATCTCCCCAGCCTATGAACCATTCTATCTCCTCCTCTCTTCTACCTTCTCACCTTGTACTCTTTCACCACAATGGTGCCCAACTGCCCAGTGTGAAGACTTTTGGTTGGGTCATAGGTGGTGCTTGGTTGAGTACTACCCACCCCAGCCACAAGGAATGGTGTGGAGCTTTGCCTTCCTCTCTCATATGCCCAGGCCTAGAGACTCTGGCAGTACTTGGTAGGATGGTTCCCAATATCCCTGCAACTCAGGTGCCTGGTAGGCTCCTGGTTAATTGTGACTCCCCCTCAAACCAAAAAGTCTTGTGGGGGCACCATCTGTGTCCACTGCTTATTCAGGCTTGAGTGGGGCTTGCAGCTTTTTGTACACCATTTTTTAATTGAATTGTTAGGCTTGTTGATATCTGGTTTCTTGAGTTCTTTGTATATTTTGGATATTAGCCCTCTATCACATGTGGAGTTGGTGAAAATCTTTTCCCATTCTGTAGGCTGTCATTTTGTCCTATTGATGATGTCTTTTTCCTTACAGAAGCTTTCTGTAAATTCAGTTCAACCCCCATCAAAATTCCACATAATTCTTTACAGACTTTGAAAGAAAAATACTCAAGCTCATATAAAAAAAAAACTTGGATAGCTTAAACAATCCTGAACAATAAAAGAATTTCCTGAGGTATCACTGTGCTGATTTCAAGCTGTATTACAGAGCTGTAGTAATAAAAACTGATGGTATTGGCATAAAAACAGACAGGTTGATCAATGGAATAGAATCGATGACCCAGACATAAATCCACACACCCACAGATACATGATTTTTGATAAAGAAGCCAGAAATACACAATAGAAAAGAGAAAGAATCTTCAACAAATGGTGCTTGTCTAACTGGATGTTGGCATGTAGAAGGATGCGTGCAAATAGATCCATATCCATCACCCTCAAGAAAACTGAAGTCCAAGTGGATTAAATACCTCAATATAAATCCAGAGCCACTGAACCAGATAGAAAAAAATGTGGGGAATAGCCTTGAGCTGAGGGCAGAGTTTTTCACCTGGATGGCTAGCTAGCTCCCAAAAAACCACACAGAGACTTATTATGAAACATTGGCCAATAGCTTAGGCTTGTTTTTAACTAGCTATTACAGCTTAAATTAACCCATTTCTATTAATCTATGTGCTGCCCTGAGGCTTATTTACCTCATCTATGTACTTCATATACTAGACTCCACTCCCAAGACTCTGTCCTGCTTCTCCCCAGCATTTCTCTCTGCCCCCAAAATCCTGCCTAGCTACTGGCTGTTTAGTTGTTGTTTTTTATTAAACCAATCACAGTGACACATATTCACACAGTGTAAAGAAATACTCCACACTGAACATATTGGTGCAGGAAACAACTTCCTGGACAGAACATTGATAGTGCAGTCATTAAGACTGACAATTAATAGATGGGAACTCATGAAACCAAAAAGCTGCAAGGCAGAGGGCACCTTTGCTATTTGTAATGTCATTCTTTGTTGCAAAATATTTGATTACACTGTGTGAAGACGTGTCACTCAAATTGGTTAAATAAAAAGCTGAATAACCAACAGCTAGGCAGGATTTCCAGGCACAGAGAATGTTGAGAAAAAGAAGGGTAGAGTACTAGGAGATGCAGAACAAGCAGCATGGACAATACAAATTAAAGGTAATCTTGAGCCATGTAAACTAATGTAAATTAAAATATATGGGTTAATATAAGTTATAAGAGCTAGTTAAAAACAAGCCTAAGCTATTGGCCAAGATTTCCTAATTAATGATAAGTCTCCATGTTGTGATTTAGGAGCTGGCTGTCAGGCAGAGAAAGACATGCTACAGTTCTCTTGTCGTATTAGCCCAAGACTTGAAGAACTATACTGACTAAGAGATGAAAGAGTAATCATCCTGCTTCCCCAATTTCAAAGAAATGTTCTTATTTGCCAACATGCCGTATTAATTTGGGCTATAGATTTATTATTTATGGCTTTTATAATGGTTCTGTACCACTCCTGGACATATACACAAAGGAATCCATATCCAAGTACAAAGATACTTGCACATGAAGTTTATTGTTTTATTCACAAATAGCAAAAATGTGGAACTGGGCTAGATGTCAATCAAAAGATCAAAGGATAATAGCTCACATACAAAATGGAATTCTACTCAGCACTGATGAGGAATAAAATAATGACATTTTCAGGAAAATAAATCTGGAAATTATTATATTAAATGAGGTAACCCAAATTCAGAAAGACAGAAACTACGTATTCTCTCTCATATCAAGATTTTAGTTTGCAGTGTATATACATTCATGTATATAAATGTACGTGAAAGGCTAAAAGACTCCAAGAAATCGTTAAAAGGGGTGCTGAGGAAAAGGCAAAAAGGCAAAAGGATATGTGTAAGATGAATGTGGAAAGAAGACTCATGGAAGGATACAAGGAGAACAGGGGATGGGAGAGATGAACAGGGGAGAGAATTAATTTTCACAGTGACACCTAATACCATGTATGCTAATTTATTGGGTTTTGTTTGTTTGTTTGTTTGTTTTAAAGGGGGAATGAAAGGGTTAGAAGGAAGAAAGGAAGGCAAGCAGCAAGGAAAGAAATGACTTTTAAATGATTACTGTATAATTTTTTAAAAATTGAAAACAAATGGAACAAACTAGAAAGGAAAAATGGGCAAAAAAATTCAGAATAAATAGGCTTGAAGAAATTGAGTGGAAAATGATCAGGAAGCCTCCACCATGAAGACAAGTCCTCATATACTGGTAGGAGATGTGCAAGCTTCCAAAGGAAGAGAACAATCAATAGTCTTAGCCAGCTGTAATGTCTGTGAATTACAACAATGACTAGAAAGGATAGATATCCCAAAGACAGAATAGAGGCACCTGTATTCTGAAGTTAGCCAACAACTGTCTAATAACATCCAAGTTTGATCAGTAGGAGGGAGTTCCTGCCTGGTACTGTAAACCTAGGCATGGACCCTTGGCTGGTAAGGCTATGGACCCTACAGAAGAACCTACTTCTGGCATTTCCCTAAAGCAGCATGATTCTCAACTACATTCTAAGTAATTATCCTTATACTAACGTGTAAGTGTGTCTTTCACCCCTCATAAAATATAGGGTTTTTTTTTTTTCATGTAGAGACCATTACAGAAATCCACAATGGAAAAAATGTAGGGGTCAACTGGCCATGGTGTGTTTAACTCCAACTGATACAACCACAACATACCCCCTACACCTAAGAGAGGGTAGGAGGATTTTTTGTTACATGCACTCTGTTTTTATAACAACAAAAGTACCAAAAGAACATCATTACAATGGAAATTTTAACTCTTGATTTTTGCTAACACCCTCCATAATTTGACCATATAAGATGCATGGATGCTATGTAATGGCATTTATAAACATGATTTCTAAAGCTTACAACAAGTGCAAAGTTATTCTTGTTTCTTTCTTCATTTTAAGGGTGAGAGAGCACAAACCCAGAGACATTAAATGACTTGTAAAAATTCAAATTGGTAAGTGCTAAATTTCCAAAAGGCTCATTAAACAAAGGAGTTAGTAGTATGGGTTCTTCTGGACCAAAGCAAGGTCTAGCACATGGATAAAATTGAAAATAATTTGCCATCCTTTTGAAGCATTGTCACCTAACTTATCTAAGAACTCACAGAGAAGGTTTCCAGATTCTGGGATACTATAGCAGTTGTTAATAGTGCAGTCCTCTTTCTAAACAATGATGAAACTTAAAAAGAATAATTTAAAAAAGTGCTGAAGATCTTTTATAGCAGGTGAAATGGGACCTACTGAGATGGGGGTAAGGATCACAAGATAAGTTTCACAATTGTCCCAGTACTCAGCTAAAAGGTAAATTGTTATCCATGGTATTTGGAGCAATAGACCAAGACAAGTTCAGATACATGGCTAAGAAGAGGAGATAGAAATCAAAGCATACAGATACTGCTAGGCCTAGGATTGACCATAGCCCAAACAACTGTGACAAACAGTAGCTCCAGATTACTGCACAGAACTTTCATTAGGCCCTTGTTGAAAATGAAGCTCTGAATGCAGAGGATGAGACTCTGCAATGCCGGACAATGAACAATCCTAAGATGCTGAGGATGCCATATAAATTCCAAAGCTAATGTAAGTATGGGTGATGTTTGTTCTAACTTTGCTGAGCCTAGCATCTTTCTAAACATCCCAGACAGCTGAATGACACTTCAGAAAGTGAGCATCTCAAAAGGACAACTGTAGATGAATTTCTAAAGTGTCTTATAAATAGGAAACACAGAGCCAAATACAGGGGTAAAAGCCATAGAGATCAGAGAAATAGTGAGAGTCACCAACTAACCTTAGCTCACCACGCTGCCATAGCTTCTCAAGTGAACCAGCTTCTTTCTTTCTAACCTGTACTTTTATTGCCTTGCTGTTCTGCCTTCTCATTGGCTCTTAGAGCAGCCACCTCACTTCCTCGTCACTGCCTGTCTGTACAGACCTCTAGGTCTCTATGGTTGGTATTGAGATTAAAGGCTCGTATCAGCAAGCTTGGCTGTGTCCTTGAACACAGAGACTGCCTGCCATGTGATCGGATTAAGGGCATGTGCTACTACCACCTGACTTTTGTTTATGGCTGGCTATCTATGTCTTCTGATCTCTAGGCAAGCTTTATTTATTAACATACAAATAAAATATCACCACAGACAATTCTAGTTTAACTATCAAATCCTTGGTTAAGTCTCAATATGATCTGAGGTACAGAATGAAGCACATACATGACAGAGTTTCAGGAAAGCATCCAGTTCAAACATAAGCGTTTTGGTCTTGCATTCTACAATGTAATAGCCAAAATGCTCTCTTCTGAAGCTAAATTCCTTTCTCTGTAAAATGCGAGGTACTGATACTTTTCTTAACCGTAACAAAATTACAAAGCAAATTAAATTCATTTAACTCACAAACATAATTTATGGAATGCAACAAAGGGAGTAACCTATCCACATATATCCCCATGATTGGGTCCCTGATGCACTTTCAGTGATTCTTTCACTGTGCTTCTTTCTCAGCTTGAATTTTCCAGCCTTCATGGGACACAAAGGGAAATATTCAAACATGCTAAAACATTGAGTGTGGAAAGTGACTCTAGCTAGAGAGCCCATGTCAAATTCCGTGGCATGAAGACAGTTTGAGTTGGACTGTGCACAGAATGACTTTTCTGACTAATTGTAATTTTTAGTGCTACTAAAGTCCCTCTATAATAGAATGTCATGTCTTCAATTTGAAGTGAGGTACAACTCTGGTGACTGTATTTTACTGAAATTATTTACTGTTTAAGATGGATATGTGGGATTTGCTCTTCCCTTACAAATTCTGACCTTTTTCACTTGGTTATTAACCTCATTCCGAGTCAGTGTGTCTGTGGTTCTGCTGGGATCCAAGAGGTGGATTGTGCAGCAGCCTTGGGAAATATACTGCTGGATGCTGTCAAGCTGACATTGGTAGCACTGTTATTAATAAAATGGAATGAGGGTAGTGGAAGGATGAAATCCTTTAGAGAAAAACATTTATATGTTTTAAATAGGCTGCTGGCTTCCAAACTTTCCAAAACAATTCTGGAGAAAAAAATGAAAGCTCAATGGATTTCTGTTAACTCAAAAAATAAATATATCCTGTGCAATGTTTACTTCGGTGAATATTTATTTAAATTATATTACATATTGGGCCTTTAAACATCATAAAAATGTAGACTAAAATTTTTTTAAAGAAACTTTTGCTTTGGATGCAGTCTCTATGGTTTTCAGTACCTTAATCACTTGAGAAACTTAAATGCATAATTTATGAAGAGATGTAACCCAAGTCATTTCTGGAATAGGAATCAGATGTCTATAACTTTAAAATCACCTCCAATAATTCTGATGTACAGCTGGGGAAGCAAAGGCAGACTCTCCTAAGCACACTAAAATTTAGTTGGTGTTAGAGGAGGAGACATATTCTGCATTAAGTTTGGAGATTTGGCATTAGTAAAAAATGTCATGAGAGTTGTAGGGAGTGAAAGCATAGCATAAAGGCTTTGGCTGTGAACAAATAAAGTAGTTAGGAGCAAAATGTTCATGAAAGAACAAGAAGAGAGAATGAAAATGGAGAATATAAACCCCATTTTCCTTCCTCTCCCTCTTCTCTGTTAGAGTACATAGGACAAAATTTAAAATTTGTGTTGGAATCAGTGAGTTATAACGGGTATATCAGACAGAAGATAACTTTAGAACAAGTTCCTTGGTTAATCCAGATAAGTATCACAAAGGAAACAATAGCATCTCCAGACACTTGCTTACATGTTACCTTTCGCTCATATTGTCCAAAGAGTTTATGATGTCATGCATGATGGACTCCCTAAACCATCAAGTTTTCTTCAACAGCCAAGGGCTCTTGAGCAGCCTGTGGAATTTCATCTCATCTTTATCTGTTTCCTTATGAGTATTTGCTGAGGATACAGGCTATGGCCATAGGCATTAGAACTTTAACACAAACTATGATTCACCTGCCCCATGGCGTTTTCTACCTACGTACTTCATGTTTAAAATAAGAGCTCAAATACTAGATGGGTAGATGAATCCACAAGTAAGTGAGTGAGTGAAAGGATAAAAGAATCAAGGAAAAGGAAATGAAGGAAAAAGTCTCTCACTATGTGCTAAAGAGATAATACAAATGAATTCTTGACCAGGGACAAGACATTTCTACTTTGGTGTTACTTCCAAGTAAGAATTGTTTGCCAAAAGAAAGCCTAAAAACAGCACAGCCAATTCCAAGGTTCTTAGCTGTGCCCTATTTTCACTAAGGTTTTCCACTGTTCCTGGTTGTACTAGAAAGAGTATGCTTTGAAGTCCCACAAAAAAAAAGCCATAGCTGAACTTGTGGGAGAATTCAAGTTCCTTGAAAGATTCAACACTATCTCTGCCTTTAGGACACAGTGGTAGAAAACAATAACAGTGCCTCTGCCCTGGTGCACTGTGTCAAGGAACTGTCTTTCAAATCCACAGAATTTATAAAACAAGTAAAATGTAAGAAGTTTTCCATATACTGTAACAGTGAAAAGCAAACATGGAGTGAATTAGGTATCATAAAGTTCATATAAAAAAAAGCAGCTTCTCCTTACTTTGATTATCTCCAAGCCCTTGAAATACTCATTACTAAGAAATAAGAAAGACTTAGAGAAGTTAAATCTTGATAAAGTCATAGGTAGCAAGTAGCATTTTCCAGGCTTGTACCAGACAGCACCTCTACCATGCATCTCATCTCCCTTTGAAAAGTATTGATTTCCAGTTCCCTGGAGACAACCCCAAGGGCTCACACAGTCTAATACTGATCAGGAATCTTGGAGACAACCTTTGCTTCATTGAACCCAATGCACCCATCCCTCTGCTGAATTCTTCATAAGCCAGCATTCAGCTTTACTGGACTATCCACAGCAATGTGTGCTCT
Organism: Peromyscus eremicus; assembly: GCF_949786415.1. Lineage (NCBI taxonomy): Eukaryota > Metazoa > Chordata > Mammalia > Rodentia > Cricetidae > Peromyscus > Peromyscus eremicus. The sequence continues at coordinate 111,111,514 of NC_081416.1, read as the reverse complement.
ATTATTCCCCAGATGGCCCACTGCACTAAGGCTAGGCTCTAGGTACTATCTGTCTCCATTTCTATGTCTGATATTAGCAAATGTGCATGTGTTATCAGAATTATTGCTTAAGCCTTGGTGATAGCAGTGCTCCTTTGACAGGAATTATGTGGAAAAAGTCCTCCAGACAGCAAAACACTTCCTTGGAAAACAAAGTTCCAATGGCATGATAATGAGCATCAACAGAGATTGCATCTGGCTCTGTGGATCCTCTTGGTCATTACTGTAGAAGGAACTACTTGTACTGTTTGTGATTATCCTTGTAATGATTTCTGCCATGCTACCTTAGATAGTCTCTGTATGGTGATTACCACAATGCTTGTTATGGTAAGGTCTCATTTGAACATCAAAAGGTATAATTGGCAACTAGTGAGAAATTGAAATCACTACCCCACTTAGAATAGAAAGGAACAAGATTCTGATAATTTTTGTGTTCACAATAGCACACCACATTTTACTAATTGATCTAGTTCTTCAGCAAATATTTATCAAGGACCTAATAATAATGAGATGATCTCAGTACTGAGAATATAACGAGGAAAAAGAACTAGGTTATGGCTCTGCTGTTATGGAATCTACAGTATAAAATGGAAGTAGATATTAATTTGAGAATAGAAAAAAAGTAAGAAAAATGTGAAATTATACTCAAGGCTTTGTACTTTAAGAGTGCTTTTGGATACTGGAGAAATTCAGGGAAAATTATCAAGATGATTCACCCATGGAGAACTATAAGCACATAAGGGAAATGGCAGGGGACACTGAGGATAAGCATGGGAAAAGGCCCAATAGCTGAGAACATGTGGTGAATGAAATGTAGTGCATTACCCCAAACGGGGACCAGGGCCCTACAGGTCTCCCCTTTTACTAAAAAGTGAGCTTCTGACTTAGGTTGCTTGGTATGTCAGCAGGTCACCTTACCCGTCATGGAGACGCCTGCCCAGGCCACACAGGCGTTCTTCCCTCCTTCAACAAACGACATTTGACATAAAAAAAATAAAAAAAAAAAAAAGCCAAGTTACAACACAGTAACCAGACTTCATGCGAGAATCCATGACAGACAGCCAGACCTCCTCCAAGAAAGCATTCAACATTATGTAAAACCCTGTAACAATGCAGGATTTTTTTCTTTTGTTCTTTCTCTGTTGTAGAATATTATTTTAAGATGTGTTACTTTTGTTTATATTGCATTTGTTTAACTCTGTGAAGCTGTGATACTGTGTCTGTCTAAAACACCTGATGGTCTAATAAAGAACTGAATGGCCAATTAAAAAAAATAAGAAATGTAGTGCATTAGAACGTAGAGTGAGTGGAATCACTTTTGCCTCATGAGGATATGTCAGAGTGCTCATCAGATGTTTATTTCATCTGTCCCAACTCTGACTGTAACTATGACTCATTGGGTTCTTGGTGCTTATTAGTTTATTTAGTTAAATAGCTACAATGTTTTTCAGGGGGAAATACAACATAGATTTGTACGTATAAAATCAAGATTATCAGTTATGAAATGGGAAGCAGACATTGTTTCTAGTGTCAGTTGTTATAGGTGATTGATGGAAGTCTTTCATCTACATCCTGACTTTGTGCCACCTTCCATGTTGTTTTGCTGTGTCCTAGCCCTTCTCCGTTCTCTGTTCTTAGGTTTTAGCTGTTCCACTTGAATGTCTTTGTATTGAAACATGAAGAAAATTTGTGCCTTCTTAGAGATGAGAACTTTGAGTATTAAGATTGGAAAGATCAGGGGTGAGAGGGTCTTGGAGATGAATTAGCTGATAAACTTATTGACATGCACATATGTGGACCCACGCTTGAAGGCCTGGAACCCATGTAAAACACTGGGTTGGAGAGCATCTGTAGATGTAACCAACCGTCTTATTAAATAAGATACACAGAGCCGATTCAGAGAAGAAAGCCAAGAGGTCAGAGCTAAGAGCCTCACCCTTCCTGCTTCAGTGATCCTCTTCAGGCAAGAGAGCTCTCCGAAAGGGACCTACTTCCTGTGTGTATGTCTTTATATAGTCTAGCTGTTCTGCCTTCTCATTGGTTGTAAACCTAAACACGTGACTGCCTTGTCACTGCCTGTATGTACCGCCCTCCAGGTCCTTAAAGGCGTGTGCCACCACCGCCACGCACTTGCTATGGCTCTAATAGCTCTGACCCCCAGGCAACTTTATTTATTAACATACAATTAAAATCACATTTCAGTACAAGTAAAATACCACCACAAGCATCTGTAATCCCAGAGAAGACACAGTATGACTCCTTGGCCTTGATACACAGCCACTCTGTAACCAGAATGCCTGGAAGAATGAGGGTATTCTAAGGAAACTCACTATGACTGTCTGAACTATTGAAACAAGGTGCCCCAAAGAACTGGAATTATCCCAGGACTCTCATGCTGAGAAAAAGAAAAGACTACCTCCTGGGCCAGCCAGAGGAAAAGGTTTTCTCCCAGAGATTTGCAGTTTATCAGATAACCTTGCAGGAGAGTGAAACCCAAACAACGATGGGTAAGTGAAGAGCAGAACTACCCATTGACCAAGACTGCTTAATTATGTATATCTCTTGACTTCTACTTAATCTTTACTCTCAAATTAGAACTGTGGAGTAGGTGTGTGTGTGTGTATGTGTGTGTGTGTGTGTGTGTGTGTGTGTATGTGTATGTGTGTGTATGTGTGTGTGTGTGTGTGTATAAGAGTCACTACTTCTCTATGTTCTTCTCCCTAATGCGGCCACATTGAATAAATTTCCTTTTTCTGCTTTTTATTACTAATTTGGCACTTTTAAACGGCTTATTGATCCAGACTGGTTAGGAATAACAGAAGCACAGGCTTAGACTTCAGCTTTGGTAAAATGTGTAGCTTAAATGGTAAGCTATAGGTTCATTGGACAAATCTGTCTCAAAAATATGAAAAAGAGCTTGAGATCACTAGAAGAAGACACCAGATGCTTACCTCTGCTCTACATGTGCATACACTCGAACATACACCACACATAAACACACACAATTTGAAGAGGGATTTATTTGCTGCGTGTGTTGGTTGATTGCTGTGCTATGTAGTGGATTCTAGGATTGTTTTTATTTTTTCAACTCTTTAAGTGTTTTCATGAGAATTAATATTTTTCAAATCCATGGAAAGTTCCAGCAAGTATGTATATCCTCGCTAAGTATTTTAGGTGGTTATTCATCAACACTTCTGCTTCTTTTCAGTTTCATTAAGGAAAAACAAGAATAAATCCACAGAAGAGAGAACGAGCGTTTTTTCTTGGGACTAGAGAGATAACTAAGCAGTTAAGAGCACTTCCGGCCCTCTAGGAGACCCTAGTTTGGTTCCCAGCACCCTAGTCAGTGGTGACTCACAACCACATTTAAACTCCTTTTCTAGGGAATCCGACACTCTATGGTGGCCTCTGAGGACACCCACACTCCTGTGCACATACCCACACACAGACATATAAATAAAATAAAAGAAATCTTATAGAAAAGGAAAGAAAATAATAATAACACCTTGACTTTATTCAATGTTAACTTTAAAAAATCTTCAGGTTTTTAAGACTTAGAAAACCTGGTAATAGACCCTCACTTCAAATATTGCATACTTCCCAAGAGAATCAAATATTTACAAGCTAGGAATTTCCAGAAAATACTAGTGTTTGAAAATCTACAATGGTAAGATATTTACAGTCTTCCCAAATGGAATATTGGTAAAGACACCAGCAGTGGGACTATGGAGAAATCTCCATAAGCACACTGGCTTCTCTAGGACTTGTGACATGTGAGATATTCCAAAAGGAATTCAGCATTTCACTTATTATTTTGCATTGACTTGGTAGCAATTTGATGATATTCTTTACATACAAGTTTACATATTTTCATTCTATTTACTTACAACACCCAATTTAATAGTACAAATAAAGTCATTATGCTATAGAAGTTCCCAAGTGTCCACAATTAAAAGTAAGAGATGTATAAAGATGCCTTTCTATAAAAAGGCAAATTACTAATGAATCACCCTAGTGACTAAAACATTTTGAATAGGATAAAATTAATATACATGGAAAAAGGAAAATCCTTTCCTTCCTAGGTAGCTAACAGCATGTCCTGTGGTCCTTGTTACCTAGTTCAGATATTTAAATGTCACCACAACTTTTAATATTGGTAACATTGAGGGCTAATAGTTTTTGTAACTTTCATAGAATGTACATTTGGGACTTACAGTTATACCTACTGGACTCCGAAACCCCTTCTGTCTTTTTCTGCCTTCAAATATTGGTGAAAAAGATAATCAGTCAATTCTCTCTATTTCTTCTGTTCCTGACCTCAATAACCCTAGGAGATGATTGCTTTGAATTTTTTTTCGGTAGCCATGTTCTTAGATGAATAGAAAGTTGGAGTTTCTCACTCTTCTGTCATAACCCAACCAAAGAACAATGTATATGATATAATGTATCTGAAACCAATTAAAAGAATTATCTTTCTCCTTGGTGTGTTGGTCTAGATTCCAGATAATACTGTCTCTACTGATTTGCAGTCATCTTGTGCCAGCTCCTCCTAATATATCAGTTTTGGTAAATAAATCTTGAGGTCTAGAATGCGGGAAATTCTTAACATAGAGAGATGGGACAGGGTTTGGTAGACCCTTGGCATAGTTTTCTCTAAAACCTTTGTTGGTAATACATTAAGTAGCCTGTGATCTGACTGGAGTCATTCTGCTGATGAATAACTGAAAAAGATTTTAATTCAGCTGTATCTAGATTTACCTTCTCATTCCCTTTCACCAGTTAATAATGAGTAAAAAATTTTACTTGGTTGTATCTTTCTCAGTACTCAATACAAGTTTGATTACATGGAATGCATACACACACACACACACACACACACACACACACACACATACACACACACACACACACACACACACACACACACACACACACCTCATCACCTCATCACATCACATTATTTTAAAAGCCTTGTGAATTCTTAAATGGTTTTCTAAAGAGTGCGCTTGCTTAAGTCATTTAAGATAAATAAGAGAAAATGTACAAATCCTCAAGGATGTGTGAAGAAACAGTGTGTCTGGACATGTTACCATTGAAGAGCCATTCTTGATTCCTCCTCTAGCTGTACTCCTTGCTGTCTGATTTTATTAGAATAGTAAGAAATTTATCATCTCAGCTACATAGCCTGAGTCAGTGAATTATAGTACGCATTTATTTCTATGTCCAGTGAAAAATGCTTCATGGAATAGAATTTGAAAATCTCCAAAGCAGAAACAGGGTGCACTAAATATATTTTAAAAAGCTATATGAAGACCTGTTTTATAATCTTTACACACACACTGCTGTGGATATCGCTATATGTAAATAAACTCTAATTGGCCAATAGCCAGACAGGAAGTATAGGCGGGACTAACAAAGAAGAGAATTGAGGGAACAGGAAGGGAAGAGAGAGATTGCCTGGAGCCGCCACGAGGAGAAGGAAGATGTAAGGTACCAGTAAGCCATGAGCCATGTGGCAAAGTAAAGATTAATAGAAATGGGCTAAATATAAGAGTAAGAGCTAGACAGTGACAGGCCTGAGCTAATGGCCAAGCAGTTTAAATAATGTAAGAGTCTGTGTGTTTATTTTATAAGTGGGCTCTGGGACTGGCGGGACTTGGTGGCGGGAGCTGGAGAGAAATTCTCCAGCTACACACACACACACACACACACCTATCTATATATTCATATAAAAGAGTTTAACTGGAGTTAGCCTACTCAGGGAATAATTTTCTTCCTGAAAGCCATATGTTGTCAAATAAAGAATGCAATGCCAGGTACGGAATAGTCCTCCTCTAGTTGCTGTTCAGGGGTCTTCTAGAGACCTTCAAAACACTATAAGCTTTGCTATTGCTCTTGGTTTCCCACCTACTTGGTTGTAAGACCTAATTGTTAAAGGCACATTTGGTCTCCATTCATGGAGAAATCAAGTTCGTGAGCCACCACATCTATCTGGAGGGCTGCAGACAGTTGATAGATGTCAGGGGATGAGGATTGAATCTTTTAGGGGTGTGGTCCTGGTAAGTTAACTGTTCTCCTGTGGATGGCTTCATACTCACAAGTATGTTGCTAGCACAAACTGGACTCAGTGAGATAAATTTAAAAAGGAGAATAGGGAGTTGTGAAAGATGCAGGGCCACGGGGTACAGATCTGGAAGAAGTTAAGGGTGGGGTGGGGTGAATATTATTTAATTACATTGCATGTGTGTATGAAATTCTCAAAGTATAGTATGGGGAAATAAGGGATGGTGGGAAAGAATGCAGGGAGAGACAGTTAGAACTGGGGGCATTAGAGGATGTGTGTTGGGGGTGTGTGTGGAAACCTAGTGCAGTGGAAATTTTCTGGAGTCTATGAGGATGACCTTAATGAGGACTCCATATAATGGAGGACACAGAGTTTGAACTAGCCATCTTTTGTAGCCAGGCAAGGTTTCCCAGGGCCAGGCTTATATTTGGTCAAATTGTTGGCCAAGGGGGTCCCTCGAAGATCCCCAATCAATCCAGGTTGATGATAGGACAGAGGGTTGCTCTCTAAAAACTGACAGTGAGCCCCATTGCCAAGGACAACACCAATGGAGCTTGTTGAACATAGAAAGGTCGCTCTGGTGACTGCATGGAGCCTTCACCTCTATGTTCTAATACTAGTCTCTATGGTTCAGAAAGGTACTCCACAGGCTCCTGAAAGAGAAACCTGGACACCAACCTAGCCACAAAACCCTGGACTTAAAAATCTGTTCTGTAAACAAGATGTGCTGGGGCAATGGAGGCATAGTGACTAATAGCTGGTTTATCTTGAGGCCCACACTAGTACTGGGGAAAGCCCATGCCCTACATTGCCTGGATGACAAGCAAACTGAGACTGGATAGCCCAGAGACCTAGGGTAGAATCAAACAGGATTGGCAAAAAAAAAAAAAAAAAAAAAAAAATCAAAGATATGATTCCTAACGACGTTCTGCTGTCCTCGTAGGCTGGTGGCTTGTCCAGTCGTAGTTACAGGGGCTTGCAGATGCAAATGGGTACAGAGACCCACAGCCAGACATTGTGTGGAGAGAGAGTCTAAATTGGAGGTCTCCATCGGGTCCCGTCCCCTGAAGAAGAGGGACAGAAAGATTATAGGAGTCAGAGGGAATGAAGGACACCAGGAGAACAGACCACTGCATCAATTCAGCAGGGTGCTTTTGGGCTCACAGAGACTGAAGTGACAAGCACAGGGACTGAATGGGTCTGCAGTAGGTTCTCTGTGTATATGTTATAGCTGTTAGTTTGATGTTTTTGTGGGACTCCTAACAGTAAGAGTGGGTGTGTCACTGACTCCTTCGCCTGCTTTTTCCTCTTATTGGGCTGTCTTGTCCAGTCCTGATATGAGGACTTCTGCCTTGTCTTATTGTAACTTGTTTTGTCCTGTTTGGCTGTTGCCTCTTGGATGGCTGCTCCTTTCTGAAAGAAAACTGGAGGGGTGGGGGTGTGGATCTGGGAGAGAAGGGAGGTGAGCGGGAGCTAGGAGGAATGGTGGAAGGGGAAACTGGTCTGGATGTACTGTGTGAAACAAAAATCTACTTTCAATTAAAAAATAAGTACAAACAACAACAAGAAAAAGCAGAGATGGTGAAGATTATTTTCCTCTGGATACTTACAGGGTAATAGAAAAAATATGAGGTTTGGACCAGACTAGAATCGTAAGTATACTGAAGATACCCAAGTGTGTAGCTGTGTTCCTAAATTGTTCTTCTATTAAGTGGCACTAAAGAGACAGGAAATTAAATAAAACATAGCTAAGTTTCATACTTGAAGTGACTTGAAGTCTCTCTCCTCCTTATTTTGTTCTCCTGTGGACCCTGACTATTACTGAGCCAAAGTGTTCTGCCTCAGCACCTCATGCAAAGAGCTTGAACTTCTATCCTGGCAATGTCTCTGTCTTTTGATTTACACTTTGTGTTTGACAGCAACAAAAGAGCTATTTTAAAGCACTATTTCCCCCCATCGTATGCACTCTGCTTGATTCACATTTGATCTGGAAAAGTTGCCTCCAACTTAGCACCCACCCTCATGCATCAGTCAAGCTGTTTTCTTCCGAGTCCCCACTGCAGCCTTTCAAGCTCATTTCTTCCCTGTGGGTGTGGTTTTCTTTCTTTTAAACAAATTCAGACTGCAATCCAAGTAAGCATTTGTGTTGAATTTTGTCAGTTCTCAAAGTGGGCCAGAGGGTATATTGGAAAAAAGACATTTCTTCTATAGAAATCAAAATGTTTTAGTATTTTGAGAACTAGTGGCTGTTCCAGGAGCTTCATTTATTATCCAATCTATTAATTTCTTCTTGTTTCTAATGAGAAGAACTTCCATATTCATGTGATTCTAGTTTCTCTACAGCATTTATCATTTAATTTGTTATCATCTATTCTCAAAGGGTGCTATATATAGGTCTTTATATTTCATATATAAAGTATCCAGTCTATCTCTCACATGGTAGGGGACAAGCTCAATATTATTGTAATACTACTGTCCCAGGTTCAGAGTTGAAAGTCATCATTATCAGACAGGATCATAGATGGTATGTATATTTAACCCAAATCACTGACTTAATACATTCTTACAATTAGGATAGCTGTGATGGATAGTTTTATGTCAACTTGATACAAGCTAAAGTCATCTGAGAGGAGGGAGCTTCAATTTAGAAAATGCCTCCATAAGATCAGGCTGTAGGCAAGCCTGTAGGGCATTTTCATAACTCGTGATTGATGTGGGATGGTGCAACCCATTGTGGGTGGTGCTATCTTTGAGCTGGTAATCCTGGGTTCTATAAGAAAGCAGGCTGAGCAGGGCATGATGATCAAGCTAGTAAGCAGCACCCTCCATGGCCTCTGCATCAGCTCCTTCCTCCAGGTTCCAGGCCAGCTGGAGTTCCCGTCCTGACTTCCTTCAGTGACAGACTAAGATGTAGAGGTGTAAGCCAAAATAAACCCTTTCCTCCCCAACTTGCTTTTGGTCATGGTGCTTCATCAACAGCAACAGAAACCTCAAGATAATACCCAAAGTGATCCACTACTTAGGAAGCATGTTTAGTGGAATAAATTTTCCATTAATCTACTGAAAATTGTAGCAGTTTCTAAGAATCTATAATATATACTGCAGTGAAAAGGCTACTATAATAATTATTATTTTTGGCTACCAATCTTCTGAACTCTGGTAATCTTCTAATTTTCTCTGAAGAACTAGTTCTTTCTCCCACACACCCCCTTCCTTCCCCAATGGCTAACACTCTTGTTTGTTAGTGGTACAGTGTGTTAACAAATATCTGCCTTCTGAGAAAAAATAATCTCTTTCATTGCAAAATAAAATAGGATGAAATAAACAGCAACAAACCTTAACAAATATGTGAAGACTCTGTATGCTGAAAATGGCATAATAATGTTAAAAGAAACCAGAAGATGGAGATGACTTGAAAGCATTCTATGCTTCTGGATGGATATTGTCAATCCATATGATTCAAGTGATCTATAGATTCAGTAAAATTCTTTCCACAAATTTAATACTATTCTTTTGACAATTAGAAGAAAATCATAAGACTCCCATGGAACCTTCAAAGAACTCTGAATATTTATGATAACTTATTAACATGAATAAACTTGAAGGTCATGAACTTTTAGTTTTTAAAATATAAACTAAAAGTAGAGCACTCCAGATAGTATGGTACTGATATAAAACAGATATACAGACCAACAGGACATAGTAGAGAAGAGCCCCCAAATCAGCTTAGATGGCCAAGTGATTTTGAAGAAAAGGACTCAGATTGTAAAGGGGAAAAATAATATCTTTAATAAGTGATGCTGTGGACACTGTCGTCTCACATACAAAAGAATGAAGTATAGTATTTACCTCGTATCACATACAAAGCTTAATTCATGGATTAAAGACCTATTGTAATATATAGGACTACAAAACTCCTAAAACATAGGAGAAAAACTTCCAAATATTGGCTATGATGTAGACTTCTTGGATATAAAACAAAAAGTAGATGCAAAGTTAGAAAAATAAGACTCTGACAAATTTGAAAACTCAAGTAGAAAAGGAAACAGCCAAGAAAATTTACAAGGTACCTATATTTAAAAAAAAAAGTAACATAAGAAATTTATAAGAAATGTCGATATCACAACAGAAGAACTAGACTGACAAATAAGAAAACATAGTTGAATAGACTCTTCTCAAGATACACTAACTGAGAAATCGTGTGAAAAGAAACCCAGTGCCACAAACCTTCAGAGCAATGTACACAGAACTGGCAGTAAAATATCACTTCTCTCAATGGGATCTATAGTGAACTATCATGCAGATCCCAGAGAAAGGCAATACTGTGATGTGCTAGAAGTTGTATGAACTTCAAGATCATTATGCTGTACATTTAAGCCAGTTACAAAGGATCAAATACTATCTGATTCTATCCATATGAAGTAACTGAACAAAAATCTGTGGAGATGGAAAGTGAAAATTTGGTTGTCAGTGCTATTTAGTTGCCTAGAAAAGGAAGGATTTGTTTTTATAAGTGTAAATCTTCAGTTTTGTCAGGTTAAAAGTTCTAGAGATCTAGTACATCATAAGGTAAATAAACTGGATACTGGACTGCATGCTTAAAAATAGTTAAGATAATGAATTGAATGTCTTGCATTTTTATGATGTTTTAAAAAGTACACAAGAGAAAACAGACAAAATAAACAAAATTCTACTTCTTGATCAAGAGTGATTGGTCCAGCATTGAGATTTTTGATGTACAGTAAATTGTCAAAGCTCTTTCCGGAATTTTTGTTTTTAGTAATAATTGGACAAAAGAGACAGCAGTCATTATCCTTCATAACTAAGCATCTGGTTCTGAACTTTGGAAGCTGCTGGTACAATATTTACTGCCTTATAAGAGGACTGGATCTCATTCTACAAGAAACAGAAGAAAGAACAAAGTAAAGATGAACAATAAATACTCACCTTCTGGAGATTTGCTATAATGATGCCGTTGGCATTGCCATTAAAATTACAAAATTACATCTGACTCATAGAAAATAACTTGCAAGCATCATACTAAATATTTTAAATTCATAGGTTCACGCTAGAAGATTACAATTCTTAAACCATAGTCTCTAGCTACTATGAATTTATATATCAACAGAGCATTTAAAAATACAAATAAGATGATAAAACTTCAATAATAAATTATATATGAGCAGTTTTAATAAGATGAATGAGAAGTATTCAATGTTGAACAAGAAGGGAAAATGTTGAGCTAATACTGCAGAAGAGAATGAACAAAATTTTCTTGAAAGAAATAATACTTGAGCTAAATCTGAAAGAAGAGGAAGAATTGACCTGATAAAACATATGATGCCATCAGATAATATAAAATCTCAAAAAACACCTGCCTGGAGCAGTCACACTACAGAGGTTTCAGGGGACAGCAATCATGGTAGAAAATGAGGTCAAAAAGGAATAGGCTATCTACAGTCAGATTGGACATGCTATGGATAAGTATGGTCCATAATCACCAAGGTACAAGATGCACAAATCCAGAAGAATGAGATGTTGGGATTCCATTTTAATAAGATACCTTAGTGTCTTTGTTAAGCACTAGTCTGAGGGAGACAGGGTAAGTAATTCTAGCTGTACAAGGAGAAGACGAATAGTTCTACATGCAGCATAGTGACCATGGAGACTGATAGAATATACACATATCATGGCATATTTTAGTAGGTAGTTAGACATGGTGTACACTAGTGAGGAAATTTAAAAAAATAAGATTCTATGCTTTATAGAAAAGGAGCCAGGATTCTGTGCCCTCAGTGAGCTAGGATCAGTATGTAGGTCTTTTTTATCCCAGGCTACCACTTCTCAGAATTGTCAGACTATTCAGAGCAATTTAAGTTTTTCTTGCAAGTCCGTTTGTATTGTTTTTACATCAATCAATTATTACTTGTTAAAATGTTAAATTTTATTTTTTTTAGGCACCAGGGATGAAATGTGTCTAAGTTATGATTTTCAATCTTAAATAGCTCAAGAAAGACAAGCAGGTAGACAATTACAGTATCACATGACAGAGGTATAAACATTCAGATGTATAAACACAGCTGTAGAAATAAAGAAGTTTAACTGAGTATTGTATTGTGTTCTAAAGGCTTCAGAGATTAAAAGGATATTTTGGTCACTTATATTTTAACATCCAGGAATGTAAGAACCATATTTCTTCCTTTATTCTAGATTCATCATTGCCTGGCTACGACACATTAAACTCTTTGTAAGGAATATTTTCATTCTTTGAAAGTTTCATAAATTTATTCAATGTATATTGATCAAAACCTTCCATTACCTCTTTACAACTCCACTAGTGCCTCTCCACCTCTTTAATTTTATTGTTGGTTATGTCCAGAAGCTGAGCAGAGGGTACAGTGTGTGTGCCAGCAATATCCACTGCAGGCAGTCATCTGTGTCCCCATCACAGCAAAGGAGAAGGAGGAAGGTGTCAGATAAGAGAATTTCTGCTGAGCCCTTTTTTCTTTTCCATGGACTTACTAGGCAGAGGTCCATAATCAGTTTTCTGAACTAATAAGCATGGGCTGTGTTTATTTGAGGGGGAATATAGGACCATAATCCTTTCCATACACCAATACTTTCTGGCCCTAAAAACTATTGCAGATAAGAAGACAAAGCTCTCGATGAGTGTTTCTTTCTGTGTGTCTTTTCCCTTTAGAGTCACATGAGAGCTAATTAGGTAGAATTATTTTCCTAAAGTGGTGCAGAATGCATTGTCTGAGCACTATGGCCCTAAGGTTTTAGACAGCACTAATTGGGGGTACTTATGTTTCTATAGTCCTTTTGTTTTGCTAATTTTATTTTTGAAATTATAATATAATGACTGCACTTCTCCCTTCCCTGCCCCCCCTCCAAATCCTCTCATATACTCCTCCTTGCTCTCTTTTAAATTTATGGGAGAATTATTTTTCTTTTTTCATTGATTATTGTTCCATGCATATATGTGTATCTATTAACATATCTAATCTCAAATATAACCTATATGCATATATAATCCTATATAAACCTGCTCAGTCTGTATAATGTTATTTGAATATATGTCTTCAGAGCTGATCATTTGATATTGGATAAACAATTGGTGTGCTCTTTCCTAGACTACTATTTCTTCCACTCTTTGCATTCTGTATTTTCCTGTGTTTCTCTTTGTAGGATTGAAGCCCCATGGGCTTTCTTCTCTCCAATTTAATATGTCTATTGTTGTTATCATTGTTTAGGTCATGTTTAGGCAATCATGTTGGTCATATGTTTTATGTATAGATTCTGACATTACTAGGAGACACAGTCTCACAGCAGACTCCCTGATCCTCTGGCTTTTACAATATTTCTGCCTCCTCTTCAGCCATGTTTACTGAGCCTTGGGTGTGGGCATTGCTTTATGGATGTATCCATTAGAGCTGGGCTCTACAACTCTGCAATTGATTGGTTGTGGTTTTCTGTAAGGGTCTCCATCTGTTGCAAAGAGAAGTTTCCTAGAAGAAGGATGAGGACTATACTTACTTTTGAGTATAAGGGCTCGTTAGAATGTAGTTAGGGATTATACCAGTTTAGTAGAGTGGTTGTTGAAGGTTCTTCCGCAAGATCCATGACTTCAGTAGTTGGCTAGGTTTCAAGTACCAGGCATGAGTTCCTTCTTGTTAAGTGGGTCTTAAATTCAATGATAGATCTGTTGATTAATCTCTTAGTTAGGATTTCTATTGCTGCAATGAAACACCATAATCAAAAAGCAAGTTGGGGTGAAAAGGGTTTATTTGACTTATATTTCCACATTTCTTTTCATTACCGAAGGAAGTCAGGTCAGGGTCTTGGAGGCAAGAACCGATGCTGAGGCCATGGAGAGGTGCTGCTAACTAGCTTGCATCACATGGCTTATTTAGCCTGATTTCTTATAGAATCCATGACTACCAGCTCAGGAATGGTACCACCCACCATGGGCTGGACCCTCCTCCATAGATCACTACTTGAGAAAATGCCTTACAGCAGGATCTCATGGAGGCATTTCCTTGACTCTCTGATGATTCTAGCTGTGTCAAGTTGACACACAAAACCAGCCAGTACAGTTACTGCCAAGGTATACATGCCTTAGGGTTATAGTGGCATACTGGTCATTGTTGTGATTAATAGGCATCATAACTGAGTAGGACTGTTGGTTGGTTCTGTCCTTTGAAATCTTGCATGGTGCTTTTGATTTTTCTTAAACCTGGTAATACAGCATTTAATTCTAACTTCCAGGCTACAGATGTAGAGGACTACATATAGGAGTTGTTTCTAATACATTACATCAATGAGAAAGTAATCTACAATAAAATCCAAACCTTGCTCTCTTCCTCACCTTATGGCAGTACTGATCTTGGGTCCTTGCATGAACTCTGGAGTGATGAAATAAGCAACAGGAAGGCCCTTCTCATCATTCCATCATCCTGAATGCTTATCAGAAGAGCAGTCGATAAAGATGGAAGGATGAAGTATGTAAATGAGGCATTCTTCCTATCACTCTTTCAAGGTACAGGTCATTACCCATATCCTACACTAAGGGAGCTGAGGCTTAGAGAGACATAATAATATGCACAAAGTCTTCACAGAAACCTAAGTCTAGGATGCTGCCTCATGTTTTGCTACTTCCAACATGGGTGCACATTTCACTGTCTCTTTGCTCTCACCCTTTCTGGTTGTTTAAGTTGCACTGTATTGATTATAAGATAGTATTTTTCATGTCATGAGAATATCTGAAATAGAAATAAGTAATGTGCTACATCGGCTATTAGCCAAAAGAGGACTAAAGCTATTTGTCACTGTCTGTCTGTGTGAACAACAAACTTGAGTATTATTCTTGGAAGCAAGATTTAATGACTGTTTTGTCAAAAAAACTGTTTAAGAAGCATTATAAGAATGTTTATGTGTTTGACAGTCTCCTCTAAGTCTTCCAAGAATGAGTAGTAAGGAGTTTGGAAGATGTCTTGGTTGGTTTTTGTCAACTTAACACGAATGTAGACAAATCTGGGAAGAGAAATGTTAAATGAGAAAATGACTAAATATGACTTATAGGCAAGTCTGTGGAGCATTTTTGATTAATGTTTAATGCTAGAGGTCCCTGCCCACTAAGGGCACTGTCATCACTGGGCAGGTAAGTCTTGGGCCATATAAAAAAGCAGGCTGACACTTGGGGTAACAAAATTCCACAAAAGAATAAGAGACTAACAAAAACCTAGTACTAGACATGAAAAAAATCTATTTTGAAGGGTTTGTCAGCATAGTCCAAGTGATTTCCAAAACAATAGTAGTTATCAATATATCCCTTGGTTACCTCCCAGAGGCTGAGGGTATGCCCCTATTATTAAAGATACCACACACTTAGGACACATGATTCAGATAACTTAAAGTGAATATATCCTGAAAGCCTCTTATGTGGTCTAGTTTTCATGGTTCTAGAAAATACTTTGTACACTAACAAGGGAGGGAAGCAATTAAACAGTTCTATCCAACAGAAACACCTATGAACCATGACAATGACCAACATGACAAGATAAATAAATTTTAAAAACTCATAAATGTGCACTAAGTGGCACTCACATGTACTTAAGACGTACTCTTCCCCAGGGAAATCATGTCTGGTACTAGAAACCTAGACAGCTTTCCAAGGTTAGGAAGATCATGAACCTTAGAAAAGAATACACTACCTTCACTTTTTGCTAGACCAGCATAATTCCTTTCTTATGACATTCTAAATCTTATCCTCATACTCACAGACAAGTGTAGCTACCAACTCCCATCAAAGAAGCTTCTCTTTACAGCAAATACACAAAATACAACTAGACAGAATGTAGAGATCAATAGATTATGGGAAACCCAATGGACATATCTACATCAAAGCTACTGTATCTATGGCTCAGAGAACATAGTGGAAGATGAGCCAGAAAGATTGTAAGAGCCAGAATACCAAAAAAATCTGCAATGAAAGTCTCTCCCAGAAGTGACTGCATAAGTAAATCTTAAACAATGCTAATAGCAATCAACATGTTAAAGTGAAAGGGGGGAAATTTCTTGGTGTCTCATCCCTAGACAAAGAACTATAGGCAACTATTGACTCCTGGGAGAACAACAAATTACCTCTGCCAAGATGAGCCTTTTATTGGTTGTCCAATGTGTAGTGATCAGCCTTGAAACCATATACACATGAAGAACAAAAACATACCCAACATGTTTTCTTTATGTATTTGTTCTTACACACACTAATAAAATCAAAGAAAAAGCCTAACAGCTTGAGAGTGAGGTTACATGGGAGAGGTTGGAGGGAAGGTATCTGGAGCTTCTGAAAGGAGAAAGGGGAGAGGGAAGTGTTCTACTTCCGTTTTAATTAGAAACAAATAGCAGAAGAGGAGAAGGAGGGAGAGGAAGAAGAAGAAAGAGAAGAAGAGGAAGAAGAGGAAAGAGAGGAAGAAGAAGGAGGAGGTTAGACTGAACAAGCCATGAGGAGCAAGCTAGCTAGTAAGAAGCACTCCATGGCCTCCGTTTCAGCTCCAGCCTCGAGGTTTCTGGCTTGAGATACTGCCCTGACATCTCTCAGTGACTGAATATGACCTGAGAATTGTAGGATGAAATAAACCATTTTCCTTCAAATTGTTTTGGTCATGGTATTTCACTACAGCAATAGAAACCCTAAGACAAGAACCAAGAGCTGAGGAGCCCCCATGGAACTGGACCAGGCTCTGGATAAGTGAGGCAGTTGATGAGCTTGAACTGTTTAGGAGGCCCCCAGGCAGTGGGACTGGATCTGTCCTTGGTTCATGAGCTGGCTTTTTGGAACCTAGGGCCTATGCTGAGACACTGCTCAGCCTTGGTAAAGGGAGGAGGGGACTGGACCTGCCTCAACTGAGTCTACCAGGCTGGGCTGAATCCTCAGGGGAGACCTTGCCTTGGAGAAGGTAGGAATGGGGGGTGGATTGGGGGGGAAGGCTGGGAGTTGGGAGGAAGGAGGACAGGGGAATTCGTGGCTGATATGTAAAATTAAATTAATTGTAAAATAAAAATATTTATATAAAAAATAAAATAAATTTAAGTTCTTGATTCTTACAAACGGAATGCTTGAATCTAAAGATATTTGTTTCAAATGTGGGTGTGAGTATTCTGAAAAGATCTGGAAATAATAGTTTTTCTTTTCAAATTTTTAATAGTCACTCTTTTGTAAATTAAGCAAATCATCAGAATTTAGCTTTTTGGAGTGGAACATGGGACATGCTCTGGCTTGTATGAAACTTGTAACATGTACAAATGTCTATGTTTGTTATATTCTCGAAGGGTTAATATATTCCCAGTTCCTAGAATATTATAAAGCAAAAGACAAAGTCATTGAACCATTAAAACACCGTTTTAAATTGTAACAAAAAAAAAAAAAAAACCTCTGGGACACTTTTCCGAAATGTGACATCACTAATACTCTTGATGGGACCAAGGATAACCTTATAATAAAATAAAAATATTAGCTATTAGCTACAGGATTCTCAGAGTCAGAAGTATGTGCACTTTCCTTTCTCTTTTACTAAATTACATTTGCTTCTATTTTATTTTTACATAAAATTGATTCATATATATTTTTAAAGTCTGTCTTCAAAATGTCCTATGTAATTCTAAGATATACTCATGACTTGTCATCTTCCTTCAGCTATATATGAATTCAAACAGCAGGGCTAGCAAGAATTTTTTCAATCTCTCTCTCTCTCTCTCTCTCTCTCTATATATATATATATATATATAGATAGATAGATAGATAGATAGATAGATAGATATACATACATTATATCAGAAATGTGAAATAATATACATATATAATTTTTGTTTGTGTTTTAAAATTTATGTCTTTTGTTTTTTAGATTATATTTTTGACACACTGTGGCCTTCTAAGTACTGTATTATGACATACATTCTATCCTTTAACTGTAACAACATTTTAATCAAGTAACTATTATTCGTCTCAGTATACAGATAAGGATGTGAAGCTTACAGAAGTTGAATATCTTGGCCAAATATATTTTACTAGGAATGCTAATATTTTTCAACAAAAGTTCCAGTATTAACTATCTTGTTAGGACATGTCTGTTACTTTTTCAATATTTTCTACATATCACACCAAAGGTTGGCACTCTGCAGTTCATATAATAAGAACTAGTTGGGACTAATGTGCTTCTGGCAAATTAAGTAACACATTCTTTGGGACTACTGAAGAACTCAGAGCAACAGCAAGCTGGGTAAGAATCAGCTTTGCTCCTAGTTGACCAATGGGGTAAGGTAAATCTTGGTACCAAATGTACCTGGGTCTGAACCATAAGCCACATTGACTTCAAGAACTTGGGAATATTATTTATGGAAAAGGGGAAAAAAAGAGTGATCTTGGTAAACCCTCTGACCATCTGATTGTCATCAAGGAAATGATGAATGCCTTATTTGTCCCATTAGCACACTCCCTAATAAAAAATTACCCATGAGTTTATTTCAGTTTAATTTTATCCCCAGGGATTATCATTATGAGTGTTAAACTCTTGGTCATGGGGGTGGGGGGGGTTTCTATTTCTCCTGCTCCATAATTGACAGACACATGTAATCTTTTATTTATTCGAGACAGCATGGAGTGCAGTGATGTACGAGACAATCTGCCAGCACTGGTGTAAAATGTCAGCAAGCAGCATACTCAGCTTCAGGTGTCTGTTCAAAGCCCAAGTCTTCGAGAATGACACAGTACAACCTTCTCATTTCTTTGAGCCTCTCCTTGTACATAAAAAAGTGGAAAATATTATCTTCTTTTCTGGACATAAAGCATGAGTACAGAATTTGAACATTTTATCCTAAGGATAATTTAGTACAATAGCTGTTTCCCTGACCTTCAAGGCCTTAGGTAGGGTCAGGCTGCTTGACTAGTTGTAAACCCAGCTAGTAAAGTTCTGACAATGCTTAACTAATCCCTCTTGCAAAATTGGTCCTTCCTCAAAGCTCCTGATATTTTTTTCATGACATAAATCCTTCCAGGAAACTAATCTTTAGCACACCAGGGGCAGCTATTTCTCTTGCTCTGTCTTCTAAAATTCAGATTCATGAAGAAAGATACTTGTCATGGTCCTCAGGAAAGCACATGTGGAGATGTGGTTTGGTTCCTATTCTCTCTCTCTCTCTCTCTCTCTCTCTCTCTCTCTCTCTCTCTCTCTCTCTCTCTCTCTCTCTCTCTCTCTCTCTGTGTGTGTGTGTGTGTGTGTGTGTGTGTGTGTGTGTATTGAACTGAACTCCCTTACTTGTGCTTGATAGACAAGTGTTCTATCATTCATACATACATAGCCAAAAAAACCCAGTGTTTATAGTTTTAAGTTAAATTATCCCCAGATCACTGATGATTAGAGTAGTATTCAGCTCATCGTACTTGTTTGTACCATTCAATGTTGTTTAAGGCATGGATATATTTTATTTCTCCTAGCAAGATGTAAAAGAGAAGCTCCTAGACTGCATCTGACAGCCCTCTTCTGCCCATCTAGTCAGAGGGACTGAAACAGCAGTGGTTGAGAAAGAACTTTGGCTTCCATTTCTTTTAGTATTCAGTTTCCTAAGGAACACTTTACACTCACTCTGTTACCCAGGTGCAAATGAGATTACCTTTCTTAGGAAGTGCTGTGCCAGCCCAATCCCACTGTGGCAAGGAGCCCAGA
Source organism: Peromyscus eremicus (assembly GCF_949786415.1). Taxonomy (NCBI): domain Eukaryota; kingdom Metazoa; phylum Chordata; class Mammalia; order Rodentia; family Cricetidae; genus Peromyscus; species Peromyscus eremicus. The sequence goes on along the minus strand of NC_081416.1, from coordinate 111,091,687 downwards.
GCCCAAATTCTCCTTCTACCCACCAGGTTGTTATGTGATACCAGGTAAGGCATTGGTGTGTGGCTCCACCTCTCCCTTTGTTAATCTTTTGTGTTTCATGGAATTCACTGCTGAGTTTCCTCCCAAAGAGTCCCACCTTGATTTAGGGGAGCCTTTTCCCTCTATCATGATGTGTGTCCTCAATATTCTTCTAGGAGCAGAATCAACATGAAGTAGTGTTATTAGATGCTAACTGGGAGCCAATGTCCACCTACTTATGGCATTTCACTTACATGTGACCTTTGGTCATAAATCTAAAGATAAGCCTGTATGCTAGTCTATGAAGAACAGCAATATAAGAAATGCAGAGAAAACAGCATGAACTCCATTATCCAGAATTGTAAACAGAACATTTCAAGTTGAACCACCAAGATGGCTAACAATAATGACATGTGACTTTTATACTTCTGCCATACCAGATTACTACGAAGTCACTACCTTAAATCGGCACTCCTGGAGAATCTTTCCTAGGTTTCAATAGTCTGGGGTAGGCATATTATGCTAAAACCACACTTCAAGATTTTCAGGACAAGGTTTTTCAAGACAGGGTTTCTCTGTGTGGTCCTGGTTGTCTTGAATTCTCTTTGAAGACCAGGCTGGCCTCGAACTCACAGAAATCTGCCTGCCTCTGCCTCATGAGTGCTGGGATTAAAGGCAATAAGGATATTTTATTTTTATCTGGAAGATTGAGGAAAGTGGTACCTTATCATTCTCAGCTTCCATGGGCCACTTACATTTCTTGGTTCATGATCCCTCCCACCAGGTTTAAAGGCAGCAACATGGCATCCATCTGATCTGCCTTACACTGCAGCAGCTTTTTTTCTGCATCATGTTCTGGGAAGGGTATCTGTTTGTAAGAAGGCAGATGATCAGATTGGTATGCCTGAAAACTCCACATTTCAGTTCCTTTTCAAGATCCTCAAGATGAATCACTTCCACAAGGTTCCTCTATAGAATGCATGGAAGATAATGTAGTTACATATAATAGGGACTAGGCTGTGGATATCTTTGAGGAACAACTTTTATGCTCATCACAAATAGTCATCACTAATTACACATTTTGACTATCATATAATCCCAACCACACCATTTTAGACACATATCTGTGTCTAAACATTTTAAACACATTTTAGCTCAGTGAAATGATCTTGGGAAAAAAAAAACAGTTGAAGCAGGAAAACTTAAAGCCTCAAATTTATGTTCTTATCCAGTTCTTCCAGCTACCAGAGTCCAGCGAAACAATTCCCCGGCTTAATGGGGAATTTCCATTGGGTTTCTGTGGAGCTGGTGGAAAGGGTTTTAATCCCAGAGATATGTGGAGATGACATTGAAAATGAAAATTCTCCTGGATGGCATGTCCCATCAGCAGCAACCATGCTGCAGTAACCAAAGAAATTATTATTGGGTAATAAGAGTATTTCTAGATTTTAGACAGCCTGGTTCCTCCAAGCTTTGTTCATCCCAGTCACATACTGCTGTGGGATGTCCTGTATGTTGTGAATAAATACAACGCTGATTGGCCAGTAGCCAGGCAGGAAGTATAGGATAGGTGGGACAAACAGAGAAGAGAGGCTGGGAGGCGGAATTCTCGGGGAGACGCCAGCCTGCTGTCCAGGGAGCAACATGTAAAGGCAACAGGTAAAGCCATGGAACACGTGGCAACATATAGATTAACAGAAATGGGCTGAGTTAAGTGTAAGAGCTAGTCAGTGGTAGGCCTGAGCTAATGGTCCAACAGTTTAATTAATATAAGTTTCTGAGTGATTATTGTATAAATGGTTGCAGGGTCTGTGGTACTGGGCAGGACTGGAGAAAACTCCAGCTACAAACATACAAAATGTCTTTAAATATAAAATAAACAGTGAATATTAAATTAATTTAATTTAATACAATAGAACTGTATTTAAACTCAAAACATCTTTCTGGGGTAAAAAAAAAGGAAAGGTGTGTGGAGGGTAGAAAGTAAATTACACTTTACTATCAGCAAGACATTTATTGTCTTAGGAGAGAGGAGAAGCTCACAAAGAGCATCCCTCAAAAAGCCATTTCATGGGAAATAACTGAAATGCTCCTTAAGAAAAATAGGTTAATTCAGTTTCCATGGGAATGGTACCTAATACTAGAATTCTGCTGCTGACAGCTAAAAATGACAATGACTGAAAGAACACCATGAACGTAGCTATAGAAACCACCAGACAGACTTCTTGTCTTGTCATTAAATTCTACTCTCATTGTTCTTTAAATTTTGATCACTTTTACTATATTTTAAGGATGGAAACTAATATAGCTTGTATCTAACATCATGTAGCCTGCCATTTAATAGTGAGTAAATGTAGTGGGTAGCTGTTCCAGCTTTGACCTGGAAGTACTACCCCCAATGTGGTTTCCAGTAACTGTCATGCCTACCTATGACCTGCCCCTGAGGCGGGGCCAAGATGAGAGCCCTTAAGACCCCAGATCTAGATGTGCCAGTTCTCTTGGTTCCTGGTGATCCTGGATGCTGGATATAGACAGAGTTCTCCAGAACACACTGCTGAACTGCGCTTTGCCTCTCACGGATCCTGTAACCTACCCCTTTACTTGTTGTAAGTTACCCCAAAATAAACCTCCCTTTTAACTACATGGAGTTGCCTTAATAAATCATCCAATAAGTAAATGATTCATAAATGTTAGAATGCGGTTGGCGAGTACAAAACTCTGGTAGAGTGATTCTCAGAATCAATGCAATCTACAGGTTTGAAGCCCATTCATTTGACTCACAGAAAAAGAGGAAGCAATAGCAGGAAAGGAAGATTGGTTGCATCTGATTTCTACTGAAGTTGATGCTCTCTGCTAGACACCAGCTAGTCCTTTGCACATTGGGTATCAAGGCAGCATAGAATAAGTTCACAGTTCACAAGGTTTGATGTTGGGCTTCTTTTTTTTAAATTTTATTTTATAATTTAATTTTACATATCAGCCACGGATTCCATTGTTCTCCCCCCCCCCCCCGCCTTCCCCCCAGCCTACCCCTCAGTCCCATCTCTTCCATGGCAAAGACTCCCCTGAGGATTAAGTTCAACTTGGTAGATTCAGTCCAGGCAGGTCCAGTCCCCTCCTCCCAGGCTAAGCCAAGTGTCCCTGCATAAGCTCCAGGTTCCAAACAGCCAGCACATGCACTGAGGACAGGTCCCAGTCCCACTGCCTGGATGCCTCCCAAACAGATCAAGCCAATCAACTGTCTCATTTATGCAGAGGGCCTGACCCAATTGGGGGCTCCTCAGCCATTGGTTCATAGTTCATATGTTTCCATTAGTTTGGCTATTTGTCCCTGTGCTTTTTCCAACCTTGGTCTCAACAATTCTCGCTTATACAAGCCCTCCTCTTTCTTGCCAATTGGACTCCTGGAACTCCACTTGGGGCTGGCCGTGGATCTCTGCATCTGGTTCCCTCAGTCATTGGATGGGGTTTCTAGCCCAACAATTAGGGTGTTTGGCCATCCTATCACCAGAGTAGGTCATTTCGGGCTGTCTCTTGGCCATTGCCAGTCTATTGTAGAGGTATCCTTGTGGGTTTCTGTGGACCTCTCTAGCACCCTGCTTCTTCCTATTCTCATGTGGTCTCCATTTACCATGGTCTCTTATTCCTTGTTCTCCCCCTCTGTTCTTGATCCAGCTGGGATCTTCCGCTCCCCTAAGCTCTCTTTCCCTCGACCCTTGCCCTTCATTACCCCCACTTACGTCCAGGCTGTCCATGTAGATCTCATCCATTTCTCTGTCATTGGGCAATCCCTGTGTCTTTCCCAGGGTCCTGCTCTCTAGGTAGCCTCCCCGGAGTTGTGAGTAGCAGTCCAGTCATCCCTGCTTTACATCTAGTATCCTCCTATGAGTGAGTACTGTGGTGGTATTGTGTTCCCCGAAATATTGTGCACCCTAATAAACTTATCTGGGGTCAGAGACAGAACAGCCACAATATTAAACATAGAGGATAGGCAGTGGTAGCACAAACCTTTAATCCCAGCACTTGGGAGGCAGAGCTAGGCAGAAATCCATGTGCTCAAGGATACAGCCAAGCATGGAGACTCATGCCTTTAATCCCAGAAAGCGAACCTTTAATCCCAGGGAGTGATGGTAGAAGGCAGAAAGATATATAAGGCGTGAAGACCAGGAACTAAAAGCATTTGGCCTGGTTAAGCATTTGGCCTGGTTAAGCATTCAGGCTTTTGAGCAGCAGTTCAGCTGAGACCCATTCTGGATGAGGACTCAGAGGCCTCCAGTCTGAGGAAACAAGACCAGCTGAGGATCCGGCGAGGTGAGGTAGCTGTGGCTTGTTCTGGTTCTCTGATCTTCCAGTTCACCCCAATACCTGGCTCAGGTTTGATTTTATTAATAAGAATTTTTAAGATTCCTGCTACAGAGTACATACCATGTTTGTCTTTCTGAGTCTGGGTTACCTCACTCAGGATGATTTTTTCTAGATCTTGATGTTGGGCTTCTATCAACAGCAAGAACATGGGTTTAGTATTGAAAGGACAAGAAGTTTACCACAAACTCAGAAGATAAATGCAGGTGCTAGAAGAAACCTGAGAGGATCAAGAGAAATAATTTATAGAGAAAACTATATTGCAATTCTTAGTCACCTAGAACTAGAGAAAGCTGATATAGTTTTAATGGTTAGCATGCTATAGAAGGTATACAATAACACTTTGAATAATGGTTTCTAGTATCTTGAACTTTCCTTAACATCAGGAACTTTGCAGGTATTATTTCGTTTATTTCTCACAATGACAGAAAAATCACATAACTACTGTTACTTTATGGGTAAACTAGGCTTGCAGAAGGGCAACCACTTCCTCAAGATCTCACAGTAGTGAATATACTTTGAGTAATTGAATAATTAGTGGTGATTCTTTGTAATAAAAGTTTCCCAAACTGGTTTTATACCAGATTAGATTGTGAATGATAACAATGGTGTAAAATTCCTAGAAGAAAAAATCCTTATGAGATGAGGGTAAAATAGTCTTATAGCCAAGCAAAAGTTTTCAAAAGCTTCTTAAGGAAGGCCTAGAAGGGGAAATAGAGGTTGTAGTAGAGAAGGAAGGAGCAGAATCACAGTGCATGCCCTCAGCATGATGCGCAGAGATCTGAAACCAACACTCAACATTCTCATTCATAGCATGGGTCTTATTTCTTTAAAAAAATTCCTTGCTTGTTCTTATTTTTGTAGTCCCAACTTAAAAGACTTTTTCAATCACTGCTATGAATTTGAATTCTCTCTCTCTCTCTCTCTCTCTCTCTCTCTCTCTCTCTCTCTCTCTCTCTCCCTCTCTCCCTCTCTCTCTCTCTCTCTCTCTCTCTCTCTCTCTCTCTCTCTCTCTCTCTGTTTTCTTCTTTCAAATGTGTCCCTTATACTAGGATGTGTTGTGCCTATTGACACAGCCTAGTTACACATTCATGTAAACACATTGTTTATGAGCAAATATAATGCCTATCCAAGTAAATGAGAATTTTTTTTTTTTGCTCAGCTTAAGTAATTTATAGTTTTGGTGATTGCTTTTGGATTAGTTGACAATTAAATTTGTATTTATGATCCTTCTAATATGAAAGCCAACATCTTTCTACAATAAAGAAGCAAAACAAAAAGGAGCAGAATTCTACACATGACCTGCCCTCCCTTCAACCCATCTGCCAGAATTTAAATTCCTAGGCAACCTAATCTTCCCACTAAGGGGAAAATTTTCAATAATTGCTCTGCAAATGAGGGAAGCCAGCAAGGATTGGACACTTAATTTGTACATCTTCCTTTGCAACAATGCTGAAATAACAGATTTAATGAGAATGGTATAATGAAGTTGGGTAACAATTTTATCCTTAAGCCCAAATCACGTTTTTTTGGTTTTTTGTTTTTTGTTTTTGTTTTTTTTTTTTCTCCACAGGACAGATTGAAGAGGTGGGTTGAGCAGGAAATTTACCTGCTGAACACACTGTGTTTGCAGATGTAAGTGTCACACAGCTCGCTTTAACTGCTGTGATTTGCTTACCCATATGAGGTATTGCATGAAATAAAGGAGAGTGGAACTGGAGAGTGGGGAATGTGGTTTTTAGCCCAGCATCCCTGCCAGCACTGAGAACTGCCTTTCTGAACCAGAATATCCTTGATGAAAACATCCTTGGACACACGTGATATTGTCTTGGGATGAATTCTTCAAAACTATGGAACACATCTTCTTTATTTTGCAGTTTTATGGCTTTTTATTGTCTTCTTCATATTGTGAAGCAGTTACACTGCCCTCTGCTGTCTACTTCGCCATATGATCGGCACGCTGCAGGAGGCCAAATTCACTCAGTTCAAATTAAACATCTCTATGGCCATACACCAGTGTTGTGGATACCAGAACAAAGTAATGTATAACAAAAATAAGTTTCAGAATCAGGTAAAAATAGGTCCTTCTCTCCTCCCTACCTTGTGCCAGCCAGCTGCAGAGCTGGGAAGAGTTTATTAATTTTTTTTTTAGACTCAGGTTCTCTGTATACAAAAGTACTAGAACTTATCTATATAACATTTAAGGAACAGTCACACCTGCCAAGTGCTGGAAACTTAGCAGAAACTAATAGAATGAAGCTGTTACAACAGAGATTAGGCATGAACTCAAGAAGAAGATAAGCAAAGGGGGAATCCAATGGACAACTCGATTAGACGGCTACTATTGAAATAAAGAAAGTAAATAGATTCAAATGAAACGATCTGCTATGAAAATAAAATTTTAGGAAGTCTAAGGTGGTAGCTAAGTGCAGGCCATTCACTAGGGAAGAGAAATGGGGAGAAGAATAGCCAAGCAGCTGTTGCTGTAGTTAAAGATGAGAGGAGGGGAGGGGCTGGCTAGAGAGGTAAGGACACTAATGGAAAAGCATACAAAGTCAGCACCACACTGCGGGAGGATGAATACAAACAATCTGATAACAGATTAGATGTAGGCTTCTACAGAGAGTAAATTGTGTTCTGGATGTGTTGGAGGAAGCACAGTGCTCACATTCAAAGAACGAATGGAAATCATGACTGACAAGAAGTAGAGATGATGACTTGGATATAGCAGAAAGGAGGAGAGTGTCATTCATTCAGCATCTACTAAAAGAAACAATTTCTGTCACTCCTCGCATCACCCCAGCAACGCACACATTATTTTTCACCGATTTCAGAGAGAAAAATTGAACTCCAGCAAAGTGCTTTTTAATGGCTCCCCACACAAAACAAAAGAACCCGGGGTTTAAAGAGTTTTATTTGCTCTCACAGCCCTATGTCCTTTCCAAAACTGAAAGGCAGTGAGTAAAGAGGCTGTTTCATAGGAAGGGGTCCTCAGCGTTTTGATACATCTCCAGGTACTGTTGTTTCCTTGGATGTGGTGGATGGAAGGAGAGAATCTCTGTACCCCATTTATACACACATCTATCTCTCATTATTCCCATGAGACTTACTGATGCTGTGTGTTCTGTCTTGATTTGTCTAACACCAACCATGGATTTGACAATTTATTCAGTTTTTTTCAATTTCCATCTGTTTTATTCAGACTCATTCCTTCCCTTACAAATTGTACCATGAATTTAATTTCATCAAAAACGTAGAAAGGAACACTGTAGCTGAAACAGGAATAGAGAGAATGTCTCTGGTCTCTACTCATCTCCTACCACTGACCAGCTATGAAGGGCACCATTTCTTTCTCTCTTTCCTTGTAAGCCTCACTAACATTCTAGAATAGGAAGTATTTCCAAGCTGGAAGAAAATAATAAAACAAAAACACAAAGCAAAGGGCCGGAGCTGTTGCCAAGGGCCATATCTGTGTCTGAGTTAGAGCTGTAACTGGGGTCTGTGTTGATGTCTGTGGCCTATGTAACCACATGGGGCCATAGGAACCATATGCATGATGAAATCAGAGGGCCATGGCCAGTCCCCTGTTTCACTGGCCCTGCACTCCCACTGGACACTGCAAGAGAGAGCTGGCCCTGTACTCAGGAGAGATGGCCCCACCCACCTCCACAGAAAAAGAAGAACTGACCCTGACGGTATGGGCATGGCAGACACGGGAACGCTGGTTCTGTTCCTTGCCTGAAGCAGGTGGCCCCAGTAGCCTGGACTGATCAGCTCAGCTAGCACCTAGGCCCACAACCAGGCCTTGGGTTGGCCCACCCTAACACTTACTCCATCTAGGACCTACTGGAGGTAATGAAGGGACTGATACTGTGGAATGATACCTGCAAGATCTCTATGACTGGGGCAGCCTCGGGATATCCCAGAGGAGTTTCCAGGAGGATCTAGTGTTGATAGTGTACCAGAAATCAGAGGCCTTGAACCAGACCCATTGCAATGAACATTTGTTAGTAAAAGTGATCAGACAAGAGGGTACATATATTATGTGACACAGTGTGGCTCCCAGTGACACCAAAACAAATGAAGAGATGTTGGAGTGGCAGCAGGAAAGATGGAGGAGGAAAGAGGTTTTTTGTTTGTTTGTTTGTTTTGTTTTTGTCTGTCTGGTTTGGTTTGGTTTGATGTTTTTTAATTTTCTTTTGGGGTGGGTGCTACAGGAGTGAGGGGAGATGTAGGAGAACTGGGAGTACCCATATGAGTGGTATTACAGTGCATTATGTGAAATTCCCAAAGAATCAATAAAGAAATTATGTTAAATTAAAAAAAAAAGCAAAGTAAAGTCCTCAAAAAGATGCTCAGTGGAAACAAAACAGATTCTAGTTAAGCCCACTAAAGACTTAGGCCCAGAAGCCTTCTAACTTGACCGTCTCCACAAATTTTTCATTATAACATCTTTTGGGGCAAAAATAATGTTTTGTTCAGACCAAAACTGTGTTCGTTTGGCCCCAAAATGATGGAACACACATAATTACAACCCATGTTGGGAGCCTGAGGCAGGAGGTTTAAAACTTTGAGGGCAGCCTGGGTTATTGTATGATACTGTCTCATGAAAAATAAAAGTGAAATAAAGCCGGGCAGTGGTGGCGCACGCCTTTAATCCCAGCACTCGGGAGGCAGAGCCAGGCGGATCTCTGTGAGTTCGAGGCCAGCCTGGACTACCAAGTTGAGTCCCAGGAAAGGCGCAAAGCTACACAGAGAAACCCTGTCTCGAAAAACCAAAAAAAAAAAAAAAAAAAAAAAAAAAAAAAAAAAAAAAAAAGAAGTGAAATAAAATGAGCAACAACAAAGTAAGTTTTGATTTTTGAAGATGATGACAAAATTGAAATATTAAAATACACAATACAATGGGGAAGGACTGAAATATTTTGGACCAGGATCTTGATTTGACTTCTGGGGAAGGAAAAGGAGCTGAGGTAGAGAGAGAGCAGAAAAATATACCTAGGGAACTGCCCTGATACTCCAGAATGGAGCCATTTTGGCCACAGTCATAGATGTTAATGTGGTAGCTGATCAGAGACACATCAACTGAGCCCAGCATTCATTTATGTCTCCTGCAGAAGGTATTATCTGTATGGAGATTTATTGTGCAGGTGCAGTCTTGTTTTCATACACTCTATCGTAGGTAAGCTTCACAAGCCTGGTTCTGATCACCGCTCTGGGTAAGCTGGTGGCAGACGGAAGGGAGGGTTTATTGAGAATGGATAGCCGTCTGCTGTTCTGGAAGCTAACTGTTTTGCAACTTGTCCCCGAGGCAATCGGAATATACAGTGACATGCTTTGACAAACAGACCACCAACAAACTTGAAGCATGTCTGGACCGTTAGGTGAAATCAACTAAACAAGATTATGAGTTTCTCAAATTGTTTGGTTCAATTTTTATGTATTATATGTTAAATCCACTGTTTGAATCCATATTAAAGTTTGGAACAAATGGGATAGTTTGTACATAAAATATGGTTATAAAACATTTTAGCATTTTGTGTGATATGGTAAAACACAACATAATGCTATGAATTGTATAAAAATTCAGTTGCTCAAATGCAGCATTGAACAGTTGAATTGTGAATTTGAAAACAGTTTTCATTCAGTCTAAAGCACAAATACATAAATTGCACTAGTTATTCTATGCACAAACATCAGTCTGAGAGAAAGCAGTGGAGATTACAAGGCTATCACTTTCAATTCCCTTTTCCACTGTCAACACCGAGCTTCAGAATTTGAGTCTATCTCCATTTAAGAACTGGAATGAACAGAAAACAAGGGCCATTATTTTGTATGTCTGCTTACTTACCTTATCATACCCCAGTTGTGATTTATGTGGCCCTCTTTTAACTGTCATGTGATGTTACAAAACATAAAGAGCTGTCTTAATGCAGAAAAAAAAACTTAGAATCAAAGAGGTTGCCAAGCATAGCAGTTTATGCCTGTAATTGTGGAAGTCAGCAGGCTGAGACAGGAGGATAAAGAATTCAAGGCCGGGACTGAGGAGATGGCTCAGTGGTTAAGACCACTGTTGTTCTTACAGAGGACCCCAGTTTGATTCCAGAATGTACAGGTGTCCTTTTCCGACCTTTTGAGGGCACCTGACATGGATGTGTTGCACAGATATACATATGAACAAGATAATCATACACACAAAATAAATAAATGTTTTTTTAAAGGCTCCAAGGCCAACCTGGGGACACAGTGAGACCCTATCTCAAAACCAAAACCAAAAAATTCAAGGAGGTTGATGATATGTCATAATTTCAGTCATGTAGGATTAACAGATTGTGTTATGGTGTTTCTCAGTAGAATGAGTATAGATTATAGCAACATACTGTATGTAGGTTTTTAAAAAGTAGAAGATATTGTAACAATGTTCACTATAAGAGACAAGGAAGAAAGCAGATATTATGAAGTTGATTCAAACACTGTACAGTTTATGTATGTATCAAAATATTATATTGCCTTACCAATATGTATTAATAGTCTGTGTTTTATGCATCAGTAAACAAATAATTGAATTTAAACTTTAAAAAAGAAATACATTCAGCATGTTACAAATCTCCCTAAGGTCACAATACAGAAAAGTCATGAACCTCAAATTAGGAAAGTATATATATATATATATATATATATATATATATATATATATATATATATATATATATATATATATGTTTGGAGAGGTAGGACCACTGCAGGAGGAAGGGTAAGGTTTTAGCTCTTAGCTCTGACCTCTTGGCTTTCTTCTTTGCATTGGTTCTGTGTTTCTTATTTAATAAGAAGGTTGGTTACATCTACATTTAAAAATACCTTGGTATTTTTAAAGTACATGAAACTGAGTTAAAACTAAAAGTAGCCATAACTAGCTATATCATAACAACAGGCCTACTTCAGCTATGGCTTTTTACACACTCCCAAATGGCCATTATTCTGAGGCATTTTCATCATGATTCATAGTAGAGTATGTTCATATGTTGGACATTTTGGACTTATTTATATTTTTTTACTACACTGAAAGATTTTGAAAGAACATACAATGTATCGCCCCACAGAATGATTTAATAAGTACTCACAAAAACATTTATTCAGAGCATGTGGATAATAAAACCAGTCCCAAATGAGTACTTATTTTTAAAAGCCAAATAAAACTATAGCTAATCTATACTAAATTTTATTCATTTTAAATGGTCTGATTTTTTTCTAGACTTCTATTCCAAGATAATATTAAGTTCAGCAGTATTATATAATTTCAGGGTAATCAAAACCATTATTTATTATTAAAATTATAATAGGTAGAATTCTATGTTTTTTAACACATTTACTCATTGATTTTTCAAAGTATTAGTTTATATGAGAAAGAGCTACAAGCTTTTGTGGCTTTCATAACAGAAGTACTCTGCACATCCCTTCTAAGATAAACACCAAAGAGAGACATCCTGGCATGTGGCAATCACTTAAGATGTGTTTTATACATCATCTCCTACTCAAGAAAACAGAACACAAATGACCAACTTCAATGTACTTAAAAGCACCCCACATACCTGATAGAGGTGGCTCATTGGGTTTTGTTCTGTTTTTGTTGCAGTGCTTGAGGTCAAACTCAAGTGTCCATGCATAGTAGTCAAATACTATACTACTGTGAAACGTCTCAGGCTTGGAGTTTGAGACAGAGCCTTGTTATATAGTTCAAACTGGCTTTGAACTCTCCATTTATCCGAGGCTGTTCGAGAACTCATAATATTTCATACTCAGCACCTAAAATGCTGGGATTACAGCATGCACTACTGTACCTAACTTTTTTCTAATCCTTCATATATCCTGAATATTAAGCCTTTATTCAATGTATAACTTAATTTAGCATCTGCCCCTTCAGCAGACATTGAACTGTATATCAGTTCTATAGTCTCATCTCTAAAATTTCTTTTGTCAATTTGACATCTGTCATTATTTAGTCATGATAAATATAAATGTAACTTTTAAATTATAGTTAAATCTTTACAGAAATACAGTCATGCTGTGTTCATAATTTTATAGTATGTTCTTTCCAATTAATTACATGTGCTGGTGCTTTCTCTAAAGTCATAGAATTAGATTTCATCTCATTGTATGAAAATCAATCATCTAATTATTTAACTGCACTGATGTATTTTAAATATTTTTCTAGTTTATCACTCTTATAATTTGGGGATGAATATCCTTATAATTTTTTTCTCCAGTATTGTATAGTGAATGCTCCTTACAAGGCTCTCAATTCTTCAGTGACCATGTCTGTGTGTGTGTTTTTAAATAATGGAATCTAAGTGACATTTGTTGGAATCTCTTACACCACCCATCCAAATAATTCAGTGATAATGTGATGCAATTAAGTGGAAAGTCTGTGGCCCATCTTGATGCCAGAGTATTCTACAGCAAGAACACACAGTTCCCTTTAGTGATGACTGGATGGCTTGGTTGACTCACAAATGTCAAGGCTTTCACATACTTTGGAAGGGAGAGAAACATCATTTTCTGTGAAATCTAGGTCTGAAATAACACAATGATGAAAGTAAGAAGTTTTTCATATTTAGACGGATGAATTTGTAAACAGAACCGACATAGAGGAGTCAGAGATGAAGCAGAAGAGACGTTCTACTGGTTCTTGTTAGTCCTCAACTAGTGTTTCAGATGCAGAAAAGAAACCGCCATGTTAAAATGTAAGACAATACATTTCCTATTACTGGCTGTGTGATCTCATTAGCCTCTCAATCAACGGCAAGCAAAAGATACCTTGGAGATGCAACAGATGTTCAGAAGTATAGTTTTCAGTCCATTTAAGAATATGCAGAGTTAAAATTACATTGTTCTTCCATGAACTATCACTTTTAAAAAAAGTACCAAGAACAACAATATCAATCAACCTAACCAAAAAGGTGACTTAATTATATCTACCTTCGTCCTATTTCTATGTATCTAAGAAACAGTTTATTTTTGTATGATTTGAGATGGTTTTAGCATATAATCAAAATTAATGTTTTGTTTATTGTACTGGGCACATAAATTTTCTTTTAAGATTTTTCTTAAAATATTTATGATACTTTCTTAAAGGAGTTTTAGACATTATTACTGACATATCAAATATTTTCTCTGTAGGTAATAGATTTCTTTTAAAAATCTTATTTAGGTGATATATATTTTATCTTGTTTTTAATTTTCAATTTTTCTATTTGTTTTTAAATAAAGAATTAACACATATATTAACACATATATATGGTAATTTATAATGCGTGGCCAATTTGTTAAATAGTTTGTTCTCTTACAAAGATTCACAGTGTAATTTTTCATTTGTGATATCTTTCATATACCTAAATCTCATGCTTGACTTTATTCTTCTACCATGTCACATATCAGTTGGTTGAATTTTTATTCTCTGGATTCAGGTGCATATAACTCTATTATTATATTTCTTGTTTTATTATATATGTGCAAGCACTATTGGTTTATGAATGACTTGGCTTCATTTATTTGCTTGGTTTGACAATCTAATAAACCCCTGCCAATCCATCACTGAGAGCAAAAGTTAGAACTTTGACAGTGACCTACATCTAAATGCATTCCTTCTCCAATTCATTTCCATCCAATTCATCATTTCCTTATTTTCTTAGTAACATTTGCACATACTTTATAGATTCTACATGTATTCCTGAAACTGTGTGTTTTATTTTATTTTGTTTAACTTTAATTCAATGGTATTTCAGATGTCCCAAGAGTTTTCAGAACCTAGAATAAAAAAATTGTGGAGCCCTAATTTGTTAGTAATTTGAATAACCCCAAATCTGAGTGCCAGAGCCTCAATGTTTCCCCAATTTAATGTGGCCCATGAAAGAAACACTTTTAATACCTACAGAAAAAAAAAAAAACAGCGTAATACTTTGCCTTCCTAAAGCAGCACTGCCCTATTGCTTTCAGAAGACCCAAAGGCAAGGACCTAAAGTTTCTCAGAGAATACAGTCTAGCCCTCCATAGAACAGAGGATCAGAGAATACTCCAAAGAATAGAAATCAGTACACTCCACTGGATAGTCTAGTGACACATAGTAGCCCTGAGAGCTGGAAGAGAACTGAAGTACAGGCCTGTCTCACCCAGATCTCAGAGCAGCACTAATGTGTGGTGTTTTTCTTGACTATTTTGCTAAGAATAAGTAGGTTATGCGTTCGTCATTTGGAGGTATCTGATCTCCTTTACAAAGAAGTTATAAGTCCATGTTTTTACAAGCAAGATATCACATCTCTACAAATTTTCTAATAACTTGGTAAATTTAGAGGTCTCCAGTTTTGTCAATAAGATACAAAATATAGTTGGATATAGTTTTGGTTGATACTTCCCTAAATAGTGATGTCTTAAACATATTTTCCTGTGCTTATTTAATGTGGCAACTCACCTGTGAACTATCATTTTAGATCTTTGGAATATTCATGATCTGATCTTTTTTTAGTAGTAATATGTACATGTATATATACATATATATGTACATGTATATGTACATGTTTTGTTCATTATTGGTATCCATCCATTCTTAGTGCTCTGTAATGCAAGCATCTTCATTTGCAACTTATCCTTTTATGTTCATTTATGATCCATATGACTTATTTTAATGTAAATGGCTCAGTGGGTGAAGGTGCTTGCTGCCAAACCTGATGACCTGAATTCAAACCCCAGGCACAAATGATAGAAAGAAAGAACTGAATCTTTCAAGCTATCCTCTGATGTACACATACATACACACATGCATGCATATACAGTAAGTGAATAAATGTAACTTAAAATTTAATAAAGATAATATTATATGTTTTTTTAGGAGCAGTTATCATGTTATTCTACATAAAATATTTCACTAAAACAAAATTGCATATATATAGCATTAAATGTTTTAAACTTCAGATTTAGTGTTTAACTTTTCTGTAAAAGATCTAGAAAACAAATACTTTTGGCTTTGAAATCAGTTTCTGTTCTGATTATTTATTTCTACCACTGTAACATGAAAGAAGCTAAGAAAATATGCAAATTAATGTGTATGGCTGTATTTCAATAAAACTTTAAGCAGGCAATAGCCTAGATTTGGTCCATGGTTGACTTGTTGACCTTTGGCTTAGGGTTTAGATGTTTCTAAATAGTTAAAAGTAGTATCCTTTTTCACATAAATTTAATAATTCAGTTTCTATTTATATGTCAGATCTTTCTCAACAATCTCAAGTGAGTCCTCAACCATACATTAGACTTTTATACATACACACACACACACACACACATATATATATATATACATATATATATGTGTGTATACACATCTGGCCTCTCTATTATATTGCATTGCTGAATTCATTCCTAATCCAGTACCATTTCCCAATTATTCCAGCTTCATGAAATCTTGATACCGTGTTATCAAAATTGTGACACCTTCATCTTACTCTTAATACATGTTTTAACCACCTGTGGCCCTTGTTAGTCTCTTCGTTCTTCTTCTGAAAGCAGATTATATCCTTTCCCTGTCAAATGAAATATTTATCTGCCTGAATACACATGGGTGCAATCCAAGTACAGATAAGCCTTGATGACAAGGTTTTATCACATAATTCAGTCCTTATCTCATTTATAAGTAGTGGTTCTCAAGCTTTGCTCTAGTGGACCAAGGCATTCTTAAGCGAAATTTGAACTTTTTCCACCACTCCAAGCTTTGATAGAAATATTTCTAATCATAAGTTTATCTAAATATATTGGCACATTTTATTTTGTTCTTAAACTGCAGTCTATATAAACGGTAACAGCATAAGCACAGCTGCTTGCTGCAACCAAAGACTTCACATCTTCGTGGATTAAAATAGGAAGGAATTGCCTTTTCCTATATCACAGTCCAGTGTTAGTGAGAATCATATTACACATGGCCATTCAGAAATCTATAGTCTTCCTCATCTTGTATCACCACCATCTTTTCCTTTCTTTTGCTTTTTGTGAGGCCCATGCTAGCTTCCAACTCACAATGTATCTGAGGATAATCTTGACTTCTGATCCTCCCACCTTCACCTCACCGTGGTTCTGGGAGTCAAACCCTGGCATTTCTGAATGCTGAACCACTCCTAAATCCCAGTCTTTAACACAATGCTTCAATCAGGTGAGAGACTATGCGAACGCCCAGAGTTAGATATGTGTCATCAGGAGGTGGCACATGCTTCTCATCTCATTCCATTGCTCATATGCACTTTTTGACTACAGATTTACTTCAATTAGTTTAGAGAATATAACAATTTATTTGCCCAATAGGGATATAAAATAAACTGGATGAATTTGTGGTGTATTATCCATTATAGATAATTTCTTATTTAGCATAATATATATATTATTTATTTGCATATAGTACCAAGTACATCACAGTGTTTTCCAAAAAATACCACAACTTTTAAGGAATCACTTTGTTTAAGTTAAGACTAAAGAGCACATAAATAAATTCTGAAAATGTTTGTGAATGTTGGACTGCCAGATTAGATGTTTCCTGACAGGAAGCATAAGAAGTGTAAACTATATAAAGATACCATTTTAAATATATGCTGAAGATATGCAAATTCACTAGTAGAAATGTCAAAATTATTCATGTGTATCTGAAGGGCGAATGTAAAAATTAATTAAAAGTATAATGTCTGACTGTGGGTTTTCTGTATTTGTTCCCATCTGCTACAGCCTGACTGAGGTTGGCTGAATAAGGTATAGCAGAATATCACTAGGAGTCATTTTATCACTACTTGTCTTCTTTTTAACCAATTGTGTTTGGTTTTACCCTAGATCTAGACTCTGGCTCTTGGTTGCTCATGCAGTGTCAGGTATGGGTTCCATCTCATGGAGTGGGACTTAAGTCAAATCAGATATTTATTGGTTACTTGAAACAAGGTTTTTTGCCATAATTGCCCTAACAAGTTTTGCAGGTAGGACAGATTGTAGATCAAAGGTTGTGTAGTTAGATTTGTGCTTGCTTTTCTCTTTTGGTAGCTTTCAGAAAACCTTTCCATATCATAGACACTAGAATATGAAATGAAGGTTTTATGTGGGCACCAGATTGACCTCTCCATGTCCAATGAGTTGTGTGAATGTTGTCTTCAGCAATGGGGCCTTGCTGTCAATTTTTGAAAAACAACCTATTATCTTGGTAACAGCTTTGGTTGTTTGGGGATTTCTATGGGACCCTTTTAGCCAACAACTCAATTGGATGAAATCCAGTCCTGGTATTAGAAGCTTTGTTTGGTGACAAGACATGACCAGTGGGATTTCCACCTCCCTAATTATTTGGGAACTTAATTAGGACCATCTTCATATATTATATAAAGATTCCACCAAACTAGATTTTCATACTACCCCTCAAGTGCCATTTAGTTCTAGCTGTCTCTTCTCTCAATCCCTCCCTCAGTCCCATCTCACTTGCCCCTACTCACCTAATCATCCTGTTCTCATCCCTCACCCTGTCTCCAGTCCATTCATAAAATCTATTCTATTTCCCTTTCCCAGAGAGATTCATGTGTCACCCCTAGTCCATTCCTATATGCCTAACCTATCCGGGTCTACAGATTGTAGCTTTGTTATCATTTATTTGATGATAAATATCCAGGTAAAAGTGAATACATACCATCATACCATATTTATCTTTCTGGGTCTGATTTACCTAACTCAGGAGGATTTTTTCTAGTTCCATTCATTTACCTGAAATTTTTGTGATGTCTTTTTTTTTTAAGAGCTGAGGAATACTTTGCTACATAAGTATACCACATTTTCTTTATTCCATTATTCAGTTGAGGGATATCTAGGTTGTTTCTGGGTTCTGGCTATTATGAATAGAGTAGCAATGAACATGGTAGAGCAAATGTCCTTGAGGTTGGATGGATCATCCTTTGGGTATATGCCCAAGAGTGGTATAGCTGGGTCTTGAGGTAGGTTGACTCCCAGTTTTCTGAGAAACTGCCATATTGATTTTCATCGTGACTGTACAAGACTGGACTCCCATCAGTAATGGAGGGGTGTTTCCCTTGCTCCACATCCTTGACAGCATAAATTATCGCTTGTGTTTTTATTTTAACCATTCAGAAACGTGTAAGATGGAATCTCAAAGCAGTTTTAATTTGCATTTCTCTTATGGACAAGAGAACTTAAGCCATTTTTTCTCTGAAAGAAAAGACTAAATCCTTGCCTCTTCATTCTGATCTTTACTCAAGTTGAGTTCCACTAACTACTATGCACTGATGATTAAAAGCTCATGTAAGCATGATTGAGGTGCCAACTCATTTGGTTCCTAGTAAGATAGACTTTCTGCTTTTAGAAATCTACATATCAAGGTGTCTTCATCACACAGAGACAGGGGAGCCCAAATGTCTCTCCCTTACATGTAAGGACACTCATCCCTTACAAAGTTATCTAAATCAAATACTTTCCAAAGGATTCATATCCAAATACTATCACAGTTTTGCTTCAGACCTCAGCAGACGAATGTGAAAGAACATGGATATCCCAGCCTTAACACACCCATAATTGGCATTACTACTTCTAAACTTATTCATAACCAAAAGTACAGTTCTCATAGATTATTGTCTGAATAGAACATAAGTTTCCCCATGTACTTACTGGGTTTTTCTTGCTGCTCTATAAATTATTGAAAGATGGTTGTTAAATTTTCCCTATAAGAAGCAATGTATCTCTCTGATTCTGTGACTTTTTGACTTACACACCTTAAGGCTATTTTATTAAATATGTAGATTTTACAGCTGTGGTTTCCTCCTAATGAATTGTTTGTTATCATTATATGATATCTTCTGTGGTAATAATCTTTCTCTTAAATTTATATAATATTATTATCACACCAGCCTTTTTATGATTTCTATTCACTCACCATGTTTTTATCTCATGCACTTATTTTAATCTTGTTTCTTTATATTTTAACTGTAACTGAATGATCCCTTCTAGCTTTTCTCCTTATTGTTTAGTCTTTTGTGTTAATCAGAATATGAAACAAATATTTTTATTTCTTTTTTATTTTAACATTTAAATTATTCTTTTCTCATATGTTACATCCTGACTGAATTTCTGCCTCCTTCTACTCTTCCCAGCCACCCTCCCAACCTCATCCACTCCTCCTCCATTTTCCTTTTAAAAAGGGCAGGCCTCCCAGGGCTGTCAACCAAACATGGCATATCAAGTTTGCCATATCAAAGAAATAAAACTAGGCACCTCCCCTCATATTAAGGTTGGATAAGGCAACCCAGTAGGAGGAAAGGAGTGCCAAAAGCAGGCAAAAGAGTCAGAGACAGCCCTTACTCCCACTGTTAGGAGTCCCACAAGAGCACCAAGTTACACAACTATAAAATACATTCAAGGGGCCTAGGTCAGTCCCATGCAAGCTCCCTAATTGTCAGTTCAACCTCTGTGAACCCCTAGAGCCCAGGTTAGTTGATTCTGTGGGTTTCCTTGCGGTGTCTTGGCCTCTGGCTCCTATAATCCTTCCTTCCCATCTTCTGCAAGATTGCCCACACTTCACCTAATGTTTGACTGTCGATCTCTGCATCTGTTTCCATCAGTTGCTGGATGAAGCCTCGCTGAGTACAAGTATGCTAGGCTCCTGACTATGGGAATAGCAGAGTATTATTAGGAATCACTTTATTGACTCTTTCTTTCTTTCTTTCTTTCTTTCTTTCTTTCTTTCTTTCTTTCTTTCTTTCTTTCTTTCTTTCTTTCTAATTTATTTGCCAGTCCTGTTTGGTTCTATCCCAGGTGTCTGCACTATCCAGCCTCTGGTTTCTGGCCCTTCATATATTGTCAAGTGTGGGCTCCCTCTCTTGGCATGGATCTTATGCTGGACCAGTCATTGATTGACCACTCCCACAAGTTCTGTGCCATCTTTAACTCAGCACATCATGCAGGCAAAGACAAATTGTAAAACAAAAGTTTTGTGGCTGGGTTGAAGTCCCATTCCCTCCAATGAAAGTCTGTTATGCATGCTTCTTCTACCTTAGTAGGCATCTCCTTTAAGTTAGAAAATTTTTTTCCATGATTTTGTTGAAAATAATTTCTGTGTCTTTTAGCTGCATTTCTTGTCATTCCTCTATTCCTATTATTCTTAAATTTGGTCTTTTTTATACTGTCCCAGAATTCCTGGATGTTTTCTGCTGGAATTTTTTAAGATTTAATTTTTTTAATCTAAGTATGCATTTCTTCGCTTGTCTCTTCAATGACTGAAATTCTCTTTTCCATCTCTTGTATTCTGTTAGTGAAGCTTGCCTCTGAAGTTCCTATTTGAGTTCCTAAGTTTTTCATTTCTAGATTTCCCTGAGTTTGGCTTTTTTATTTGGTATTGATTCTCTTTCCACTTTCAAGACTTGAATACTTTTATTTATTTCCTTCAACTGTCTTGTCTTCATAGATTTCTTTAAGGAATTTATTTGTTTCTTCTTTAAGGACTACTACCATATTAATATCACATTCACTTGATATCCTTTGATATCCATATCAAATTCTTATCATAAAACATGATATTCGTATCATATTTTAAGGTCTTTTTCTTGTGTTTTGGCTATGTCCCAATTCACAGGACTTACTGTGGTAGGGTTGTTGGGTTCTAGTAGAGAAACATTGCCCTGGCTGTTATTGATTGTGTTTTTTGAGTGGCATCTAGGCATCTGGGTTTGGGAGGCTTACAAATCTAAATGCTGATAGCTGGTCTTGTGTTCATTGAGTGGATGTTTTGTTCTTGCTTTTTGTTGCCCTCTCTGATTCTTAGGAGAGTGTGGTGGTTGTATTTTGCCTGGAAGGAAGTTCTTCTGGGATACTGATAGTTTTAGCCACTGAGAATTCTGGATAAAATGTGTTCCTAGATACTGGGAGCTGACACTTAAAATATGGTCATAGGAAGAGTGACTCAGGACATGTGGTGTCCTTGCCTATCATACCTGAGGCCCTGTATTCAACCCCCAGGGCTGAACAGAAAACAAAAGGAATAAAAACTCTTTTCTTCCAGAGAGATGACTCAGCAGGTAAAGAAACCTGCAGCAGAAGCCTGAGGACCTGAATTTGATTCCTAGAACCCAGGCAAAGGAAGAAGGAGAGAACTGAATACATAAAGCTGTCCTCTGAACTCCACACATGCACATCATGCCCACATGCATACACACAGTTATAATGATAATGATAATGATAACAATAATAATATAGTTCTGTCTTTATTTTTTAATTATACTATAATTAAATTATTCCCCCTTCCTTTTCTTGCCTCCAACCCCTCACATATGCATGTTCCTTTGCTCTTTCACAAATTCATGGCCTCCTTTTCTTTAATTCTTGTGTCAAACAGAGTGAGCAAGCTGTACTTATGTATTTAGGAATAAAAACATTATTAAAAATACTTTTAAAATACTTGCACTTTGTGCTGCCCACTTCTCTGTGGGTCCAATAAGTTCTATAAAGAAATAATCTGAGATATTAGAAAGTAAAGTATATTGAGATCTCATGGTAGGGAACTGAATTAAAATAGCACCTAGCTATAGCCTCTACTTTGCTTATTTCAGTCAACACTCTCTCCTACAGCTTGTTTCCATGGTTACAAAGCCCAACCTGGCTAAGTTCTCACTTCCTATTGAGACAAATCATAGACCTTCCATAAAAAGTGTCTTTGAAATGGCAGAGGATTATTTGGGGGGAAGGGAACAGATCTATTTTGGCCAATAATGATTTTTGTGCTATAATGTAAAGACATTTCAACAAGGTAATTTGAAGTAGATATAACATTCAAAAAAACATTTCAAAAATATATCATTTTTATTAAGGGACTAATAGTGCATTATGAAGTCTATAGCTTACTGTGGATTAGTGTAGGGGCATTTAAGTGCTAATTCCACCAATTAACTTTCTATACACTGATGAAGAGTTGCTCTCTAGTTGTTTAATGATAATTAAGGTTCTTCTACAATTGCAGAAGGGACACCTTTGGGCTTTGGAATGGCATCAGACAGTGTGTATGCAAGAGCCATGGCATAATATTTGGACTCCAAAATTTCAATTATCTCTTGCAACTTCCACCCCAAACTTGGCACATATACTCTAAAATTGTATTTTTCATCTCTTTTCCTTTAGTTTGCTCTAACACAGCAGAATGCAGAATGATTCTCCATTGTCTCTTATGGGGAAAATCCTTGACTTTTATTGGCCTTTGAGTTTCCATGTATTCTTCTCCCATCACATAATTTACTTTGCTCTAATAAGTTATTGAAATACTTTTTGGTTTTTGAACAGCCTCCTGACATTTTCTTCTTTATTCAGACACAGCACTTCTTAAATTTCACTTTAAAAGGACAGCAAAAGAAATGCCAAGTTACACCAAGAAAATTGTATCTTTCAATTTCTAGATTCTGTGTTCTTCCTTGTGACAAAATGTTTTAAAGAAAACAAAAAAGGAGGACAAAGGAAATAAGACATAATGGTTCACAGCCAAGTGAATCACAGAGAGTAAGAAAGTGAGAGCTGAAATCAATAAAATAGAAACAAAGAGAACAATACAAAAAATTAATGAAACAAAGAGTTGGTTCTTTAAGAAAATCAACAAGATAGACAAGCCCTTATCCAAACTAACCAAAAGACAGAGAGAGAGCATCCAAATCAACAAAATCAGAAATAAAAAGGGGGACATAACAACAGACATTGAGGAAATCCAGAGAATCATCAGGTCATACTTCCAAAACCTCTATTCCACAAAACTGGAAAACCTAAAAGAAATGGATAATTTTCTGGATAGTTACCACATACCTAAATTAAATCAAGACCAGATAAACTATTTAAATAGTCCAATAACCCTGAACGAAATAGAAACAGTCATTAAAAGTCTCCCAACCAAAAAAAGCCCAGGACCAGATGGTTTCAGTGCAGAATTCTACCAGATCTTCAAAGAAGAGTTAATACCAATACTCTCTAAATTGTTCCATACAATAGAAACAGAAGGAACATTACCAAACTCCTTCTATGAGGCTACAATTATCCTGATTCCCAAACCAAACAAGGATACAACAAAGAAAGAGAACTACAGACCGATCTCCCTCACGAACATTGATGCAAAAATACTCAATAAAATACTGGCAAACAGACTCCAAGAACACATCAAAACAATTATCCACCATGATCAAGTAGGATTCATTCCAGGGATGCAAGGATGGTTCAACATACGAAAGTCTGTCAATGTGATACACCATATAAACAAACTCAAAGAAAAAAACCACATGATCATCTCACTAGATGCTGAAAAGGCATTTGACAAAATCCAACACCCCTTCATGATAAAGGTCTTGGAGCGATCAGGAATACAGGGAACATACCTAAACATAATAAAGGCAATTTACAGCAAGCCAACAGCCAACATCAAATTAAATGGAGAGAAACTCAAAGCAATTCCACTAAAATCAGGAACGAGGCAAGGCTGTCCGCTCTCCCCATACTCATTCAATATAGTACTTGAAGTTCTAGCCAGAGCAATAAGACAACATAAGGAGATTAAGGGGATACAAATTGGAAAGGAAGAAGTCAAGCTTTCCCTATTTGCAGATGACATGATAGTATACTTGAGCAACCCCAAAGATTCCACCAAGGAACTGATACAACTTATAAACACCTTCAGCAACATAGCAGGATACAAGATCAACTCAAAAAAATCAGTAGCCCTCCTATATACAATGGACAAAAAAGCGGAGAAGGAAATCAGAGATACATCACCCTTTACTATAGCCACAAATGACATAAAATACCTTGGGGTAACACTAACCAAGCAAGTGAAGGACCTATATGACAAGAACTTTAAGTCCCTGAAAAAAGAAATTGTAGAAGATGTCAGAAAATGGAAAGATCTCCCATGCTCATGGATAGGCAGAACTAACATAGTAAAAATGGCAATCTTACCAAAAGCAATCTACAGATTCAATGCAATCCCCATCAAAATACCAACACAATTCTTCACAGACCTGGAAAGAATAATACTCAACTTCATATGGAAAAACAAAAAACCCAGGATAGCCAAAAGAATCCTGTACAATAAAACAACCTCTGGAGGCATCACGATCCCTGACTTCAAGCTGTACTATAGAGCTACAGTAATAAAAACAGCTTGGTACTGGCATAAAAACTGACATGTGGACCAATGGAATCGAATTGAAGACCCTGACATTAATCCGCACACCTATGAACAAATAATTTTTGACAAAGAAGCCAAAAGTGCACAATGGAAAAAAGAAAGCATCTTCAACAAATGGTGCTGGCAAAACTGGATATCAACATGTAGAAGGCTGCAAATAGATCCATATCTATCACCGTGCACAAAACTTAAGTCCAAGTGGATCAAGGACCTCAACATAAATCCAGCTACTCTGAACCTGCTAGAAGAGAAAGTAGGAAGTAGTCTTGAACGCATTGGCATAGGAGACCACTTTCTAAATAGAACACCAGTAGCACAGACACTGAGAGAAACAATCAATCAATGGGACCTCTTGAAACTGAGAAGCTTTTGTAGGGCAAAGGATACGGTCAACAAAGCAAAGCGACAGCCTACAGAATGGGAAAAGATATTCACCAATCCCACATCTGACAGAGGACTGATATCCAGAATATATAAGGAACTCAAGAAATTAGACATCAAAATGCCCAACAGTCCAATTAAGAAATGGGATATAGAACTAAACAGAGAATTCTCAACAGAGGAAACTCAAATGGCTGAAAGACATTTAAGGAATTGCTCAACATCCCTAATCATCAGGGAAATGCAAATCAAAACAACTCTGAGATACCACCTTAAGCCTGTCAGAATGGCTAAGATCAAAAACACTGAAGACACCTTATGCTGGACAGGATGTGGAGCTAGGGGAACTCTCCTCCACTGCTGGTGGGAATGCAAGCTTGTACAACCACTTTGGAAATCAATATGGCAATTTCTTAGAAAATTGGGAATCCATCTCCCCCAAGATCCAGCTATACCACTCTTGGGCATATACCCAAGGAATGCTCAACCACACCACAAGAGCACTTGTTCAGCTATGTTCATATCAGCATTGTTTGTAATAGCCAGAACATGGAAACAACCTAGATGCCCTTCAACTGAAGAATGGATAAACCAAATGTGGTACATATACACAATGGAATACTACTCAGCAGAGAAAAACAATGACATCATGAGGTTTGCAGACAAATGGATGGATCTAGAAAAAATCATCCTGAGTGAGGTATCCCAGACTCAGAAAGACAAACATGGTATGTACTCACTCATAACAGGATACTAGATGTGGAACAAGGATGACTGGACTGCTACTCACATCACCAGGCAGGCTACCTGGAAAACAGGATCCCAAGAAAGACACAGGGATCGCCCAATGACAGAGAAATGGAATGAGATCTACATGAACAGCCTGGACATGAGTGGGGGTAGTGAAGGGCGAGGGTCGAGGGAAAGAGAGCTTGGGTGAGTGGGAGATCCCAGCTGGATCAACAACAGAGAGGGAGAACAAGGAATAGGAGACCATGGTAAATCAAGACCACATGAGAATAGGAAGAAACAAAGTGCTAGAGAGGCCCACAGAAATCCACAAAGATACCCCCACAACAGACTGCTGGCAATGGTCAAGAGACAGTCCGAATTGACCTACTCTGGTGATGGGATGGCCAAACACCCTAATTGTCGTGCTAGAAACCTCATCCAACTACTGAGGGATCTGGATGCAGAGATCCATGACTAGGCCCCAGGTGGATCTCTGGGAGTCCAATTAACGAGAATGAGGAGGGTTTATATGAGCGAGAATTGTTGAGACCAAGGTCGGATAAAGCACAGAGACAAATAGCCAAACAAACGGAAACACATGAAATATGAACCAATGGCTGAGGGGTCACCAACTGGATCAGGCCCTCTGAGTGGGTGAGACAGTTGATTGGCCTGATCTGTTTGGGAGGCATCCAGGCAGTGGCACCGGGTCCTGTGCTCATTGCATGAGTCGGCTGTTTGAAACCTGGGGCCTATGCAGGGTCCCTTGGCTCGGCCTGGGAGGAGGGGACTGGACCTACCTGGACTGAGTCCACCAAGTTGATCTCAGTCTTTGGGGAAGGCTTTGCCCTGGAGGAGACTGGAATGGGGGGCGGGCTGGGGGGAAGGTGAGGGGGGCGGGAGGGGGGAGAACAAGGGAATCTGTGGCTGATATGTAGAATTTAATTGTATTGCAAAATAAAAATTTAAAAAATATAGAAGAAAAAAAGCAATATACAGCAAGATAATAGCTAACTTCAAATTAAATAGAGATAATGTCAAAGCAATTTCATAAAGTCATGGACGAGAAAAGGCTGATCACTCTCTCCATACCTATTCAATATAGTACTTGAAGTTCTAGCTAGAGCAATAAGACAACTAAAAAACATCCAGGGGATCTTCCATTTTAGAAAGGAAGAGGCCAAAGTATCACTATTTGCTGATGGTATTATAGCATACATAAGCGACCCCAAAAATTCTACTAGAGATCTCCTGTAACTGATAAACACCTTCAGAGAAGTGACTGAACACAAGATTAACTCAAACAAAATCAGTAGCCCTCCTATATACAAATGATAAATGGGCTGAGAAAGAAATCAGGGAAACTTTGACTTCTTCCTTTACAAATTGTATCCCTTTAATCTCCTTTAGTTGTCTTATCACTCTAGCTAAACTTCAATACTCAACTTCCTATGAAAAAAGAAAAATCCCAGGATAGCTAAAACAATCCCATATAATAAAAGAAGTTTCAGAAGTATTGTCATCCCTGAATTCAAGCTCTACTATTGAGCTATAGTAATAAAAACTACATGGTATTGGCATAAAAAAACAGACAGGTGGATCAAGGGAATCAAGTTAAAGACCCAGACATAAAGTCATACACCTATATACACTTTATTGTCGACAAAGAAGCCAAAATTACACAATGGATAAAAGAAAGCATCTTCAACAAATGGTGCTAGTCTAACTGGATGTTGGCAAGTAGAAGAATGCAAATAGATCCATATCTATCACCCTTCACAAAAATCAAGTCAAAGTGGATCAAAGACCTCAACATAAAACCAGATACACTGAACCTGATAGAAGAGAGTGTGGGAAATAGCCATGAAAGTGTTGGCACAGGAGACAACTTCCTGAATAGAACACCAACAGCACAGGCACTAAGATCAACAAATAATAAATGGGACCTCATGAAACTGAAAAGCCTTTGTAAGGCAAAGGACACTGTCAATAGGACAAAAAGGCAGCCTACAG
Source organism: Peromyscus eremicus (assembly GCF_949786415.1). Taxonomy (NCBI): domain Eukaryota; kingdom Metazoa; phylum Chordata; class Mammalia; order Rodentia; family Cricetidae; genus Peromyscus; species Peromyscus eremicus. The sequence continues at coordinate 111,063,960 of NC_081416.1, read as the reverse complement.
AATTGAAAAAGATTTTAATCAGCTCCACATCTGACAGAGGACTGATTTCCAAAACAGATAAAAAACACAAGAAAATAGACATCAACAAATCAAACAATATAATTAAAAAATGGAGTACAGATCTAAACAAAATTCTCAACAGAAGAATCACAACTGATTGAAGAAATGTTCAACATTTTGAGCCATCAGGGAAATGCAAATCAAAATGACTCTGAGATGCCATCTTACACCTGTCAGGATGGCAGAGATTAAAAACAAAAGTGACAGCTCATGCTGGAGAGGATGTGGGGCAAGCAACTTGATATGCCAAGTTTTCTTGATTTCCATGGGAGGCCTGCCCTTTTCAGAATTGAAATGGAGGAGGAGTGAATTGGGGAGGATACAGGGTAGGTGTGCGGAGTGACTGGCAGGAAAGAGGGAGAGGGAACTGTGGTCAGGATGTAAAATAAATAAATACATAAATGTTTTGAAAGATCATGTCATTCTTTGAACATTAAGAGAACATATACAATGTCTCAGAGACGTGGTTGACATTGACAGCTATTACATCATCCATTTCCCCTTGAATATCCCAATCCTAGTTCAGACCCTTGTTGCACTCTTGTTAATAGGAATAGCCTAATGGGCTTCTTAATATAATACTAATATCTATTTTCGGCTGAACATACGTGTATGAACAATACATTTATTAAAGTGGGATGATGTGTTGCTGTCAGCATCACTGTTGTACCATGTTCAATCTAGACTGAATATTTGAGCCTTCCAAATTCCCATCTCAAGGCCAATTTTCTGTCCTCTTGGACATACTTGTGACCTTTCCTCAATCTATGGGCATGTAAGCCAAATCATTTCCTTTCTAGTATCCATGATTTCCTGTTCCTGTGGATCTTCTGGGAAGCTATTCTTACTCTTTCCTCATTTCTCATCTCATTCTCTGAATTCTTATGAAATTGATCCTCTAATGAAGGCTGGGTGTATTTGATATGACAAATGGTCCATTAATTATAGATTTTAGACTCTGTAAAGTGTTATTTTAGATGGTGCTTTTCCCATGCTCTGTCCCTGCAGTGTGTATATGTGTGTATATGTGTGTGTGTGTGTGCGTGTGCGTGTGTGTGTGTGTGTGTGTGTGTGTGTGCTTCTTATCTCCCAAGATTTATGGTGAGCTCTGAAGAGAGTCATTTAAGAGTGTAAGTAGTCCATTTCTGCAGTTAAACAGACTGGTTTAAATCATTTGCTGTCACTGGTTATTCAGTTTTGACCAATTTCCTTAATTTCACTAAAGGCAAATTTCCCTTTCTATGAAACAGTGTACAACATGTAAATATAACATTATTTCAGTATATCAGTACAATTTATATTTCATTGTATAATATAATACATATTATACCCATATGCTACATAATAAGAGAATAAATAATTTGCCTCATTCGATTATTATGAAGAATAAATGCAAGTATGCTTGTTACTTTTATGTTGCTATGATAAATGCCATGATGCAACTTAAAGAAGGAAGAGCTTACTTGGCTCGTGTTTCTAGAGAGGGAGGGTCCACAGTAGTAAGGGAATATGACACACAGAGCAGGAAGACGAAAGGCCATATATTAACTACACCCAAGAAGCAGATAGAGTGAACTGGAAGTGGGGAGAGGGTGTGAACACTCACAACCTGCCCTGACATACTTCCTCTAGCAAGGCTCCAAGCCCTAATAGTTCTATAAGCTTCGCATCAAATTGATTTATGAGTTTATGGGCACATTTCTCATTTAAACCACCATAGGAGATACTTCTTATAAAGCCATTATAATATCCCATGCTGTATGGATGCTCATTAAACACTATTTAATGTAATTTTGTACAGTTTCTGATAATGTGCTAAGAACTTCTTAACTGTTTTACAAATACCTTTAATAAAATATTTAAAAATAGGATATTTTAAATGGCTAATCCAACAGATGACAGTAGGGGAATTTGTTGAATATTAAGTTTGAAGAAGTCAGTAAAGAAGTTGAGACGTAAAAACTCACAGCAAATTCTTTCATTGTACATAGAATAAATAATATAAGGGACAAGAAAGTTATAGTCACTGGAAAATTTTTATCTTGCTTTCTGAAAAAATATTAAATTATTATGCATTGTTAATAAAAGAGAAACTCCAAAATTGGACAAAAATGCAATACCACCTCTACCCCTCACTGTCCGTGTCACTCAGAAGAACCTCCTAAGGAAAATTTCTTGACTGGGCTTATTCAAATTTTTTGTTAGCTGCTGTTCCAGTCTTCTATTTCATCTTGAGGGTAAATCCAAACCAATTGCTTTGCAAAAGTATTATTAACTTCTTTAATCACACTAATACTTTATCTCAGGTTAATGTGAAAATAGCCTAAGTTTTCAGGCATGCAGACAAAGGAACAGAGATCTATCAGAGTACTTTCAAGGCAAATCATAGATTAATTCACTTTAAGTCCTTAAATCTTAAATGTATTCTTAGCTAAAGGTTATTACAGAGTGTTCCTTTTCTCAAATCCATTTAAATGATTGCATTGTTCAAACAGGAAGTTGAGACAAAATTAGCTTTAAAATGTTTAAGAATAAAATAAATATGTACATTGCTAATCATTCATTTCTGAGTCAAATAATTGCCAAATTTATAGCATGCTATTTGGTGATCAGAGAGTCTGACAAAAAAAATTTGAAAAAAATATAATTAAGAAGAAAACAATGAATAATCAATTACTGTAGAATGGGTTACAAAAAGTGATTAGGGAGTAGCACACGTATCTCCTTCTTAGATACACAGATGAGCCTCTGTGGTTTCATTGTTTAGCCCATGCCTTCTGAGCAAGACTAACCTAGTAATGCCTGTCTCTTCATCCTACTGAAATATACACAAGATCTGTAGCAAAACAGATTTACAAAAATTTTCTGTCTTCCTAGTTATGCTCATTTGCTCTGCTTTACTCTACATACCCCTGATTTTTCTCCCAATTCTCTGTGAAGGTTATGACAGTGATTTACTATTTGAGCTGAATGTCAGTTTATCAATTATCATATGTAAGAAATGTGCATTTATTTTTCCACACATAAACTGAATTTATACTCAAGGTCTAATTCCACACAAGGAGATTTGAAGTTTTTCCAAAATTTTCTCCCAAATTCATGCCTATGCTGTCTTATAGTCAAAATAACAGTTTATAAGCACAGGTGACATTTGGAATACCTTATTATTTCAACCAAACATCTACTTTTCCTTGTGGATCACAGAGTCTTCACGCATCTCCAAGGACATCTGGAAACAGACATGTTCTTGGCCTTTACCATTTACAAGCCATCATGAAATACTTAGTAGACATGCTATATCTGCCCATATTGGCTCAATTACATTAGACTGCAGAACTTAGCCACAGGCCTCTCAGAAACCAGTGATAGTGTGGAAAATACTTTCACACTTGGAATGTCTAAAGAACAGCTCCTTGATGCTCTCCTCTCTCTATGTAAAGATAGTTTTGTTCTTATAAGTTACTGTGTGAGTATTTCAGACTACCTAGTTAATTTAAAATGTTGTTGCTATATAGAGGTGCAGAACCTTAATTGAAGAGTCCAAGTACCATTTCCCATGTAGCATAATATACTCACAAGTTAAATAGATTAGATCATGGACACAAAATAGGGACATTATTCAACCTACCAAAAGCATCTTCAAAATGTACCTCAAATATGTTTACTCTCACTTATCTGCATCATCTCTGTCAGTCTGTCATGTGTATGGCTTCCACAGACATCAGGTCATTTCCCTACCTTAATTCTCACTCTTCTTCAATCTTTTATAACAGAGCATCCAGAAAGATCTCTGCAAATATCACCCACTCGATCATTCCATAGTGACCCAGCTTTTTGTTGTGATTGAAATCCTTTATGAGATCAGTGGTTGTTTACTTCACCGTCTCCCTTTTATACTCCATTCCTTCTCCACCCCATCAGACTGGTATCACAATGGCTATTTTGTAACTTTTCATGGGGATATCCCATACATACAGAAATGTTTGTTCATTCCAGATGGGGCACTGATGACAGATCACAGAAACAATTCCATTCAAATGTAGGTTTGTAAAACATAAATTTACTGATAACTTACAGAAATGTTTATGACTCAAGCAGCTGCATCATTGAAAAGCCCACCACAGCATGGGTGCTGACTCCTGACAGCTATGTATCACTGGAATTTCCTCCTGGACTTGGAATCACATCTATCAAAGTGTCCATCTTACTCCCAAATTGTACACTGATTATATAACCACGGGTGGCAGCTTTAAGAGTCCTAGAAGTTTTAAGAGTTTCCTTATCCTTAAAAGACTTGTTGACTCCTAAGTCTTAGGAACCTTCCTCTTCTGGAGTAAATCAATTCACTCTTCCTCTTCAAGAAGTGAATCAATTCAGAGGAAAATGTCTTTAACAAGGAAGGGAATACTAAAACAAGAAATATTACAATGTACGAGACAGCATAAAATGATTCTATCACTTGTATTATATTTTTTATCAAAAGATCAATGTTGGATACTGTCTACAAATATGGAACACCATCCCATTTAACTCTTGGTAATATGAAGTCATTTCCTATGAGCTCACTACTTTCTCATATAGAGTATTGTTGCTGGACCATGTTGTGTTTCTTCTCAAATTCTGATGGGATTTTGGGCCAAGGAAAAGTGAGGTCATGTTCATGTTTATACACTTGCTAATGAAACCAGCTCCCTAGGTCTGACAGGTTCTGATCCACTGCTGTGGTCATTGCTTTGCCACTAGCTACACCTGGCTGCTGCTGAAGGGTTCCAGACTGCATGTAGAGTTTCTACCTCCACTATACTTTCAGAGAAATGTTCACAAAGAATCCTCTCCAGGAGGATCAGGTACCCACCTAAGGATAAGGTCTTATTCTATTCACCATTAACACCCCTTTTATCTTCTAGGAACTCCAAAATAATACAAATCATTCCTCATGTATGTGGAATAACCTAGAAAGAAATTTTTATCTGCTTTCCCTTTAAAATTCTCATATTGAATGTTTTAGCTCCTTATCAACCTAATTTACATACAAGACAATACCACTAAAATCAGCCAATGATTTCCTTGCCTTACAAAGATCACATCCTCTCATGGGACTCTGCAAAGCCATTAAAACACTATCCCATCCCAAAGTCCCTTCTGAATTAGTGCCTTTCTTTTTATGAGCACAGTTATATCAATCCCAGTGAATTAGGTTTAAAACACCATCTCCATCATGCCCCAGTTTATTTAGTAATGCCTATCTCTCTTTTATTGTCTTTCAGTCCCTGATATTCTTAGCAATATCTCAGCCAATAATAATCAGGCACCCTAATAACTCATGTGACCCAGTCCTTCAGGGAATGAATTCATTCATACTGTCTCAGATTATACATCTTTTGTCTCAAGAAGCAATGGGTGGTTATGTTACACAATTCCTATGCTTGGACAGCACTTCATGTGGTCCTCTATGGCCCCCAAGTCTCATAGCCTCATAAGCTAGACTACAAGACTCCTTGTAGAAATTTTATCCCACTTCAAGTGGTGCAAAGTTAGAGTATTCCATTATTGTCCTAATTTCCTGAGCTGTGTCATTTTTTTATTTTTTATTTTTTAGGTTTTTTGAGACAGGGTTTCTCTGTGTAGCTTTGGCGCCTGTCCTGAATCTCTCTCTGTAGACCAGGCTGGCCTCGAACTCACAGAAATCTGCCTGGCTCTGCCTCCGGAGTGCTGGGATTAAAGGTGTGCGCCACCACCGCCCAGGGAGCTGTGCCATTTTTAAATACTCAATTTGTATGCTGAATCTTGAAATATTTTCATCTCTGTTTGAAGCATTAGACCTACATTGTCACTCTAGTCACAGTAGCTAGCAAATAGAAATAACTTAAACGATCTTCAACTGATGAATGAACAATAAAAATGTAGTACATAAACAAAAAGGAACTCTATTCATCTGTAAAGAAAAATGAAATCATGAAATTTACAGGTAAATGAATGGAACTAGAAAACATTATACTGAGTGAGGTAATTCCAGCCCAGAAAAATAAATGTTACATGTGCTTTCTATTTTGTAGTTCCTATCTCTGAATCTTTAGATGTGAGTATATAATCTGGAGTGCTATAATCTATTGGGGGGGAGGTCCTGGAACCCTGGCTGGGGTGGTGAGGAAATGAAGAAAGAACAGACAAACAAACACATTTACAGAAAAGCTGGGGTCAGGCAGATCCTGTGCACTCTGACGCAGTAGCACCAACTGTGCAACAGCCTGGAACCCATCATCCTTACTATGAACAGCATAGTGGAAAAGGACCTAGCTAGTCTAGGTAAGAGGTCTCTGTAGTTGAGCAATCTCTGGCTATAAGTGTCTGGAAGGAGGAAGCTGCAGCTGCTAGTTTTTGTACACACTGATCAATGATTTGTAACCATTTGTACTTGCACAGCCTGTCCACAGTCGAATTTGGACCAGAAGAAGGGTTTGCTATCCCTCTGAGCTTCCAGCCCAGGGGAGAAGTTTTTTTCATTCCCATGGGTCTGATACATTAGACCCTTGATGTCTGTTATTCTACTGTCAAACAGTACGCATTGACTTAGGACTTCATCTGCACTTTACATGTGTACTTAGGGCTTCCTCAGCTTCCCACACTTGAGTAACCACAGAAACCAGCAAAGTGAAGAGGGCCTATGGGGGTTAGGAGATGAAGCTATGTAGAGGAGAACAGCAGGATACAGGTGCTATGTAGTAGGAAATAGGAACAATCAAGGGGCTTAGTAGAGGATGGGGGAGGAAAAGCAATACAGGAAGGGAGGGAAGAGGTATGAATAACATGAAGGCTGTTTGAAAATACACAGGGAATCATATTATTTTATGATCACATAATACACACACACACACACACACACACACGTGCACAGAGAGAGAGAGAGAGAGACAGAGAGAGAGAGAGACAGAGAGAGAGAGAGACAGAGGGAGGGAGGGAGGGAGAGACAGAAACAGAGAGAGAGAGAGAGAGAGAGAGAGAGAGAGAGAGAGAGAGAGAGAGAGAGAGAGAGAAAGAGAGAGAGAGAGATTCAATGACCTTGTGATACTTGGAGTGATACGGCCCTGAAAAGCCATAGCTGATCTCATAAAAATCTATGTATCCGTTGTGAGAAACCTCCTAAAAATATTACACCTGAATATCTCCAGCCACTTCTACTTGGCTTTCTTGCTTTTCATTTTCTGTTTCCATCATGGGCTCCATGTTGTGTTCAATTTAAGAATGTAGAGACAACCAAGAGTAATTATTTGCAAAAGACAGCTAAAGATATTAGTGACACAATAGGGAAAATGACCCTTGTAGGTGTAGGAATCTTTAGATAGGTAACTAATGCTGTTCAATTTAGTCTCAACCAGACTTTAAGATATTTGCTCTTGCATACACAAGGAGTGTTCAATTTTGAAAATTAACTAGGCTAAGTTCTCTGAGAATATTTTGTGACTCATACACTGAGTCTGAGAAAAGGGTCACAAGGCATAAAACATCTCTTCTCCCATTCACATTCTGGACCTAACCTAATTGCATTTGACTAATGACTTCCAGAAGGGATGAAGAACCCTTGTTTGTGGCACAGAAAAGAAAATAGTCTTCATTGGGGTGGGTATGAGAGAACAGACCCTGGTAGAGTGGATGAGGGAGAGCTGGAGGAACTATAACCACAGGACCTCCATCTAGGTGAGGGTTCAGAATTGATGTTCTAGCAGAAGCCAGAGGCCTTGAACCAGACCAAGAACTCATTAGCAAGAATGAATTTCCAGACCAATGAACATTTGCAAGCAAAGCTCTTTGGGCATAAGGAAGCACTACAACAAATGAGAATGTAATGGAGAGGCAGGAAAGAAGGAGCATAGCATACACAGGGCAGAGCTGGGGACAAGACAGCTGTGACGGTTATGAGAGGTCTATGCATTTAATAGAAGAGCAGGCCTTTGCTCAGAGGGGTTAGGGAGATGTTTTGCTTTATGTTGTTTTGTTTGTTTGTTTTTTATTTTTATTTTTTTAATTTGCTTTTGGAGGAAGGTTACAGGGGTGGAAGGCAGAGATGGAAGGACTGAGAAATGAGTGAGACTGGGGTACCTGATGTGAAATTCCCAAAGAATCAATTAAAAAATTAAGTTAAAAGAGAAGATAGCTGTATATCTTAAACATTTTAAAATATCAAGCATAAAAATAATGGAGGTTTTAAAATGAACATGTGAATTAAAATATCCAGATGAAACTAGATCAAATGTATAATCATAATAATCAAGTTATTGACAGTGAATGAAAAAGTCATCCTGAAGGACTCAGCAGCATGTGAAAAACTAGGAATGCTAAATATCACTTACAAGATTTTAAGAATTATTTGAGGACTTGCCATCAAATCAACAAAACATTTGGGATTGTGTTGAAGTCAGTGGCTTCAAAAACTGTATTGAAGTAATTTTGACTTACAGAAGTGTTGCAAAAGATAGCACATAGAGTCCCCAAATGTCCTCCATCTATTTTTTTCTAATAGTAATTTTATATCATGGATATTTGTCAAAACAAAGAAATAAAAATGGATAACTTATTATTTGTTAAACTCTAAACTATATTTAATTACATTGGTTTTCAACTTGTGTTCTTTTTCTGATCCAAGTTTCAATCCAGAATACCACATTGCATTTAGAGGTTGTCAGATTTTTATCTCTTCTTTACTCTCTAGAAATCTAAATACAGCATATGACTTATTTCTTCATTTTGTAAGATAAAGTTTACAGCAACTTATAAATATTGACAGAATTTGTGTTTGACTAGAGATAGTTAGTCAGCTGATTGGGTTTTGTCTGAAGTTTTCTACATAATTCTTGATACCTGGTCAATGAATTATTTTGGTCTCAGAAGGTAGACTAATAGTGTCAATAAATATTTAGATAGTTTAATATTATAAGATTAATGCAGATTCCGAAGTAATAATATTTTATTGTTTTAAGGCAGGGTTTCATTTAGCCCAGGCTAGCCTCAAACTCATTGTATTGCTCAGGCTGATCTTTAATTATTGATCCCCCTGCCTCCATTGCACAAGACAAATTATCTCACTTGTGGAAAATGGATGGAACTGAAATTTATCCTGTTAAGTAAAATAACTTCAGCCTAGGAAGAAAAATATGACATGATTTTCTTTCATGTGAGGAATTTAGATTTATAAACAAAACTAATATGCCTGGCTCTCTCACTACTTCACAACAGCTAGGTCCCTCTCCTTCCTTCTCCCCAGACCACCCACTCCCTGGAACCTCACCTCATAGAATGCACTGCAGGTTCTTCTGGTGGTAACTAGCCCATGTGTCCAGCCCCCAGTAAAACACCCCAACCAACTTCACCCTCACCTCCATTCACCCTACCTAAGATCCTCTTCAGTCACCCAATGTTTAAAACTAACCCAAGCAACAGAAATAGTCTCACTAGCTCCTCATCTGAGGACCCTCCCTAACTGCCAAGTTCACTGTCCTGACTCAGGACACTCTCAAGGTACTTATGTTACCCAGGAAGAATCCCACTCCACTCATCTCTGTCTCTCTCAGAGCTCCCCAAACTGTGAACAGCCATCTCTCCTGGAAACTATAAACTGGTGGGATCAAAACACAATCAACAATCCAATTCCAGATGCCCAGGCTCCACTAAAAAACCACAAGCAACAGGAAAAAAAACCAAGACTATGTCTCTCTAAACATCAACAGTTCTGTATTAATTGTTCCCCAAAATAAGAACTTAGACAAACTGAAGGCGCAGAATTCAAAAGGACAATTATAAGCATACTCAAAGAGTTCAAAGTATTCAAAGAGAAGACAAAAACTGAACAGACTAGAAGTAAACTTGGGATTTATGTCTAAGAAAACATAAAAATTTCTGGATGAAATAGTGAGGGAAATCTTAGGTATGAAAATTGAATTCAATAAAGAGATAGAAATACTAATTAAAATCTAAACTAAAATGAACCTGGAAATCACAATTTCAAAAAGTTTAATAATAATAATAATAATAATAACAATAAAAACCTCAGTGGAAATCCCGGCCTACAGAATGACTCATATAGAACAGAATATCAGAGACTGAAGACAAGGTAAGGAACTGGACCATACACTCAAAGAAAATGATAAGATGATAAGTTTACAAACTCATGAATGTAAAGTTCAAGAACTCAGGGACAATATGAAAAGACAAAAATTTACAAATTATGGGTATAAAAGAAGAATAAGTTCAGGTCAAAGACATGGAACATATTTTCAATAAAATCGCAGAACTATATTTCTTAACCTGTGGGTTATGACCCCATTGAAAGGTTATATGACCTTTTCAGGTGTCCTGTAGATAAGATATTTTCATGGCTATTCCTAACAGTAGCAAAATTACAGTTATGAATTAGCAGCAAAATAATTTTATGGTTGGGGGTCACCACAACAGGAGGAACTGTATTATAGGGTCACAGCATTAGGAATATTGAGAACCACTGTCATAGAAGAAAGCTTCCCAAAGATGCCCATTCAGGTATAAGAGGCTGCTGTATGTGAGGCTTTTTTGTTGGTGGGATATATCACCAAAACATCAACTCATCCCAGGAGGGGAGCTGAGGATAGACTAAAGTAACCATGCCAGAGAAGTCCAGCTTGGTGAACCGATTAAGTTTTTCCTGGGGTTAAAATAGAAGTATGAGTGAGGGGTTACTTACAGTATCAGGGATGAATCAAAGGCAGTTGCCTTATGGAAAAGCTTGTCCTAACATGGTTAGCTCTCTAAAAGCAGATCCCCTAGAGCTCTGTGTATCAGGAAATTGACAGGCCTGAACATCTCCTCTGGGCAGCTTACCTGGTCAAAGACTCCCCCACAGTAGTTGTTTACTGTTTCTGTAAGCCTGAGGAGGGGTCCTCAGTACAAGTTTTGGTTTTCTCAAGTTTTTACAAGTTTTGGTTTACTTCTTTTTATTTGTTTGTTTGTTTGTTTAACATCACAGAAGGGACTCCTTCCAGTCCCTCCTCCACACCACCTCCTTTCTGGTCCCACCCCTCAATCCACTCCTCCTCAGTTCCTCTTTAGGACAGGGAAGGTCTCCCATGAGTATCAACAAAACATGGTATATCAAGTTGCAGTAAGACTAAGCACCTCTCCATGTATCAAGGCAGGGCAAGGTGACCCAAAATGAGGAATAGGATCCCAAAAGCCAGTAAAAGTGTCAGAGACAGCCCCTGTTCCCACTGTTAGGAGTCCCACAAGAGGACCAAGCTATGTCACTGTAATATATACGCAGAGTGCCTAGGTCAGTTCCATGCAGGCTCCCTGGTTGCTGATTCAGTCTCTATGAGGCCCACTGAGCACAAGTTAGTTGACTTTGTGAGTTTTCTTGTGATGTCTCTGATTTCTCTGGCTCCTACAATCCTTTCTCCACCTCTTCTGCAGGATTCCCTGAACTCAGCCTAATGTTTGGCTGTGGGTTTACATCTGTTTCCATCAGTTGCTGGATGAATCCTTTCTGAAGACGATTGGGTTAGGCATCAATCTGGTTATAGGTGAGGGCTAAGCCAGGATAGATATCCACTGTTGCTAGGAGTCTTAGCTGAGGTGTTCCTTGTAGACTCCTGGGAGATTCCCTTGCATTGGGTTTTTACCTGATCCAGATATGCCCTACTTTTCCAGTAGATTCTTTCAACACTCTTCAGCTCAGTGTACCCCCAATTCGATCGCTCATGTTCCCATCCCCACTTGCCCTGAATCTACTCATGAAACCTGTTCTATTTCCTCTTTCCAGGGAGATCTGGCATTCATCCATGAGCCCTCCTTGTCACTTAGTCTCTCTGGGTCTATAGATTGTAGCATAGTTATCATTTATTTTACAGCTAATATCCACTTAGGAGTGAGTACATACCATGTTCGTCTTTCTTGGTCTGGATTACCTCATTCAGGATGATTTTTCTCTGTTTCCATCCATTTGCCTTCAAATTTCCTGGTGTCCTTCCTTGTTTTTAACATCTGAGTAATATTCCATTGTGTAAATGTACCCCATTTTCTTTATCCATTTCTCATTTGAGGGACATGTTTTGAGGTTCTGGTTATTACATATAAAGCTTCTATGAACATAGTTGAATAAGTGTCCTTGTGGTATGATTGAGCATTCTTTGGGTATATGACAAAGATTGGTATAGCTGGGCCTTGTGGTAGATTGCTTCCCAGTTTTCTGAGAAACTGTCACACTGACTTCCAAAATGGCTGTACAAGTTTGCATTCCCACCAGCAGTGGAGGAGTATTCCCCTTGCTCCACATCCTCTCTGAGCTGTTGCTTGGGGTTTTTTTTTTTTTTGGTTTGTTTGTTTGTTTGTTTGTTTGTTTTTGATCTTAGCCATTCTGACAGGCATAAGATGGAATCTCAGAGTCATTTTGATTTGCATTTCCCTGGTGGCAAAAGAGGTTGAAAATTTCCTTAAGTGTTTCTCAGTCATCTGAGATTTTCTGTTGAGAATTCTCTGTTTAGATCTGTACCTCATTTTTAAATTGGATTATTTGGTTTGTTGATATCTAGTTTCTTGAGTTCTTTATATATGCTGGAAATCAGCCCTCTGTCAGATGTGGGGTTGGTGAACATCTTTTTCCATTCTGTAGGCTAGTATTTTGTCCTATTGAAGGTGTCCTTTGCCTTATAGAAACTTTTTGGTTTCATGAAGTCCTATTTATTAATTGTTGATCTTAGTGCCTGTGCTAATGGTGTTCTGTTCAGGAAGTTGTCTCCTGTGCCAATACATTCTAGATTATTTCCCACTTTGTCTTCTATCAGGTTCAGTATATCTAGATTTATGTTGAAATCTTTGCTCCACTTGGACTTGAGTTTTGTGCAAGGTGATAGATATGGATCTATTTGCATTCTTCTACATGCCAACATCCAATTAGACCGGCACCATTTGTTGAAATGCTTTCTTTTTTTCCATTGTATAGTTTTGGCTTCTTTGTTAAAAATTAGGTTTGGAGGCCCACAAAGTTTCCTAGTGAGACCTAAGCTTGCTTTACCCAGCAAAACTGCATTAGAGGATTGCTTGACCACATGCATGGTTACCAGCTGTTAGCTGTGCTAGTGGGAGGTCTTTTGCTTCACCCCTTGGCATTCCTTTAAAAAGCCCTTTAGAAGAAACAGAAAGGACCAGTGGATATTGATCCAGACCCTCCTGAACTATCCTGTGTTTCTAGCTGTCCCTCTCCTTCGATCTGAATATTTCTCACTTCTCCCTCCTCAAGAGTACCATGGGGGAAAAGTGAGAGTGGGTCTCCCACAATCAGATGTCCATAAGTGTGTAGATTTATGTCTTGGTCTTTGATTCGATTTCATTGGTCCACTTGTCTCTTTTTATCCAAATACCATGCAATTTTTATTACTATCGCTCTGTGGTAGAGCTTGAGACCAGGGATGGTGATACCTCCAGAAGTTTTTTATTGTACAGGATTGTTTTAGCTATATTAGATTTTTTGTTTTTCCAGATGAAGTTGAGCATTGTTCTTTCAAGGTCTGTAAAGAATTGCATTTGGATTTTTTAATGGAGATTCATTGAATCGGTAGATTGCTTTTGATAAGATGGCTATTTTTTACTATGTCAGTACCCTTTACTTCTTGATTTTCACGTGTTTCCCCCATCCCTCAGGGAAGGAATGCTTCAATTTAGAAGACACTGTTCTTGAACAGAAGCACACAGAGCATCAAATAGATAGAAACAGAAAAGAAATTCCATACACTATATTACAGGTAAAACACTAAATATACCAAACAAAGAAAGGGTATTGAAAATTGCAAGAAGCACAAGTCACAGATAAAGATAGATACATCATGACAACTGGTTTCTCAGTGAAACTTTAAAAGCCAGAATACATTGGAGCAAGACGATTCAAGTTCTGAAAGAACACAGATGGCTTCTCAGAATGCTTGGTAAAATTATCCATTATAATTGAGGGAGAAAGAAAATGTGTCCATTGTAAAGCAGGACATATAAGTTTTTTTTAATACTAAACCAATCATGCAAAGATTACTAGAAGGAATACTTTGGACTGAAGAGAAGAAAAAACACAGCCAAGAGGATTTGCAGAAACGAAAGAACTTATGCTATGAAAGCGGTTGTGCAATGTAGGACTAATAAAGTAGAAACTACAAAATCAACCAATTAACAGCAATTAATATACATATTTCAAAAATGACTATAATTAATGTCCTCAATTCTCGAATCACAAGACACAGACTACCTGAAAACATGATCTCTATTTTTTCTATCTGTAAAAAACACACCTAGCCTTCAAAGATAGATATTGCTAAAGATTGAAATTATGGGGAAATATTTTAAGTAAATCAAACCAGGAAATAAACATTTATCACTATTATAATATCTGAAAAATAGACTTCAAACAAAATCTAATCATAAGAAATAAAGAAATTCACTTCATTCTGAACCAGGGAATAATACACCAAGAAGATGAAGACATTACAATTATAAACATATACCTACAAACACAATAAGGCACTAAGTTACAGATCAAACTCAACAAAACAATAGTAAGTGACTTCAGAATCCCCACTTTTACTAAACCAGACAAAAAATAAATAGAATAATATTAAAGCTCAAAGACACTATATACCAAATGGACCTGACACATACCTACAGAATATACATCCCTAGTATCACAGATCGTATATTCTTTCAGTAACCCATGGAAACCTGTCCAAAATAGATGATGTATTGGGACACAAAACAAAGCTCAAAAAATTAGGAAAACAAATAACTCTAGGTATTCCATTTGACCACAATGGAATAAAGCTAGAAACATATTTTTAAAAAAAAAACTCCAGAAAATGCACAAATTCTCAGAGGTTGAAAAATATACCATTGAATGAGCCATTAAAGAAGTCAAGAAGGAAATTTAAAAAGGTCTTGAAATTAAATGAATATGAAAAGAAAAACATAACAAAATCCCTAGAGTACAATGAAAACAGCTATGAGAGAAGTCCATAGTTTTAAGTGTTGACATTAAAAAAAAAAGAGTATCCATACAAAAAAAAAAAATCTGAGCCTCAAGAGTTTTTTTAAAAAAGAACTAACAGATAAAAAAGATAAAAAACAATCAATTAAATAGTCAGCTCTTCCTTTGTGCTTATTTTTCCCTTTTAAAAATATTTCTTTTATTTTTAAGATTATGATATAATTACATCTTCCTGCTTCCCTCTCCTTCCTCCAGTCATTAGCATGCATCCCTACATGTGTTCTTTCAAGTTTATAACTTCTTTGAAAAACTAAACAAGATTGATAAATCCTTACCTGAAGTAACCAGAAGAAAGACAGAAGAGTCAAATTAATAAATTAGAAATAGGAAAGAAGATATAACAACAGATACAAATGAAATTCAGAAAACCATAACATACTTTAAAAGCCCATGTTCCACTAAAGTGGAGAGCCTAAAACAAGTGGATGAATTTATAGACATATCTGACCTACTTAAGACTAGGTTCAATATTATAAACAGACCTACATCAATCACAAGGATTGAAGAAGTAACTATTTTAATAACTCCCTACTAAAAGAACCCAGATCTAGACATTCACAGCAGAATTCTATCAGACATTGAAAGCAGAACTACAACCAATTCTACTCAAATAACCCTGCAAAAATAGAAATTGAAAGAATGCTCCTAAATTCCTTTCATGAAGCCAGTATTACTCTAAACCAGAGAAAGAGAAAGAGAGAGAGAGAGAGAGAGAGAGAGAGAGAGAGAGAGAGAGAGAGAGAGAAACTATAAAGCAATTTATTTTTCAGCAAAATACCTGCAAACCAAATACAGTCACACACCGAAAAAAGATTATTCACAGTGATCAAGTTGGCTTTAATCTCAGAAATGCAATGATTGTTTAGCATACACCAAATAATAAATGTAATAATCCTATAGACAGACTTACAGACAAAAATCACATGTTCATCTCAATAGATGCAGAAAAGAGACTTTTCAAAATCCAATATCATGACAAAAAAATTCATGACAAAAAAATTCTAGAGAGAACTGAGTGGAAGAGAAAACAACTTAATATAATAAACACTATATCTGACAAATCCATAGGCAACATCATTGTAAATGAAGAAAAAATTCAAAACAATCCATTAAAAGAGAAGTAAGGACTATCTACTCTCTCCATTCTTACTTAATATACTACTTGAAATCTTAAAGCAATAAAACAAGAGAAGAAAATAAAAGGGATATAAACAGAGAAGGAAGAAATTGAAGTTTTCTTCATAGATGATATGATACTATCTATAAAAGAGTCTAGATTCCACCAGAATCTAGAAAATTCCTAGAACTAATTAATATTTTCAGACAAGAGTAGGACATGAAATGAACACACAATAACCAGGAGCCTTTCTTTATACCAATGGCAACAAAATGTCATGAAAACAAAATCAGGAAAAATCTCATTCAGAATAGATTTTTTTAAAAAATACTTGCAGAGTAAACCTATCCGAGGAGGTAAATGAGCTCTAAAAATGTATTTTAAACTCTGAAATAGTAAATCAAGGAAGGCACTAGAAGATGAAAGGCCTCCCATGCTTGTGTGCTGGTAGAATTAATGTGGAAATGACCATCCTACCAAAAGCAATTTTGAGACTCAGTGAAACCCCAATCAAAATCAATACGCTATTCTTTACAGAAGTGATGATAGGGAGGTCAGAAAATGTCCATATTCTGGGCAAGACAGCCCTTGTAATCATGAACTCATTCATGGCAGCTATAGATGTTTTCACTGTTTCGGCACAAGAATGAACTCATGGACAATCAAGCATTGATGTAGGAAGGGGTCAGGGAGCCTTGCCTCTCACTGTTGAACTATTTGCTATTCAGGGAAATGAGGGCTCACTGCCTTCAATTCTGTATCCAGTGATGATCACACCAAGCTCCAATGGATAGTTCCAATCCAGTATCCAACACATAGACCTAGATAAACTAAATGGGTGACAATACAAAAAAGCACAGGGACAAATAGCCAAACGAATGGAAACACATGAACTATGAACCAGTGGCTGAGGAGCCCCCATCTGGATCAGGCCCTCTGAATGGGTGAGACAGTTGATTGGCTTGATCTGTTTAGGAGGCATCCAGGCAGTGGGACCGGGTCCTGTGCTCATTGCATGAGTTGGCTGTTTGAAACCTGGGGCTTATGCAGGGACACTTGGCCTGGGAGGAGGGGACTGGCCCTGCCTGGACTGAGTCTACCAGGTTGATCTCAATCCTCGGGGGAGGCTTTGCCCTGGAGGAGGTGGGAATAGGGGATGGGCTGGGGGGAAAGTAAGGGGGGTAGGAGGGGGGAGATCATGGGAATCCGTGGCTGATATGTAGAACTGAATTGTATTGTAAAATAAAATAAAATAAAATAAAATAAAATAAAATAAAATAAAATAAAATAAAATAAAATAAAATAGTCATGAATCTGAAAGAACTGGTAAGGTTAACAGAAGGTGAATAAGGATGGGTTGGAAGAGGAAATAATTATATTATGTATGTGTGTATCTATATGATACATTAGATGTATGTATTTATGTATATATGACATTGTCATATTATAAAATATATATGAGAATAGTAGAAGGAGGATGCAGGACAAACCAATGGTAAAGGGACAAAAGATGATAAATGGGAGGTGAATATATTTGAAGTGTGTCATACATGAGTAGATGTAAAGTAGTGTAATGTAGTCTAATGTATTCTAGTGATAATGTCTTTTGAATGTGAGGGCCTCTGTATTTCTGTGTTTAATCAGCTCCTGTAAGGAGTCAATAGGTCAATGACTCAGTCCTTAGAGCTAGAAATGCAGTCAGTCTGTTTGTTTTAGATTAACATCTCAGACACTCTGTGGTTGTGGTATTTCAAGTTATAGCCCTGAATATATATGTGCCAAATGGCCTTGAGAAAAAAAAAATCTTGACAAGTTTTAGTTTCCAGTTCTGTACAACTGATTTATAACGGTAGCTATTTCTCAGATTATTATGAAAATTAAATGGTAATGCATGTAAAGCAGCTAGCTAATTGACACAAAGTAAGAGCTAAACTGTTTCATTATTCTATTTTAAACCCCAATTCAAATGTCACTTCCTTTTCCTCCCAGATTGTTTTGTATTTCTCATTATTTAAAAATTATATAAAAAATAATGTCATGGGGAAAACTGGTATATAGTTTTAAATATTAGGAGACTATAAAACAGTAGTTATGATAGTGTCTACTATGTTAACAATGAAATAGTTTTGTCACATCTACATTTTTCAAATATTCTACAATAAATAAAAATTATATGTAAAATAAAACAATAATACTATGTTTTGCCAGCCATTTATACTGTAGTTATTTATCAAAGAAATGATCTATAGAGATACAATTTTCAAATTACTTGCTTATTTCTCTAATTATATAAGTTAATATACACATTTTGTTTCTTTTTGTTTTCAAATTTACACCTCATTTGTCTATGTATTATGGAAGAATATTATTTCTCTCTTGCTCCAACATCCAATTTCATATTTTTTCCATCTCCCAATAGAGTACTATTATAATATTTTCATTAAGCCATTATTTGTTGTGTGTATAAATATGTAAATATAGTGCATTGCTGAACTTGTAATGTTCTATGATTATTTTCTGTAAGTTTAAGTCTAATAAGAAAATAACTATCTGTTTATTTTAAAATATTTTTATATTTAAAAATTGTGCCCATTACTGCTTTTCCTCAAATGTTCCTATAATGCCAACAACCAATATTTACTTTCTTTTTTTTTGTTTTGTTTTGTTTTTTGCTTTTTCGAGACAGGGTTTCTCTGTGTAGCTTTGCTCCTTTCCTGGATCTGGCTCTGTAGACCAGGCTGGCCTCGAACTCACAGAGATCTGCCTGCCTCTGCCTCCCAAGTGCTGGGATTAAAGGCATGCGCCACCTCTGCCCGGCTTAGATACATCATTACAGATGTTTTGTCACCAGAAGTTGATTTATAGAACACAAAATCATCATATAAAAATTAGTATCATTTTTATACAATAACAAGAGATTGCTGAGAAAATATCAGGATAGGAATTTAACCATAATAGCCACAAAAATACCAAAGAGTAAACTTAACCATGAGAGTAGATAGCTTCTACACCATTACACAGCAAAGAAATACATCATCAGAAGGGAAAGATAGCAATTTAATTAAAATTTTACAAAATATTCATTTGAAAAATGATTCATCTTTTATTAAAAAAACTGAGTAAGGAAAAAAAGAAAAAAAAACTCAAATAACATACTTTATGAAAAAATGTCTAACTTCTTTAGCCATCAGGAAAATACAGGTAAAAACCACAGTGAGCTACCATTTCACAAAATTAGAATCACTGTAACCAGAAAGAAAAAAGTCAGTTGCTGCCAGGCTCAGGGAGCATCACAGAAGAGGAGATGGGAAGACTATGAGAGCCAGAGGACCCAAATGCTGTCCTGTTCCCTAGGCAAAACAGGAAAATGCACCCAGGAACCCTCATCGGACATGCCAATGTGGATGGTAGAAATTCTCCAAGATCGTTCTCTTAGATAAGGGCTACCAGTGGTCAAGATTTGCTAAGAGAGGAAGAATTAGTTTCCTCTAGAGAGGAGTTCCTGCATAGTCTGTCTTCTAATTAGTAATGTTCTCTCATTTGTTGCAGAATGGACAGATTTGTAGGACACATTTTTAGTAGAACATTACATATAAAGATACAATTGATATGTGTTCTATCTCTCATGTGAATGCTAATTATTAGCTGGTCAGACTATAGACTAATAACTGCTATAGCCTAGAAAAGGTGGTAATGAAAAGGGATAGGTGGAGGTTCCATAGATGATACCAAAAAACCCAAAATATTAAACTCTAACTGACCTACAGAACAGTAGAGAGACTCTGTGTGTGTGTGTGTGTGTGTGTGTGTGTTTACCACAAATAAAAGATAATAATTGTATATGGAAGAAGTATGACTGTCTTGGTGTTGTCCATACATGTTCCATACATGTACTAAAATAGCATGGTGTATGCCATATGTAAAACTTTATCAATAATCAGAAGCATCTTTAAAAGTTTAAGCTACACTGTTCTGAATTTGTCATTGCTGTTCATATATAACAAATTATAACACTGTGCCCATAAATATGTATAAGCAAAATAATTTTAAAACTTTTGTCTTAGACAAAAGAATTTGTATTTTTGTATATACACTGTATCTTTATTTTTAAGACAGAGTCTCACATTGCTCAGGCTAGCTCAGAACTTGCCATATAGCTGAAGACCACCTTGATCTGATCTTCCTGCCAAAGGCAGGGGTATAGGTGTGCACTAGCATGCCCTGTTTATGTGGTGCTGAAGACCAGTCCCAGGGTTTTGTGCAGTCTAGGCAGGCACTCTTCCACCGGGATTACATCCTCCAGTCTTTCATGTTTATAGAATTTTTAAGAAAATTCAGTTCTTACAAAAAAACTCTCCTGGTATTTGAGTTAAGCTGATATTTAATCCATCGCTAAATTTTGAAAGAATCATTATTTTGACAATATTGAGTAATTCAACAATACACAAACATGGTATTTCTCTATAATCAGACTAAATAGTTAATTTACCAGTATTTTGTGGTTTTCAATATAGCAGTCTTACATATATTTTGTGAATCTTTCATGACAGTTTGTGGCAATTTTTCACAGGTTTGGGGAAGCCATTTTCTATATAAATCAGCTAATATGGACTGCTAATTCTGTAATTTAAACCTGTTGTCTCCTGTTTTATTTACTATGTCAAAGAATTTTCCTTGGGGTTTTAATCCAGTTTAACATTAAATACTTAGAAGCTGTGACATTAAATATCAAGGTTTTAGTATTTTTCATCTTTATATTATAATTAGCCTTTCGTTATTGTATCAATTCTCTAACTCTAGTAATGCTTTTTATGTTAGTATTTCTTCTTCCTGATATTATAATTATTGTAGTTTCCTTTCTGATGTTTCTTTTTTCTTTTTTTTTTTTTCAGGTTTTCCAGTTCTTTATCTTTTACTTTATCCAATAAGGAAATAATTTTGTGGCCCTGGAGAGGTGGTGGCTTAGCAGTTAAGAGAAAATACTGGTCTTGCAGAGGACCCAAGTTCACTTTCCGGCAGCCGCCTCAGGCAACTCACAATTGCCTGCTTCTGGGGATCTGATGCTCTCGTTTGGCCTCCAGAGGCATGCTCACTCATGTGACACACACATATAACTAAAAATAAGATATAAAAACAATTATTTTTATAGGCTCCCTATAATGATTCCTATCTCCTAATATTTTCCCTCTATATGAGCTCCTCTTGACTGTGGGTGAGACTTACTAATCTACATGACCCAAAGAATCAAAGACAACATGTATGCACACAGCCACAATTTGGGATTAGTGTCATTCACAAACGAACGGATAAAGAAAATATGCTATCTACCTACATGAAGGGCGATTTTATTCAGCAGAAATAAAAATGAAATTATGTCATTTGCAGGAAAATGATGAAACAAAAGAGCATCTTGCTAAGTGAAAGAAACCTGACACTCAAAGACAGTTATCAGACAGTTATCATGCATTCTCTCATTTCTATGATTTTGAAGACAAAGGGGATAAGACAGAAATGGGGGTCAACCATTTCTGGAGAGAATGAAAGAATGGTATAAAAGGCGATAAAAGGGGGCTAATAGATAAAATGGATATGACTATTTCAAGTTATAAGTGAATTATAACTATGTGTAGAAATGTCATAGTGAAACTCACTATTTTGTATAATTTATGCTACTAAAAATAGAATTCAATGAGGCCTAAAATAGAGATAAGCATTACTTGCTTTTGTTAAATGCTACTGACACTGGACTACTCTAATCTAAGGGTATTTTTTTTAAACCAAGTGATATGGTTACAGACAAGAAATCTGTGTAGGCTATATCATCCTTCTCAATTCTCATGCTGTCATTTTTCATGGATGGTTCATTTCATCATTATTGAAAAATCATTGGTCTTTTTTTTTACAGTGAGAAATGTTTATTGGTTTTCTTTCAGACTCTGATATATCCTTAAACTGAAGAGATACTTATACTGCCAAGGTTCTAGCTTCAGTAGGTAAAGCTGTTAGATTCCGGTTATCACCAAGCACTAGGTTTTGTTTCCTGTCATCTTGCCTATTTGAGTTCAAAATTAACCACTCTCAAGTTCAAACAGTTTGACAATGGCTTAATGATGAATGCCAATTTCTGAGCTGTATTTAGTTCTTTTGATTAATATTTTTAGCAGCTTCTGACATGAGATAGTCTTGGTTTCCTGGTGGCTAGTTGATACACAAACTTTATTTTCAGGACTTTATGATTTTCAAGATGTTTCCAGCAAGCAGTTGTTGCAGGAAACTGAACACCTGTAGTATGAACTGGTACAGGCAATCCTGATGTTGTCCACAAATTCAATCAATTAGAATGTGTTGGATATATTTGCTTCAGGTTTTTTGTCCTTACTAGGCCTAAATATGCTCAAAGATCAACTTATTTTTCAATTTAATGTCTGGCATTAAAAAATACATTCACTTGCTGTGGGATGGTCTGTATGTCAAATGTATTGCTGATTGGTCAATAAATAAATCACTGATTGGCCAGTGGCCAGGCAGGAAGTATAGGCGGGACTAACAGAGGAGAATTGAGAGAACAGGAAGCTGGGTGAGAGAGACACTGCCAGCCGCCATGATGAGAAACAGCATGTAAAGATGCCGGTAAGCCACGAGCCACGTGGCAAAGTATAGATTAATGGAAATGGATTAATTTAAGCTGTAAGAACAGTTAACAAGAAGCCTGCCATGGCCATACAGTTTGTAAGCAATATAAGTCTCTGTGTTTACTTGGTCGGGTCTGAGTGGCTGTGGGATTGGCAGGTGAGAGAGATGATTTGTCCTGACTGTGGGCCGGGCAGGAAAACTCTAGCTACATTCACTAAGAGTGTTAAAATGCATATTAGCAATAGTGGTTGACTACAACATCCAAACAAACATTCTTCTCCATTCTTGATGACTTATAAAGTGCATTGTTAGACAAAGAAATAGAATAAGATGAAAACCTGGTTTTGAAATCTGAATATTTATTGAAAGTTTAGATACTTTTTCCTTTGTTCTACTTTTAATTTCATTTAATTTGGGGGTGAAGCTCAAATCTAGTACCACTGAGTTCATTGAGCTATATCCTCAACCCCAAATGTTCAAGTACTTTTGAATGTTTGTGTTAATTTTATGTGGTATGAGCCACAAAGGAAAGTTATTAATTCAATTATTCAATTGAGTGTGCTACCTCTGTAAAATTCTTCATGAATACAAAATAGTTGTCCTTCCAGCAAAAGGATAAAAGCAAAAGAAATCCTGTTATTTAACATAGTTTTTTTTTCATTTTTTCTTTTTTTGTAGCCTGTTGCTATGGAAACATCACTTTCTATCTGTAGACAAATCACATAATTCATCTGTGGTATACTATATGGGAAATTTCCTGCAGCCAAAGAAGGCAAGTAAAAGTACTGCCCACCAATGGGTTCAGCACTTCAAAGAGTGAAGCAGCTCCCAATAGGCTCTACTATTTGTGTTGGCAATACCAAACCACAAAGAGGAATTTGTCCTGACAACTGAATACATTCGTGCTGACCTGGCACTTTTAAGGGTTAAGAAGTGGGGCTGCCACAGCAGAACTCAGAACTTGTCTGAATTAATAAACACAGTCCCCTCCCATCAATACTTCACCTTTATTTTGTACAGTTCATTGTTATTGTTACAGGATGCTTCTAGTTTTCCTTCAGCTATTAGAAAACCCAATGATGATTTCAGAACAATATGTAGTAAATGACAATTGTGTATAGTTACAGATGGATGGTGGATCATGAGATAGGAGGTTCATTATTCATTTATCTGATGTTATAGTTAATCTGGGAAGATATTGATTATAATTTTCAGGTAACCCACACACACTTGACCTTTATCTAAATATTTTTACTATATTACTTGATTTTTCTAATGTTTCTTCAAAGACAGATGCTCTTAGAGCTACTTGACCCATATGGACACAAAGTCAAAAGATACTGATATTATGCCTTTCATTTTTAGTTAGTAAATGGGTCATAACACAACAAATGAACATGGATACTCATAAGTATCTCAACTTTCAATCAACAGTTAATCAGATATCAAATCAGACTATATTTTTCTTGTCCTAATTTAAATCTGACAAAGTACTTTAAAGCTTTGTGTTTCTACTGAGACAGGGTCTCATGTGGTTGACCTCCAACACACAATGTAGCTAAAGATGAACTTGGACTTCTGGTGCTCCAGCTAACTCCCCCAGTGCCAAATGTTATGATTAGAGCCTTCCACCACCATGTCAGGTTTTATGTGGCACTTGAAACCAAATTCATAGTTTCATGAATACTAGTGAAGCACTGTTAACTGAGGATCATTTCAGCCTACTACTCCCTCTTTAGCTATATTTTAACTGTGATGTTTCTCTTTCAAGGAGCTATAAATACTTTGTGTGGTGCTAGCAATTAAACCACAGACTTTGTTCATGGTAGCCATATACCCTAGCACCAACTATATTCCTAGGCCATGACAGGACTGTTAGTTATTACTCTTGTTGCTGTGAACAAATACCACCAGAAACAGATCAAGTAAATAAAGATTTGCTTTGGTTCATGATTTCAGACCTTCTCATCTGTGGTTGTTAGGTCCCAGGAACTTGGATTGTCATGGCAGCAAGAAAAGGTAGCAGAAGAGCCCGTTCAATTCATCATGACCAGGAGCTGAGAGAGTACCAGGATGCTGAGAAAGATGTATCTGAAACAATTACCTTGAGTGTCTTTCTTCCTCCAACCAGATCCCATCTCCTAAAAGTTCCACAAACTCACTAAATAATGCCCCATCTGAGGACCAAAAGTGAACTTATGGTGGGAGTATCATGTTCATATGATAACAAAAAAATCCTCAACCATTGAAGATGATCACTGTATAGTAGACACTATATCAAACTCCACATCCAAATGTCCACTTTTACTGTCTATGTGACTTCATGATATTCACTTAAGTACTTTTCAGTTTTCTAGCTTCTCAAATTGACACAATGAAAATATTTACCTCAGAGGATGCTAGAAAGTCAAAGGAATTACTGTGCAGTGCCATGCAAGTGCCAAGCAGATCACAAGAGTGACAATTACTACCATATGTTTATTCATCTATGTTAAATTCAGGTGCTAATTTTAACTAAATAATTATTATTTGTCTTTCCTTTGGGGCAGGCGTATATACTAGAATAGTCATTTTGAAAGTGTGGTCCCCAAACAAATGTGGCAGAACAGCTAAGAACACAATTGAAAATTACATTGCTAGGGTAGGAATGTCAACTCAGCCACTAAAGCTTTTCTATATAAGAATAAGGATCTGAGTTCAATCACCAATAGCCACATAAAAGGCAGACATGGCAACATATGCCTGTAACCCTGTCACTAGGGAGGCAGATAAGAGGGATTCCTCCTAAGGGCTCTCTAGTCAAATAAGTGTATTAAGTGTAGCCAAAGGTTAAGTGAGAAACCTTGTCTCAAAAACAAGGTAGAAATAATGAAGATAAAACCACGGTCAACCTCTGCAATGTCTGGCCTCCATACATGCATCCTCATAATACACATATAAATATACACACACGCACATGTACACACACAAATACACACACACACACACACACACACACACGGATGAAGGAAGGGGAGAGTGTTGAGTCCTTATTTCTAGGCTGGCATACTAAACAAGAAACCCTGAAAATGAAGCCCCCAGACATCTGTAATTTAACAGGACGTCCAATCAATGCAAACACCAAAGTTTGGGAACTAGTGTGGGAAACTAAAATCAAACATTTGTCCTACTTTTGCCCAGGCCTAGTTCTTCCTGAAGATGATTTTGGAATCTATGCACAATGCTGCGATTTTCCTAGAGTCAGTTTGCACAGCTGCAAACGGCTGTTGCAATCACGCTGTTGCTTTGAGCCCCTGCAATCACTAAGGTTCTTGATTAATAGCTAATCATTTCATCTTGACTTCATTTGAGATGATCAATTATTTTATAATGATTTCCTCTTCTCTGAAATGAGATGCAACACTGTCATTATCACAGCCATTATAAAACACGGCTGGAATTTCTCCAGAGTTGAAATTACAAAGAACCTTAGAGGTACCCTTAAAAGCAAGCTAGCCTCAATTTCAGCATTGAAAAAATGCAGTATTGAAGGGATGTTTTCTCTATCTCAACTCACCATTGCTTAGTAAGATTCACAGTGGAAATGCTATATCAGAAATTTTCAGGTTAAATCAGCTTCCAGGTGAACCCAAGTGAGACATTTGCCAGCCTCGAAAAGTGAAAATGAAACGTTGCCTTGAAGGAGGGGGGAGTGGGGGGTGGACTGGGGGGGAGGGCTGAGGATTGGGAGGAGGGAGGACGGGGGAAATCTGTGGCTGATATGTGAAATTAAGTTAATTATAAAAAAAAGTCAAATGCAAGAAAATGGATGCAACAGGAGATCATTATGTTTAGCAAAACAAGCCAGATTCAGAAAGGTAAAATTGCATATACTTACATGTGCAAACAATATTTCAAAGTAAGCTTTTAGTTTTTCATTTTGATTAACTTTTTAAGTTAGCATACAATGTATTGTGTTTCGTTATAACATCTGCATACATTTGTCAATCTGTATATGGATGTGAGCAATAGTGTGTGTGTGTGTGTGTATGTAAGAGAGAGAAAAAACTAGAAAGAAGGTCATTGGAAGGAAAGGAGAGATCCTCTTAATATAAGAATTTTTATTGGAAAGAAAAAAGAAAAGTGAAAATTAAGCTATTTCATGAGAAGATATTGAATTAACTTCATTTTTATCCATGTTGATTTTGCAGATGAGAAGGCTTAAACAATTTATATATTTCATCTACCTTTAATTCTAAAGTATTTTTTAACCTCTCGTACTGTAACGCTAAGGAGTTATTTCCATTGATTTCCTAGGTTTTTTTTCAGACTAAAGTAAAGAACTATGTAGTAAACACTTTGAAACAATATTAAAATTAGGAAATGAACTATTTAAGTCTTTCATATGCTTTTTGTAGTTCACTCAGCTATTACTAGTTGAAATTTTTAAGTAAAACCTTTTAAATTTCCAGAGAAATTTTCATATTTACAGGAATTGGGAAATATAGTTCAGCAGCAGAGAACATACTTTGGAGGTTCTAGGCTCAGTCATAGCCCTGCTCCTACAGTCAACCAAGTTATACACTTTAGAGCATTTGCTGGAACTTCTAGCTTTTGTAATGATATGTAAGCTCCCTATTTGAGCAGATAGGGAAAAAACCAATTAGGTGACAGGCATTACTTTGTCTTCCTAACTCACCCTTCATATCTGGCGTATATGTGTATCAATACTGCTCACCTCATAAAGGAAGTAAACAATACTGCTCGTGCAGAGACTTCAAAACTGACCAAATATAATAATCCAATGCTTAAATAGTGCATAAAGGGTGCACTCTGTTAGTATTAGTATACTAGCACAGTAATTTCTGAAATTTTCTTATTAAAAATTTGGATTCTTGAAATGTGAAGGCTGTTAAGGTCATAAAAAGTCTTGCCATGCAAGGATGAGGACCAGAGTTCAATACCCAAAGCTCACATTTGATAAGTGTTTTTGCATCCCCTTGTAATTCCAACAAGGGGAATGTATAGACAAGCAGATCCCAGGGACTCACTAGGTTAGCCAGTATAGCCACATTAGTGAGTTCCACTCCAGTAAGAGACCCTGTTTCACATAACAGCCTTGTCACACCTAGGCCATGACACTTGAGACTGTCCTCTGGCCTCTACATGCACTTGCATGTACATGTATCCACACACACAAATGAACACATGTACATACTCAAACCAAAACAAAAATGCATAGGTTATCACATCCTAGACCAGAGATGAGGTAGATACATCAATCTTTGTGTTTAACTAGCTCCTCAGGTGCTTAGAGTAAAACAGTCCTATGTCTTATCCAGAGTTCAAGAATAACCAGAACCTTAAGGATCATGATCTCTCTCTCTCTCTCTCTCTCTCTCTCTCTCTCTCTCTCTCTCTCTCACACACACACACACACACACACACCCACATATATGTGGGTGTGTGTGTGTGTGTGTGCGCGCACACGCGCGCGCGTATATATATATACACACACTCACAAGCACACACTCCTATAACTTCAGTTTGGGGGATGAAAGAATGACCTAAGGGTTCCTCACTCACTCTATATTGATTACCTCTTGAAAAACAGAACAATAATCTCAGCCTTCAACAGAACAACCTGCTGCTCTCCTGAGACTGACATAATTCTCATCAAAATATTACATTAACTTTTTCCGTTAGAACATGGACCTGAGTATAGCTTGGGAATCTTCCTCCTCATCTTGTACTGAAATACCACTGGAAATAAATTTATGCAGATGACTATTTTTGTTATGGACTGAAAAATGTGAAGTGCCTTCTACATTTTTCTAGAATCAAGTACCTCACAGAGATATACTGTTCTATTCCTTCAACTTCCTCATTTTTATAAGGTACTCTGAAGTGAAAAAATAATTATTTGGCTGCATGTCATAGGAAGCACAAGGTCTTCGAAAAAGCAGACATTTCTTGTGATAAAATAAAACCACTCACTTTCAGAGGATATTTTTTGGAAAGTTTGCCTTAAGATTTGCTGATATCCATGATTAAAAAAATAAAAAAGAATTAATATTATAGTTTCTGTCTTCAATGGGCAATTTAGCAGCCATGAGCAGCTTTATCTCTCTGATTTGTAAGTGGTTAATACATTGCAGGACCAATCTTCATAGTGGCAAAACAAGAAATGTTTCCTAGCAACATGAAATTACTGACACAAGGATTCAATTTTCAGCATTTTGCACAAAAGGGAAGAAGTTCTCGACGCAAACCGATGGGCGAGCCGAGCTAGAGCTTGGGTGAGTGGGAGATCCCAGCTGGATCAACAACAGAGAGGGAGAACAAGGAATAGGAGACCATGGTAAATGAAGACCACATGAGAATAGGAAGAAACAAAGTGCTAGAGAGGCCCACAGAAATCCACAAAGATACTCCCACAACAGACTGCTGGCAATGGTCGAGAGACAGTCCGAACTGACCTACTCTGGTGATGGGATGGCCAAACACCCTAATTGTCGTGCTAGAAACCTCATCCAACTACTGAGGGATCTGGATGCAGAGATCCATGACTAGGCCCCAGGTGGATCTCTGGGAGTCCAATTAACGAGAATGAGGAGGGTTTATATGAGCGAGAATTGTTGAGACCAAGGTCGGATAAAGCACAGAGACAAATAGCCAAACAAACGGAAACACATGAAATATGAACCAATGGCTGAGGGGTCACCAACTGGATCAGGCCCTCTGAGTGGGTGAGACAGTTGATTGGCCTGATCTGTTTGGGAGGCATCCAGGCAGTGGCACCGGGTCCTGTGCTCACTGCATGAGTCGGCTGTTTGAAACCTGGGGCCTATGCAGGGTCCCTTGGCTCGGCCTGGGAGGAGGGGACTGGACCTACCTGGACTGAGTCCACCAGGTTGATCTCAGTCTGTGGGGAAGGCTTTGCCCTGGAGGAGATTGGAATGGGGGGCGGGCTGGGGGGAAGGTTAGGGAGGGGAGGGGGGAGAACAAGGGAATCTGTGGCTGATATGTAGAACTGAATTGTATTGCAAAATAAAAATTAAAAAAAAAAAAAGGGAAGAAGTTCGTTTTGCAGAAGTGTTGAATAGAAGATTTGTGATATGCGTGGGACCCCAAAGACTAAAAGCTACATCTGTGCCCAGCATACAGCCTGTGATTGGGAACTCAGAACTGTGCCTTTCTTGGCTGAAAAATCTAGAGTCCAAAATACAAAGAACCCCCAAACAACTTTCACATTATTTTGACTCACATGAATAGAGGTGTTTGTAAGGTATTATTCCGATGAAACTCACAGAAATGTCTACAGACACAGGAATTAGAATTGTCTTCACTTCTTCCAAATCCTTGAATTTTCTTATATATTTAGAACCTATTAAATGAGACAAAGTAATCTTGGGGCTAGTTTTTACCTGAGCTTAAAAGAGAGCTAATCTTTGGTGATGGATGCCAGGGGCAAGGTCAACAAAGGAAAATAAAAATGTCCCCTCCAAAGATATTGCTGTATTTTCCAAAAATGGGGTTTCAGGTGTAGTGGTATTTGCTCCGCCCATGACCCTGGGCTATAAGGCCCAAAGGAGATGGTGCTTCCTGTTGTTGTGACCTCTTATAAGGAGTTGGAGAAGGGTCACATGCCCCTTCTCCCTGCTCCTGCCTGTGAGGTAGATTCGCTCCCGGTCAAATCAGAGGACAAATTCTGCTGTCTACTCCATTCTGTAATCGTGAGTGTATTTCCTCAATTTATAGCTCAATAAATTCTGTTACCCATTTAATAGACTCACATGGATTGATTGTTATATTGGGGCATTTTTTAGTTAGAATAACAGCTATTCATGTACTAAAAAAAAATGAAGAAATGAAGATATTTGCTTAAAGTCAGAGTTGGGAAAGTTGAGAAGATAATTCCTAAATTGAACCCTGTCTATAGTGAATGGCATGTCAGTTAATTTGAATGGTTATTAGAAACCTCCAGGCTCACTGTGTGACCTCTGGCAAAATGCAGAAGCATCAGAATGACCACAGTAGATGGGGTGGCAGGGGGTGGTGGTGGGGGGCGAGAGGGAGGAGGGGCAGGAGAAGAAACTGTGGTTGGTATGTAAAATGAAAAAAAAAACTTTTTAAATAAATACAACAAAACAAACAAACAAAACAGAATGACCTAAACTTCCCTGAGGACACAACAATGAACTCATGTCATAGCTATAATAAACAGCAATAACTTAGATGCTTCATTATAAGCCAGACCCAAATAAGCTGCTAATTAAAAATGCACATGTTTCAATTTCTCTCAGATTTCTCATAGTCTTCACAATTTAAAAGACAGCCACAAAACTGCCTATATGACACTTAGGTACTAAACTTATAAAATATAATTAATTTAGAGACAGCATTTAGATTTTTTCATTTAAATAAATCAGTAAATGTAACCTGAGTGTCTTCTCTTTTCTCAAAGAACTTTAAAAATAATAAGACTAGTAAAAATCAAGACTTAAGCCAACTGAAATAAAGGAAACTATGTTGAGTTAGATGTTTAAAAAAAATAACTTTTCACAGTGGAACATAGACTAGCAGCTTTTAAATGACACACTAGCAAAGAGAGAAAACAAAGTAGCATTCCAAGTAGAAGGTCCCAAGTATATAATTAATACAGACATTCATGGGTTTGTGAAAACAGGGATATACTATCATACACAAGGCACATTAGTGCACCCTTGGAATCCTGAGCTTCAGAGTGTTGAGATAGGTGGACCCAGAGTGGAAGCCAGCCTTGGCTACTTAATGAGGCTCCCTTAGTTTGATGTGAAATGTCCCCTTCAGGGTCATATAGTTGAAAACATAATCCTTAGTAGGTGTTGTTGTTCTGGAAGCTTATGGAATATTTAGGAAGTGTCAGTGAGAAAGAGGGGTGGGTGAGGGTCAAACCCCAAGGGTTACAACCCAGCCACTCTTGAGCCCCGGCCTCTCTGCTTCCTAAATACCTATCTAAACAGCCAACCCAGGCTTCAGTTGACACCACAGCCAGACACCATACCTTCCCTCATATGATGGCTTGTATGCCATGACTCATGAGCCTGAATAATCCTCTCTTCCTTTAACCTGCTTCTCATATATTTGGTCCCAGTGAGAAGAAAAGCAACTAACACAGACCTCATCTCAAAAGAAAATACCCATGAATACATAATAAAAAGGTATTTTATGGTCATGAATTGGTTCCTATTTTTCTACTCGGTATTGCATGGTTGAAATTTTAAACAGCTGGGTGTTTGCTTTTATTTCTATTTATTAAAGAAATATTCATAAATAAACTTTAATGACCATTTCCATGTGTTCAGGGTGGCAGTTTGTACTTGCTCAGTGAAAAGAACAGGACCACGGGGCTATAGATTATTGTAATGAACTAATCACTCCTAAGACCCTTGTGGGGAAGAAGAAGGGGTTTATGGGGAGGAGAGGTGAGATAGGGTATATGGCAGAGTCCAACAAGGGCTAAAATTCATTGTATACATGTATGAAACAGTGACCAAAAAAATATGTTATGTTTTTAAAATTAACTTATCATGAAAAGAAAGCAGCAAATGTATGGTAATAGGTTTAACTTAAATATAAATAAAGTAGAAGTTTAAAAATATAAATATAAAAAAATCTAGGAAGTAATCTCCCATGAGTCTCATAGCAACTGACAATCAATCTCAACTTTTCCGAAGGTCTGAACTATCAATGAGAAGGTTTTCTCCTCTCTTCACATGTTTGAGAGCTGAGAGGAATGAGGATTAAAGGTATGAAGATTTAAAGACTAGCTTTTTATTATAGCAATTTCAATTCATAAATGAGTTTCTTTTGCATTACTTCCAAACACAAACGAGATATGCTATGTCACAATTATACAAATCTCCCATCTAACCTTCTAAGTTGAAAAGAATATGAAAGAGCTTGAAAAACGGATAATAACCATAGTACGAAAAAGTTATTATATTTTCTGAATTTTATACCCTCCACATTGCTACAAGGAAAACAAGGAACTTGAAGATAAAAGAGAGAAAAATAAAATTAGTTTGTAGAACAGACCATTTTTATTTTTCCAGAGCTTTCCCTATAGGGAGTTTTTTGCATTCCCTGATTAGTCTTTTAGAAATGAGAGTAATATCTACAGGCTGCTGAAATGGAAAGGTCCCGCTTTGGGGTACAGTTTTCTGTCTTTTTCCCATGTTTTGGCTGTCTTAATTTAGCATTATAAATACAGATGACTCCTCCTCAGGCTATACAAGCTGATGATAAACAGGAGCCATGGCTTAACCTCTTGTTAGAAGCACAATTTAGAAGAATTCTGGGATATAACCGTGGCCAATAAACAAGAAATCCTTAGAAAGTCTCATGTTTAAACTTGTCTTTATATCTAGAGTTGGCTGTAGATTTTCTTTGTAGCCTGAACAAAAAAGCAGTGTACTGTCTTTTCTGAGACTTCTTGACAAATCATTTATACCCTTATTTGAAAAAAAATCTCTGTCTTGTTTTAGATGTGACTCTAGAGAGCAAAATATAGTTTTTAAAAATTAGATCACTGACTTCATCCGTATGAATTGAGTTTATTTTCATAGGCAGATTAGCATCTATATCTGATTAAGTGCTTTTAGCTTCTCGTGCCAACTTTTTGACTCTCATCTTGTCTTCTGTTAAAATGGTCATCTTGGGTAATCACAGTTTTTTCTCCTGCGTCAAATTAGAGGCAGTGTACTCCTTTTCTCCTAGTTTCATGATTTTGTTTAACTTATAAAAGTCTATGTATTATTAATTGCTGACTTTAAATGGAAAGACCAGAATATTTTAATTCTATTCACTATCCCCTCTGGAATGTATGTGTGTATATGAGTATAGATATTCATAAATAGTATATAGGTATATATGTATTTTCAGGTAAATTTTATTTTTGTTTTTTAGTGGAAAGATAAAATTAGGTATTAGTCATGTACCATATGATGTTCGATGTATATGTATCATATGTATAATTGATATATGTAGCATATGTTTATATATACATATATATATATTTGGGTACTAAAATAAAAATTATAAGCACATGAACTGTCTGCTTTATCACTATTTATGATGAAAATTCTTAAAATATACTCTTAGAATTCTTGAGACTATAAGATATTGTTATCAACTACAGTATGCAATGATTCTCTGAACTTATTGTAACATTTGGCCAGTATGTCCTCAGTCCCTTTCTCTACCATT
Organism: Peromyscus eremicus; assembly: GCF_949786415.1. Lineage (NCBI taxonomy): Eukaryota > Metazoa > Chordata > Mammalia > Rodentia > Cricetidae > Peromyscus > Peromyscus eremicus. The sequence continues at coordinate 111,029,875 of NC_081416.1, read as the reverse complement.
GACCTAACGTTTAGTAACTATATTCTATGACCAACTGCAAAAGTAAACTTCTTGCATATCTCCCTGTTACTGGCAACATAATGTTTTCCAAGATCATCTGTATTCTTATAAATTTCCTTCTGTTTCTGTGTGGCTAGTACTTCAATGTATATTTATAACATATCTTTATCTATTCTGCTGATAGACATTTTGCTGGAGTCTACTTTTTTTCCTTTCTTTTTTTTTTTTTTGTAGTATTAGAAATCAAACACCAGGCTGCACATGTAAAAAACGTGAATTCTACCATTGAGCTACAACTGTGACTCTGGTTTAATTAATCTCTTAGTTAATGTGAATAATGCTTCAATAAACAACACAAAAGTCTATCAAATTGACTGTGGGTATAGATGCTGTAGTTGGGATTGTCATAGATAATCTCACATTTCTGCTTTGATTTGCAAAGAACCTCTATACCATTTTCTACAATAATTGCACTAATTTATCTTCAAATAGTGTGCAATAATTCTCCATTTCCACACCCTCACCAACGTTTTTCATTTTTTATCAGTATGATAACAGCAATTCCAGTATTATCCCTATTTTCTGTTCTCTGGGCCTAGAGGGGGAGGGCTGATGGGAGTTATTTAAAATTGCCATCCCTTCTTCAATTCTCAAGTTGAATAGAAGTCAAGGTCTCGAATTTCCACAATCACACAAATAACTACTGCAAGGAGTAATTAATTATTGGACATTCTTAGCCCCAGTTTCAAGTAGGTTGTTATCAGAGTTCCAAACTTTGACAGGCTTGAAAGCTTCAGTTCAGTACAACTGAAAACCAAAACAAAAAAGAAACAGTGTCTCAATTTATCTATCCCCATTTGATCTGCAAGGAGAAAATATAATTCTGTTTCTGTTAGAGTTCACTTATGATATCAAGTATACCAATACTTTAACAGAGAAATTTCATTGTAAACATTTGTTCACTGGATGGAGAGAACTATAAAGGCAAAGGAGGCAGAAGCATTAAGTGGTGAGTCACAAGTCAGGGGACTTCAGATACAACGGACAGCTTCAGTATGAATGGGCTTCAGCCAATCAGTTGCAGGTGTATAAAGTAGATGTCTCAAAGGAAAAAAGCATTCTGCCTCTAAACTAAATTTGTACTTGAGCCACAAAATAAATTCTTTCCTGGATCTCCATCCCACTAGTTTACCTTTCTGATTCAGAACAGCTTATGGTGTAAGTTTCTAAATCAATTCCTCAAAGTGTGTGTGTGTGTGTGTGTGTCTGTGTGTGTGTGTGTGTGTGCTATCTGTTGTGATGCCAGAATTTAGAAAAAGTTCAATAAATATTTGTCAAAAAAATTAAAGAATTATAGCATTTAAGATGCCTGAGCATTAAACCTCTCCCACAAAATTAAGTGGATATTGTCTTTTCACAGGAAAATGATAGAAAACAAACAATCAAAGTAGGTCATTGCACATGGTACTTGTGTGTCCACCTCAGTGACTCTGTGTGCATGTGTATTCATTTATGTGTATAAAACTTAAAGTTTGTATACAAGTGGACACAAGTAAGTTTGGAGTGAACAGAGATGAGATATACAATGTCTACTAAGCAGACTTTTCCATACTCTAGATACATAAATGTTTTTGGGCTTCAACCTTTTGTTTCTGTTCAGTCAGATAATGAAAGACAATTTACTTAATGTCTTCTGAGCACAAAGTATTGGGTAGAACATGGAGTCAAAATATTGGCATTCAGTTTTGAAATGGGATCTTAAGAGCCATTGGGGGAGTAACAACTTTAACTGAAGACTGGAGTTGCTTGCTAGACAAAGAATCTTTGTGGTTGTCATTATCTCTTTGAGCATATAGGTTTAATTGTAATATATTCAGGAGTGAGACTCCCAATACTGAAAGTCCTGGTCTCCTTACATATTCAAACCTCAAAAATTTGAACTCAAACAGAAAGTTAAAATTAAGATACAGAGAGGGAGAAACATCTGGAAGGTTCTAAGAGCAGACTTCACATGGGAGCAGACTTCACAGGTACATCTGTGGACATGCACACATTTTCTCAGACACAGTGTGCAAGATGGCTGTCAGGAGAGGAAGAACAGCATTCTCACAGAATTATTCTACACCAGAGGACAAAATGTGGAGGTGTAGAGGCTCTTGTCAGGCTTTGAAATCTAATGATGTTTTGAACTTGTTTAAAACAAAAAGCCCTACTGTTTTGTGGTGATATTTTATTTGTGCTTTAATAAATAAAGCTTGCCTGGAGATCAGAGGAAAAACGCCAGCCATTATAAGTAAACAAAGAAGTCAGGCAGTGGTAGTACACGCCCTTAATCCTATCACTTGGCAGGCAGGATCTCTGTGTGTTCAAGGCCACACTGGAAACTGAGCCAGGTGTGGTGGCACATGCCTTAAATTCCAAAACTAGTTAACCATGGAGGTCTGGAGGGCTGTACAGACAGACAGGAAGTAACAGAGCTGTATAGGAATAGGAAGTGATGTAGCTGAACGGAGAGAGTAAATCAGATGGCCAAACAGCAAGGTGTACAGACATGGTAGACAGGAAGTAACTCACATTTGGAAGCTGCAGAGTTGGTAAGGTAAGGTTGGCTGGTGGCTTTCCCTATTTCAATGATTTCTCTAAGGTTTTCACCCCTATATTTGGCTCCATGTTTTTATTTAATAAGACCATTTAAAAATTCATCTACACTGTTGTTTCTTCTTCCTCCTGGTCAGGTGGTAATGTTGACCATAGACCTGTCCCACCACTGTACTGGAGAAATGAAGCTTGTCCTCCAAGTTCCCAGGTCAGTAGGTGAAGAACAGCCATGTCCCATTATGGACCATACCTGTAGTTTCACCCATATGTAATTTTGATGATTTTGATGATCAGATCCATTTTGAGGTGACATTCAAGTGGAATACAGAACTAATGCAGGATAAGATCAAATTATTTAAGAAGAAGTTGGGATGGTGTGAATGTAGCTTATAGTATATATATATATATATATGTGTGTGTGTGTGTGTGTGTGTGTGTGTGTGTGTGTGTGTGTGTGAATTTGAGATATAGCTTAAAATATAAATATGTGTGTGTGTGTGTGTGTGTGTGTGTGTGTATGTGAATTTGAGACATCGACTATACTGGGTAAAATAGTGTCCCTGAAAATTTTACATCTCTACAGAATGTCAGAATATGACTTTATTTAGAAATAGAATCTTTGTAGATATGATTAATTAATTATATGGGGTGAAATAGGTCTAAATCTGATAAGACTGATGTCATTTAAAAAAAGGAAGAGAGACACTGAGTGGCTGCCATGCCCACAAGGAACATGGCTGTGTAAAGACAGAAGGGAAAGTTGCAGGGATGCAATTAAAAACCTAAGAACACCAGTGGTTGCTGCCAGACCACAGAAGCAAGGAAGGAGAGAAGGAACTCTTCAGAGCTTTAAGCTTAGAAAGCACCTTGATTTCAAAGTTTTAGCAGGAGAAGATAAAGTCACTAAGACTGTTACAAAATATCATATAGCCTTGGGAAACTAGCATAAGTATGAGATGCTTGGAGTTTCTGTTATGTAACAGTTTTCATCCTCCTTGTGTGGGTACAGATGTCTGAGATTGTGCCATTGTGTTTGAAGTATATGCTTAACTTTATAAAAGAAAGCAAACTGGCAGTATTTCAAAGCAGTATCTCTTATATTACCAACAGCTTTGTATTCATCTTTTTCCAGTTTTTTCCCTATGCTTGTTATTTCTGTCACTGTAATTTTAGCCTTAAGGGAGGATGTCTCCTGATGTCCCGCTGTGATTTTAATTAATGAAGTATTTTATCAAGTATTTTCCTAAATTTTTACATATTAGCTCATTTGCTACATTTGCAGGTGCTCTTTGTTTGCAGAATTCAAGTCTTTTGTCTCACACCCAGATACACACACACACACACACACACACACACACACACACACACACACAATCTTGTTTCATTTTCCTAACAGTGTCTTCCAAAGGGGTAGCTTTCAGTTTTCATAAAGTCCACTCATCTGTGGTTTTGTTTGCTTGTTTGTATTTGTTTTTTCTTTTATGGTTCTCATTCATTTTTGTTGTTTTTGCTTGTTTATTGTCCTGAAAGCTTACATACAATAAGGCCACAAACATTTTCTATTACTCTTTTATTTCTCAGAGTATTATCAATTCATGTTTGACTTTTAGGTCTATAGTACTTTTAATTTAGTTTTCACTTGTGATGTGAGATGACAGAATTTCCATTACTTATCTGCTCCCTTTGTCCCCCTCAAAGTCCTGTGTACCTATCTGCCTCAGCTCTGAGATCAAGCAGGCACTAAGATAAGCCTCTTTAGAGGCTCATTTGGAGAATCAGCTGAGCACAGAGAAAAGGGAAATAAGACATTGCTATTGAACAGCTCCAAATGTACCCCTACTCACCCACACACCTGCTCCATTTTCTACAAAGCTCCTTCAAGCCTTTAACACCTCTCTGTGTTAAAGATAAGTTTGTTTTCTGGTCTGTCATTGTTGAGACATGACTACGACCATAACTCAGAAACTATGTGTAGGTAATTCACTTGATCTCTGAGCCTAGGTTTCCAGACATTCTAGTCATTACAGCCAAGGTGCTAGTATGATGAAGAAGCTACTATTGGTCCCTCTTGCCTATTAAGGCCAGTGAGGAACCTCTGATGGTGTTATGGTTGCCACAGGACGTAATAGAAGCACAGAGAAAAGTTCTGCAAATTCTCATATGCAAAATCCTAAAACAATAAAATTATTTTTGTTCGAAGTCACTAAGGACTTAGTGTGATCACGTCTTTATGAAATGCTAACAAAACTATTCCCAAGCAATAGCGAACCTCACAGAATAGATTCGCCCAGAATGAGATTAGACCATTCCTACAACAGGAGCTAAGCCTGTACCCTCAGAGCAGAGGCAATCATCTCATAGAAAACTGATTGCTTCCCTTAAGTGATTACAGGGGTAACAACTTCTCCAGAACAGTTCACAGCACTGGAATTGTGGTAATGATCTGTTGTAGTGGTATTTGCTCAGCCCATAACCTTAGGCTATACAGCCCAAAGGAGGCAGTACTTCCTGCTCCCCTTCTCCCTGCTCCTGCCTGTGAGGTGGATTTGCTCCCAGTCAGATCAGAGGACAACTTCTGCTGTCTACTCCGTTCTGTACTGAGTGTATTTCCTCAATTTATGTCTTAATAAATTCTGTTACCCATTTAATAGACTCATGTGGGTTGATTGTAATAATCTGTGACACCAGTCATCTGACCAAGATTATTGACTCTAACCTTCTACAAAGTTTTCCCCCAATAAAATCTCGAAGTTTGTGCAGCACCTAGAAGACACATCTCAGCCACTAGAACCTCTTTTTATGTTCTTCCCAATGGACTCAGACTGGTGAAAATTCCCTTCTTTGCCTTCCTCACCATTTATCTCTTTGTTGTAATTTATTTGAAATTTATTTTCATTTTGTTTTACTTTCGAGACAATCTCATTCTACAAGCTGTGCTTGCCTGATGCTTACTAGCCCAGGTTGCTCTGAAACTGCAGCAGTTTCTTCCTCAGCCTGTGGGAGAGAGGCCTACCCATATCTCTGTGGGAGACATGCTCCCAATTTCTTCCCAGGTTACTCTTGAGGAGGGGAAGTGAGAAATATTTAGATAGAAAGATAGAGGGGAGAGAAACAGATAAAAACACAGGATAGCCTCGGGAGGGCATGGATCAATATCCACCAGCCTCTCCTGTATCTTCTAAAGGGTCCTTTATAGGAATGCCAAGGGGTGGAACAAAAGACCTCCCACTAGAACAGCCAAGTACAGACCATTCCAATCACCTGGTAACCACACATGTGGTCCATCAATTCTCTTATGCAGATCTGTTGGGTAAAGCAAGCTCAGATCTCACTAGGAAACCTGTGTGGGCCTCCCCATCTGCCCATTGATAGTACAAGGATTGTAGGTATGTAACACCACACCCAGTTGAGTGTTTAATGATCTATAAGGAAATATATTAGGAAATCTCAATAGGACAGAATTCTACCATTGCATCTTTTTTAAATTTAGTACATTTGGGGGAAAATGTATAGTCCATTTTTTCTGATGTGTATTTTACAAAAAGTCTGGAAACTATGTGTTATGGGAGAGATACATATCTGGAACCCTTCAGGTCAATTTTGGTCTTAGAAATCACATGCTGCATTAAGATGCTTCTGGATAGACCGATTTCCACATTTTATTTTCTTTTTCAAATAATTTGTTTTTATTCTTTGAAGTTTTATACATTTACAATGTATATTGACCATATCCATCTACTCGCTCCTTCCAACTGCCTCTACTGCTCCCCACCCCTTTTCCTTTCCAACTTTATGCTCTTTTATTTTATTTTTTTATTTTTTAAAAAAGTTCTTTCCTTTTACATACTAACCCTTGTTCCCCCTCCCTCCCCTTCTCCTGCTTCCCACACCTATACCCATCCCTCCCCCATTCCCTCCTCATAGAGGGTAAGGCCTCCCTTGGCTAGTCAACAGAGGCTGGCATACCAAGTTGGGGCTGGACCTAGCCCCTTCCCCCTGCATCAAGGCTGAGTAAGGCATCACATCATAGGGAATGGGTTCTAAAAAGTCAGTTCATGTACCTTGGATAAGATCTGGTCCCATTGCCAGGGCATCAAAAAAACACATCAAGCCACACAACTTTCACCCACATTCAGAGAGCCTAGTACACTCCCACGCAGGCTCCCCAGCTGTCAGTTTAGAGTCCCTGAGCTCCCACTAGCTTGGGTCAGCTATCTCTGTGATTTTTCCCATCATGATTCTGACCCCCCTTGCTCTTCCTCCCTCTCTTCAACTGAACTCCATGATCTTGGCCAAGTTCTTGGCTGTAGGTCGCTGCATCTGCTTCCATCAGTCACTGGATATAGGTTCTATGATGACAATTAGGGTAGACACCAATCTAAGTGCAGGGGAAGGCTAGTTCAAGCACCCTGTCCACCATTGCTATGAGTATTAGCTGAGAACAATCTTGTGAGTTCCTGGGGTTTTCCCTAGCTGCAGATTTCTCCCCGTCCCCTCAATGGTACACTCTGTCACTCTTTCATTGCTCTACCTCCCCGTCTCTTCCCGAACTCGGCCATCTCAAGCCCTCATATTCCCACCTCCCATCCCCTCCCCTCTATTCCTCCCTCCCAGTTTACCCAGGAGATCTTTTTTTTTTATTTTACAATATAATTGAATTCTACATATCAACCACGGATTCCCTTGTTCTCCCCCCTCCCGCTCCCCTTCCCTTCCCCCCAGTTCACCCCCATTCCCATCTCCTCCAGGGCAAAGATTCCCCTGAGGATTGAGATCAACCTAGTAGACTCAGTCCAGGCAGATCCAGTCCCCTCCTCTCAGGCTGAGCCAAGTGTCCCTGCATAAGCCCCAGATTTCAAACAGCTAACTCATGCACTGCTGGCAATGGTCAAGAGAAAGCCCGAACTGACCTACTCTGGTTATAGGATGGCTAAACACCCTAATTGTCATGCTAGAAACCCCATCCAATGACTGAGGGAACTGGATGCAGAGATCCACGGCCAGGCTCCGGGTGGAGCTCCGGGAGTCCAATTGGCGAGAAAGAGGAGGGTTTATATGAGCGAGAATTGTTGAGACCAAGGTTGGATAAAGCACAGAGACAAATAGCCAAACGAATGGAAACATATGAACTATGAACCAATGGCTGAGGGTTACCTAGGAGATCTTAACCCTTTCCCCTTTCTAGGGCAATCCATGTATGTCTGTCCCTCTTAGTGTCCTCCTCTTTATCTAGCTTCTCTGAAGTTGTGGATTGTAGCCTGGTTATCCTTTGCTTTGCATCTAATATTCACTTATTAGTGAGTACATACCATGTTCGTCTTTCTGGGTCTGGGTTACTTCACTTGGGATGATTTTTTTTTCTAGTTCCATCCATTTGCTTATAAATTTCATGATGACATTGTTTTTTACCACTGCATAAAACCCAAGAAAAACCAATCAAGCCGGTGAAGAAAACAGTTCAAGGCTCTTTTATTTTTTAAAATGTTATTAATAATCTCCAGATTCTATTTGTGTTGCCCATACATATGTAAGTATTGGGCTTGCACTGAGGCATGGGCAACATACCAGCACCAGTGAGTGACCGTATAGGAGAATGAATCTCTCTCCTTCAACAGCCATTAACACCTGGTAACTCTTTGCATAGGTGGGACCTCAGGACTCTTCTCCCATCCATGTTGGAATTTTTACTAGCTTGCTCTTGTGAAGGCAATGATAGCTGCTATGAGTTGATGTGTGTATCAGCTGTGTCATTTCCAGAAGTCAGCATTTCACGTATTTACTTCTTATCTGGCACCTCTTACATTCTTTCTTCCCCCTTTTCTATGATATTCCATGAACTCTGGATGCTGGGAGGCTGATATAGATGACATATAAACAGATGAGCACTCAGAGTCATTTATACTTAGCACGTTGAAGGGTATGGGTATCTTCATTTACCATTACGCACTGCAAAAGGCGTTTCTTTGGCTAATTTTGAAAGCAGCACGAATCTGTGGATATAAACAAAAATATTTAGAATACAGACAACATGAATACTTAGATAATCATACAACCTACATCCAGTGACTGATGGAAGCAGATTCAGAGACCCACAGCCATGCCCTTGGCCGAGATCCTAGAGTTCAGTGAAGGAGAAGAAGGAGGGATTACAGGAGCAAGGGGCAGGGGCATTAAGATCAGAATGGGGAAAACAACAGAGACAGCTGACCCAAGCTAATGGGAGCTCACAGACTCTGGACTGACAGCTGGGGAGCCTGCATGGGACCAAACTAGGCCCTCTGAATGTGACAGTTGTGTGGCTTGATCTGTTTGTGGGACCTTGGCAATGGGACCAGGACCTATCCTGGGTACATGAACTGACTTTTTAGAGCCCATTCCCTATGGTATGGGTTACCTTGCTCAGCCTTGATGTAAGGAGAGGGGCTTAGTCATGCCCCAACTTGGTATGCCAGCCTGTGTTGACTAACCAAGGGAGGCCTTGCCCCTATGAGGAGTGAATGGAGTGTGGGATGGGGGAGGAAGTGGGGGGGGGGGACAGAATAAGGGGAGGGAGGGAGAACAGTGGTTGGTATGTAAAATGAAAAAAAAAAGAACTTAAGTTAAAAAAATCAATAGGTTCACCCCACCCCCATGGGCTTTTGAGAAGTTCATAGTACCAGGCACAAATTCCTCCTGTGGAGCAGACTTCATTATCCAATCAGAAAGTAGTTGGTTAACTCCATAACTATAATGTCACTATTGGACCAGTTGGCACATATAGCCTTGTCAGTACTGTGGAATACATAATCCAGTCCTGTGGAGACAGCTGATCTTTTTCCCTCATCTGCCTTAACAGTCCCTTTAGGCCCTGTGTAAGAGAAGCGGCAAGAAGAGTTTCCTGCTCAGTTAGAGGTTGGTTGCTCTTTGTTCTACATCTGAAATGAGTGGTTTCTTCAGCAATAGGTTCTTACCATCCAGTTATGGTCACCACTCATCACATTGGATAGCACATGGGGACAAGTGTACAAGACTAATCTACTGGGATTCTTGAAGAGACATTTTGCTGTAAAACTATGATGATGATAATTGTCAGGTAATGTACTATATTGGAACAGATAGATAAGTGGACTGGCCATAATGAATTGAAGATGAAGAAAACCATGATCTGAAATGTAGACATGGCATTAGAACTGTGAAATGGACAATAGATTAGAACAGAGATACAAGAAAGAAAGATTTTCATTAGAGAGATTATTAACTCTTGCAGCTGAAAAACTGGAATGGAATTTGATATATGTATCTCTGTGCAATATCTGGTCAAAAAAATGCAAGCATTTTCTTTTTGATATTGCCAAGTTATGTACTAAAATATTATATGAGTTTATTTCTTTTACTCTCTCATGGAAAATACCAAGATTGCACCATTTAAAAAAATTCAGCTTGTTTTACAAGGAAAATAAAAATCTATTCTTAATAAGCATTGTATTGGTTACTATTTATATTTACTCTATTTTTCCCTTGTACTATTGTTCATATATTATACTTTTCAGAGAAGTTGAAGATTCTGGGCTATATTCCCAGATGATCTCACTGCTTGCAGCAAGCTTTTATATGTCATTTCTCCCCCAAATATTTTATTACTCTCTTGCTTTCTTGTTTTGTTTGGGATTTGTAGAGAAAAATGTTTTATTATTAACTAGTGAACTTGTTTTTTTCATTACAAAGCCTTCCACTATTTAAGTCTTAAAGTTACCTCCTATTTATAATTAGATAAAATTATGCCTATGTTCCTCCTGGTTTTATATTTTCTATTGAGTTGATTTTGTTTGGGCTTTATTTTTGTAGTTGGTTTGCCTTTTTGCTTTGGCATTCAAATCTACCAGAATTAACTTTGCTCCATAGGTTGAATATCTAAAGTTATCATTCGTCAAGTGAACAACCATTATTATCGTCACCATGTTCACATTTAAAAAATGATAGTAACACTGACCTTTATATTACCCTCTTTTTATTTTTTGAGATTACCCTTTAAAATTTTTCAGCTTGTTTCATTAGGAAAGCAAAATGTGTTTGATTTACATTTCCCCCTTCCCTTTCCTCCCCTTCAAAACCTCCTGCATGTCCCTCCTGGCTCTCCTCCAAATCCATGGCCTCTTTTTTGTCCACTGTTACAGCATGTATATATTTGTATATACATGTATTTTCCTAAACATAACCTGTTGAGTTTATGTAATGTTACTTGTGCGCATGTTTTCAGGAATGACAATTTGGCATTAGAAAACCAATTGGTGTGCTCTTCCATGGGGAAGGCTACCTGTCCTAGACACTTTTTTCAGTGGCCTGTAGTTCTTTGTGTAGGACTGAGGCCTAGTGGACTTTTCCAAGTGCAGTTCAAGTGGCTGTAGTTGTCAACTTGTTCTGCTCATGTTTGGCTGCTAATGTTGGTGAAACTTTATGGTATAGCTTATAATTTCACTCACTATACACAATCCCAGCAAAGCCTCTGGTCCTCTGCCTCTTAAAATCTTTTCAAACCATCTTCCACAATGTTGCCAGAGCCTTAGGTGCAGGAATGTTTTTTAGATGTATTCACTGGAACTAGGCCCAACAACTCTGCATTTTGATCAGCAGTGGTTTTCTGTAGTGGTCTCTATCTGTTGCAAAGAGAAATTTCCTTAATGAGGGGTATAGACCACATTTACCTGTGGGTATAAGGGCCAAAGTTTATAGATTGTTGTTAGGGATTATGCTGGTTTAATAAATCAGTGTTTATAGATTCTCCTCCAATAATCATGATTATACTAACACTGAGCAGTTAGCTCCATTTCCAGTACCAGTAGGCATTGTATCCTTGTTGAAAGGATATTAAATACATTAGAGTGCTTTTGGTTACCAACAAGGTATGTGTGCCACTACTATCTCCCCAGGGTAATTGTGCCATTGGTCATTGATGTGGTTCATAGGTATCCTATCTGGGTAGTATTGTTGGTTGACTCCATCCTTTGGATACTTGCATGGTACTTTCTGCTACCATGAAAGCTAGACCTCAGAGAGGAGGCACTGAGATCAGTTCCAGTTCAGAGGCCTCTGGGCCCTATTTCTGAAGTATGTGGTATCTTCACAATAAGGACTTAGCTTCCACCTCTGGGAGGTAGACAAGGGCAACAGCAGTTGGCTGTTCATTTGGGGGAGTTTCTTAGACATCCCAGTGTAGCTAGAGTTTTTTTTCTCTGGGTCCCGCCAAGCCCCAGCAGTCCCATAGCCCACTTACAAAATAAATATACAGACGCTTATATTATTTAAACTGCTCGGTCATTTCCTCAGACCTACCATTATCTAGCTCTTACTCTTATACTCCGCCCATTTCTGTTAATCTGTATGTGGCCACATGTTCTGTGGCTTTACCTGCTGCCTTTACATGATGCTCCCTGGATGGCAGGCTAGCGTCTCCTCCTCTCTGCTTTCCTGTTCTCTCAATTCTCCTCTCTGCTAGTCCCGCCTATACTTCCTGCCTGGCTACAAATAAATTGATAATTTATTTATCTTAATCATCCACAGCATCCCAGCCAACAACTCTAAGGAGGGCTTCTCATGTACTATATTGGGGTTTTTGTTAGACAGTCTTTGGATCTTGGAAAAAGTGTCATCCGCCCAGATGAGAAAAGTTCCTTAAAGCTATACATGTATACTCATATCCTGAATTACATGTATTATACATTGTTTGTTTGGGGTTTTTTTTTTTTGGCAAACAGTTAATAGTATGATTCCTGTGGCTTTTTCAGTCATCTATGTGTTTATTTTACCTCAGGCCCTCCACATCTTGTATTTAACTCCCCCTTCCCTAAGGAGCCCCCCTTTCCCCATCAGATCCATTAGATCCTGCTATTCTCCTTTACCCTCCTCCCACATCCTTCTGTATTAACCCCTCTCTCCTCACTATAGAGTCCTCATTTTACCATTTCTCCTGTCCTAGTACTCTTCTGTCCTATTGATCTATTTTATAGTTGTTATAGTTCATGCCCATTGTTATAATTCAATGACTGAGATGTCACAGCAAATGAATCTAGTTAAGTCATAGCCAAACAAGCATTTTCTTATACTTGGAATTCGTTTTTTTTTCTCTTTTTTTTAATTAAGAAAATTTTTTCATTCATTTTACACACCAATCAAAGATCCCCCTCTTCCCATCTCCCACCCCCCTAGTCTCCCCCCAACCTACTCCCTACTCCCCCCACAAGAAGGCAAGGCCTCTCATGGGGAGGCACATCCAATAGAGGCAAGTCCAAGTCCTTCCCTTTGCCTCAAGGCTGCACGAGGTGTCCCATCATAGGTAGTGGGCTCCAAAAAGCCCCCTCATGCACCAGGGGTGGATTCTGATTCTACTGCCAGGGGCCCCTCAAGCCAATTAAGCTACATAATTGTCTCACCATGCAGAGGGCCCAGTCCAGTCCCATGCAGGCTCCACAGCCATTGATCCAACTTTCATAAGTTCCCACTAGTTTGGTTTGGTCATATCTACATGTTTCCCCATCATGATCCTGATGCATTTACTCACATAATCTCTCCTCTCTCTCTCCAACTGGACCCCTAGATGATATGTACCCACTCATAAGTGGATACTAAAAGTAAAGCAAAGGATAATTAGACAACAACCCACAACTCCAGAGAAGCTAGCTAACAAGGAAGACCCAAAGAGGGATGCATGGACCGCCCTGGGAAGGGGAAATAGATGAGATCTCCATGAGTGAACTGGGGGTGAGAGCTGGGCAATGGAGGGTAGGAGATGGGGAATGAGAACATAAGGGAATGGGATGGTCAAGCTGGAACAGTGATGGAGTAGGAAAGCAATGAGAGAGATATCATGGTGGAGGGAAATATCATGGGAATAGAGAGAAACCCGTTGCTAGAGAAGTAGCCAGGAATCCCCAAGGATGACCCCATCTTGGACTACTAGAAATAGTGGAGAGGGTGCCTGAACTGAACTGGCTTGCCCCAGGGATCAGATCAGTGAATACTCTGTCATCACAGAGCTTTTCTCCAATGACTGATGGAGGCAGATGCAGAGATCCACAGCCAGACACCAGACACTTGGAATTCTTTAGTAATTTTCATTCTGTATGTTCTTCCAGAAGAATTTCAGAATTTTTGTCATAATCTCATCCAAAATCCTTGAAGTTATAGACCTGCATCAAAATTGTGAAGTGACTTTGGAAGAAATTATATGTTTAATTAGTTTTAGAGTGTTAACTTCTATACTAGGATAACTAATCTCCTTTAGACTATGGATACTCTTCCTTTTTGTAAATTCTATTCTATTTCCAACATATGGACCATTATTATGGTCTTTTCTTTGCAATGCTGGGTGTAACTCTCACTTGTTAGGATGAAGTTTTATTTTAATCTCTCATATTACTATGTATATCATTTTAGTGGCATTAACTGAAATTTTAAACATATTTTTAACCATACTATGATTTGATTAATGTTATATGTGTCATTGAACTCTTAGACCCAAGAAAGCAAGTGGATATATTTTTCTCCATCTCAGAAAAAATGCCTGCCTGGTCCTTAGACAATATTCAATAATATTTTGTTGAATTTGCATGAAATATTTCAATTTATTAATGTAGGATAACTATATTTTAAGTTGGGAATTTTGGCAATATGGAAAAATGAAGTTGTTTTATCTATCTCCAATTAACAATTTTTTAAATTTTAAAGCAGGTGTACTATGACATCTCTGTGTTGGTGCCAGATGCTTAGAAACACAAGTGAGAAATATCTTTGAAACTAATTGCTAGAGCCATTTCACTCTCATAGGCACCTTCAATCCACTTTTTCAATAACAATTTAATATAAAGATTACAGACCCAAATATTGAACTTCAAGATATGGCTTAGCAATTAGGATTGCATACTGCTCTTGCAGAGGATCTGAGTTTAGTTTCCAGTACCTACATCAGGCATCTCATGATGCCTCTGACCTATGTGTGCACCAGCACTTATGTGCACATACCCCCAAAGACATGCACACATAACTAAATATAATTTTTAAAAGGTCTTAAAATAAATCTAGATATTTTTAAAGCCTTTTCTCACACTCCATATATTTATGTGACTTTTTAAGTGGTCATCGTTATTTACTATGATATTGTACTTTCACTGTAAGATTTTGATAGAGACAGTGTGGAGAAACATGGAAATTTTAAAGATGAAGGGAAAAGATATAAGGTTATACATCCAGACAAAGCCTGAACTCAGCTGTTGAGCTGAGTGTGGTCTGAGACCTGATACAGCTCAATACCGCCTCTGAAGCAAGGTATGCAGCTAGTCACCTGGCAAATGTGTTCTTGAGTCTACATTAGTAATGAAAAGATTTATTTATCTGCCTCCACTAGAAAATGACAAACTTACTCTAGCAGAGGCCAATGCTAAGCCTTCAGTACAGAGCAATTTCCTAAGGAGCCCATCCAGCCAAGTGGGAGATTTACTACATCATTGAAACTCAATAAATGATTTAACCTTAAGAACATGGAAACTTTGCAGGGAAGGAAATGCATAAAAGATCAGAAAATAGAGCCAGTCCCCATTAGGAAATTTTCATAAGAATTGTCCAGGAATCCCAAACTGTCACCCTAGGAGTACTGTAATTTAATACCATAGAGCTACAGTTCAGTACCCTATGACCTGAGACTTTGACCAGGACTGAATTTTAACTAACCAGAATTCATTGTATTTGCCTGACCCGGGTTTTTATGGCCCATATTTGCATAGCTTTATTTGTATGGCAGAAGTTATATACCTGGGAATTTAGTTATATAATAGCTCATACTAACCTCCCAGAAATGTACATGGACCAATATGGATTGCCCTCTTTTACAACTTGTAAAATTTATGTCAAGAAACGACACACAAAAAATTCACCCTAACCATAAAATACTTATTTAGAATAGACGTTGCACAGTCCATTGGCTTTTGGATTGTTAATGCTCTACTGCCCAGCTTGCAGTGTACTCAATAAAGTCATTTCCTATTCTAACCCAAAAGGTGAATTCATCTACTGCCTGCTAATCTCACCATATGTATTTCCTTTCCTTAGCCACACTAATTTAGAACATATGTCTGGTCATTTTATCAGCCATCGTGGTCAATAAAGGAAGTGGGTCAATTGGTGCATACTTATAATGTCCAATCATTTTATTATCTAGACCAGAGCCATTGTAGGCAACCTACAGAACAGTAAAAAGATCTAGGCAAGCCACAGATAATGTGTTAGATCAGGAATGAGACTGTCCTGTATTAGATACAGCAAACCCATCGCTATGCTGTTATATCTCTAGTGGATGGGGAAAATGCTAGCAGAATCCAAGGAGTGAAATCGGTACTGCTTCTCATCTCCATCATCCCTAATGATCCACTTAAAGAATTTTGCTTTCTTTTACCCAAATCTTATACTGAAGACATGATCTTAATGGGCAAGTGCTTCCAGTAGGGATACTGTAAGGACTTTCCTGAACTTAAAGCCATAACTACAATCTGGTCATTTTGTTCTTCTAATATCTGTGAGGCAGCATGCAGAGAAAGTTACATTAGGGACAATTGATGCTGATTACCATAATGACTGGAAGCTGCTGTCACAAATTGGAATAAAGCAAGATTATCTAAAGTCCTGGGAGTTAACTTAGGTGCCAATTTATTTTCTCTGTCCAGTGATGAATCAGCAATTGTTTGCAACAAGTCCTTGCAAAGGCACAGTAATTAAGGGCTCAGATCATTTGGGAATATGGATCTAGGTCACCCCCCTAGACAAATTACAAAGACCAATTAAAGTGCTTACCAAAGAGGAATGTCTGTTTTTAGAATGGTAGCAGAGGAAGTAACAGTGAATATACTCAATGATAGTTATAACCATGGGGTTCTCAGCTTGTTTTATTTTCCCTAATCCTCTCTCGTTGTCTTTGCTATGATTATGACTGCCAACCAAGTGGAAGGAGACTCTGCAATTGATTGGGCATAAACAAGAGCACAAATGGACAAGAGTGCTACAAAAGGTGAAACAGCAATCATCTGAGCACTGTTAGGAAATATCTCAGAGGCAATTTTTATTTCAGCTGTGTTCGCTTCAGCTAATTGGACACTGCTTCCAAAGAGTTTCATGCATTTACAAATGGAATCATCAGGTTTGAATTAGTTTAACTCTTGCCACTATGCTTGCTGCTACTGTTGGAAGCCAAGAAGGAGGTCACTTATGCGCATCACCTGATGCCTAAACGTACACAGATTCAAAATATGAAGCAGTTATCAATCCACAAGAAAAACACTATAACAAAAGGAAATAGATCTGAGATATATTACTATCTTTTTGCATGGTCATTTGAGATCAAACAAGAAGCCAGGAACACATTTATGAGCCACTCTTGTATTTCCCTCCTTCCTCATTCACCTGTTCCTTGGATGAGGGCTGGAATCACTCCTCTGTGACATATTCCTATGCAAGTTTTTGTCTTGGGCTCAATTTACTGTGGAGTGCACAGTGAGAACATTTCCATTAGACCCAAATCAAATGCTAGGTAATTCAGGGATGTACCTGGCTTTATAGACAACCGTGGTCTAAGGTATAATCTTTCCTATCTTCTAACAACAACAACAATAATAATATCCTGTACTTTGTTCATTGGCTCTTTTCTCCATGAGGCTGATAAATTGATTACTAAAGCAAGGAGGGAGCTTAGATGCTTATTCTAGTAATCCTGACTTTTTAATATCAAATATTCATTTTTTAGCAAATAGAAAGCAGCAATAATTATATATTTACATAAAATATATCTTTATAAGAAATGGAAACTTGAAATATTACATCAGCAAGTAATACCATCTCCTGTAATAAGCCTTCTATTTTCACTGGTTAACTTGAAAGGCTATTTATAGACTTCACTATCACAAAATTGGAGTGTTCCTCTTCCTGCTTTTAAGGATGAGAACAACAAAGCCAGGAAAGATTAAGTTACATGTCTAATCTTGCAAGCTCTTTTATAGCAAGCATTTAAATTATAATTAGAAAAATTTAAATTATATCTAGAAAACCAAAGTAATTACGTTTCAGGAAAATTTAAGCACAGATGCATAGAGGAAACTGGGAATTTTCAACAAGGCCTCCTGAGAGCCCTACTAATACTACATTCCTACAGCTCTATATAATCATCATATCCGATGAATTAATTACAGCACATGATATTTTCCCAATGTAATACAGATGGCTTTATATAATTTCAAAGAATAGCTAAGGATGATTCATTGCTGTTTTAAAGGCACCACTGCCACTATTTGCCAGAAAATCTCTAGATAGAGGCTTAAAACTTCTGTCTATCAAAAACATATCACTGATCTAGTGGGGAGTCTCTTTGTACCTCTAAAGGTTCATGTCAAATGAACTTTTGACGAGCTGGACCAAGCTATAGAAACTGAGTGCAATGGATATGCTTGTGCTTTAGGATCTGAGAGTATATCTTAAAATATCTGCCATTATGGTTTACAGTTGAATACTAGTACTCACTTATTTTCAGTAGTACAGATTGAACACAGGACATTGTGTATGCTAGACAAGTGCTCTACCATTGATCTAAATCCTCAGTTCTGTTGACCTTGAACTTGTGATCTTCCTGCATTTGCTCCTCAAGTGCTAAGGTTATAGATTAAAAACTCATTTTTGGATGTCCTAAAAACAGTATCTGAGGAACAACCAGTGGGAATGTGGCACATTATAACAATTCACTAAAAAGGGCAATATTTGATTCTCTTCCATAGCTTCCCTGATACACAGCTGAACTCTATCTAAACTGACCTACTAGCTAAATTAAATACTGGGTCACCTGTTGTTTGGGCAAAATTAATCCTTCCTATTTGCTGTATATTGCTTTTGCTGTAGTATCATTAATTCAATTATAAAATTCTTATTGAACACAATACACAGTACATTCCAGCTAGACAGTAAAGATATAAAGCTATTATGTGCAAATAATTACTTTGGTTAATTCTATATACTATTTGAACCTCATGTAAAGAAGAAATAGCCTTCCAGACAGTTCTATATGTGGAAGGTAGAAATGGTATATCACAGTTAGTAAGTGACAACTAAATCATGAAATCTGGCATATGCATCTTTGAGGGAGATGAAGCTGTGTAGACAATCAAGGCCAAGTCACAGGACAATCTGTAAGAGTAAAGCACAAAATTTAGGGAGGACAACAATGTGTTGAGATTAGTCAATGAACAGGTAGTTACACGGGTTAATGATTAGAGCAATTTCTGTAAATTAAACAAAAGTACTTCGGATTTCCCCATAAAATGCTGCTATAGCACAGCAAATGGTACCTCCCAATATTGTCTGAGTATTCTTTCTATTGCTGTGATAAACACTTTTAGCAAATGAACTTGAGGAAGAAAGAGTTCATTTCAGCTAACAGTTGTAGTCTCTCATGAAGGGAAGGGAGAACAGGAATTCAAAGCAGGAAAATGCAGGCAAGAACTGAAGCAGAAGGCGTGGAGAAACACTGCCTACTGGCTTGCTTCCCATGGCTCCTTCAATCTGTTCCCTTGTATAACCCAGGACCACCTGCCCAAATGTGGCACTACCTACAGTGGGCCGGGCCTTCCCACATCAATCATTAATCAAGAAAATGTCCCACAGACTTGACTATAGGCCAATCTTATGAAGAAATTTTCACAATTGAAGTTCCTTCTTTCCAGATAACCCTAGGCTTTTTCAGGTTGACAATAAACAACAACCAGCACTATCATAGCACTAAAGAGAAGCTCTCCCAAGTTAAATTTTCTCTCCACTCCAGAGAAAATTTCCTGTTAGTTTTCACAGAAAGGAAATACAAATTAACCAAAAAATACAATGGCAGCAGTTTTTACAGATTGTGTTCCCAAGTCTATTTCCTTTCTGATATCCCTCATAGGCTCCTATACACTGTTACTTTTCATCTCACTATGATAAGACAACGAACACAAACATTGGAGAGAGAGCTGCTGGATCTCGTGGTTTCAAATTCTACTATGGTAGGGAAGGCACACAATAAAGCCCCATGTCTTAAAGAGCCTTGGTGCAGTGTCATAGTTATTTTTCTATTGCTGTGATAAAACACCATAACAGAGGCAACTTAAAAGAAAAAATATTTAATGAGAGTGTTAGAGTCTGTGATGGTGGAGTAAAGGCATGGTAGCAGGAACAGCTCAGAACTCACGTCTAAAATGAGTAGGAGGCAGAGAGAGAAAACTGGGAATGGCTGAAAGTCTTTGAAATCTCAAAGCTCACCCTCAGTAACAAACCTCCTCCAACAAAACCACATTTCTAATCCTTTCCAAACAGTTCCACCAACTGAGGACCAAGAATCCAAAGAGAAGAACCATGGGGACCATTCTCATTGGAACCATCATATATAGATTCTCACACTAGGAAACAGAGGACAGGACCAGAAGCCATATCAGACAATAAGCTTCAAGGACCATTCATTCCACAGTGATCAATTGTGGCCATCAGTACCCAGATCATAAAGGCTCTACAACCTCCCAAAACAGTGCCATTACTTAGCAGCTAAGGACATTTCATACACTCAGTTAACAACATTCAACTATTGGCCCCCATAGGCTCATGACCATCTCACAGTGCAAAATGAATTCAGCCCAACTTCAAGATTCCATAGTTTGATTTACATATTTATTGAAGAAATATCCTATTTTTGGTAGCTACATTAATATATATTCTCACTAACACTGTATGAGAGTTCCCCTCTCCCTACATCCTCCCCAGTATTTATCATCTTTTGTTTTTTTTGTAATAGTGGATTTGAAATGATATTTCATTGTGGTTTTGATCTGTATTTCTCTTTTTAAGTTAATTTTAAACATATAGTTCAGTGTTTCATTGTGATGTTTTCATACATATACATCATCACACTATGATCTTTTGCCCCTCTCCCTCTTACTAGTTTCTGTTTATCTATGACTAGTCCTTTAATTACATGACTCATAGTCCATTATCATTTCTCAAATGCCTTTTCCATCCCTCTACATCTCTTCTTCCTTTCTCACAGTGTCCTTTCCACTTTCATGTCATAGATATAAGTACATATGAATACATCTTTATATAAATTTAAATCTAATGTCTGCTTGTAGGAGAAACGATAGTAGACACTATTTTACTACATATGTCATAATTGCATTGTTCCTTTTAGCTGAATAAAATTCCATTGTGTGTACTGCCACGTTTTCCTTTTCTATTTATATGTCAATGGGCACCTAGTCCAGATGCTCCCCTGGACTATGCTTACTAGTGCAGCAATAAGTGTGGATATACGAGTAACTCTAAAGCATATTGACTTAGAGTCCTTCAGCTATAAACCTATGGATGATACAGCTGGGTGATGTAGTAGTTCTATTTTTAGGTTTTTTCTTTTTCTTTTTCTTTTCTTTTTTTTTTTTTTTGAGGAAACTTCATACTAACTTCCACAGTGGATGAACTAGTTTATATTCTCACCAGTAGTATACAAGGATTCATCATCTTTCTCCATATCCTTATCTGCATTTTTTTATTTTCTTGATAATAGCCATTCTGAATGGAGTGAGAGGGAATCTTAGAGTAGTATTAATTTGCACTTTTCTAATGACTTGGGGTTGAATATTTTCAAATATTTGTTGTTATTTTGTGAACTTTTTGAGAACTGTTGACCCTGTTTTTTAGACTATTTATTAATTGAATTATTTGTTTTCTATTGCTTAATTTTTCCTAGGAACTGTTGACCCTGTACTTTAGGCTGTTTATTGATTGAACAATTTGTTTTCTGTTGTTTACTTTTTCCTACGCAGCCTGAATGGCCAGAAACTGGAGACTAGACAGCCCACAGATCTAGGGTAGAACCAAACAAGACTGGCAATAAATAAACAAATAAATAATGATTTCTAATGATATTCTGTTAATAGCAGTTCCTTGTTGAGTCTCAGAGTCTGGCAGCAGATGGGAGCAGGTGCAAAGACCCCCAGCCAGACACTATTCAGAGAGAGAGAGAGTCTAAATTGGTGGTCTCCAATGGGTCCTTCCTCTCGGACATCAGGAAACATTGCAGAAGAGGGTGAGAAAAGACCATAGGAGTCAGAGGGCACGGGGGAACAAGGAAAATGTGGGTCCACCAAATCAACTAAGCAGGGCTCATGTGGGCTCACAGAGACTGAAGCAGCATGCACAGTGCCTGCATGAGTTTCCCCAGGTTCTCTGCTTATGTGTGGTGTTTGGCTCTTAGGGCGGTATTGTGCAGGACTCCTATCTGTGGGATCACATGTTTCTCTGACTCTTTTGCCGGCTCTTATGTCTGTTTTCCTCCTGTTGGGTTGCCTTGTCCAGTCTTAATATGAGGACTTTTGCCTTGTCTTGTTGTATCTTGTTTGGTCCTGTTTGCCTATCTTTTCTGAAGAGGAGAAGGATGGGGAATGAATCTGGGGGATCAGGGAGGTGGGGGTAGCTGGAAGGAGTGGAAGGAGGGGATACTGTGGTCAGGATGTATTGTATAAGAAGAGAATCTATTTTCAATATAAAAAGAAAAGGAAAAGAGAAAAGAAGGACAAAAAGTAAAATAATTTTTGGAGTTCATTATATAGCCTAGATAGTGATTTCCTGAGTGGCACATTTTGGCAAAGATCTTTTTTTCTATTCTGTAGGCCCTTTCTCCACTCTTTCTTGAATGGAAGATTTTAACTAACAATCCCATTTGTCAGTTCCCATGTTACTGGAGTTCTTTTCAGAAAGTTCTTGCTGATACCTATATCTTGAAATAATCTATATATTCTCTACCAATTTTAAGTGTTACTCTAAGTTCTTTGATCAATACTGATTCTTTTGTAGTGGGTAAGAGATAGGAATCTAATTTATCCTTTTACGTGTGGATATATATTTTCCCTAGCATCATATGTTGAAGAAACTGCTTTGTTCCAAGTGTGGTTTTTATACCTTTGTTACAGTTTAGGTCTCTATTGCTGAGATTTATTTATGAGTCCTTTGTTCCTCCATATATGGTTTTAAAAGTTTTATCACCATTCCCAAGTTTCTTCTAAGACTCAGGTACAATTCTTATCCATAAGTCCTGTAAAGACAAAACACGAGATACATACTCCCACCATACAATGGTAAAGGGATGAATGGAGACAAAACAAAGAACTAATTGAATGAAAATAAGAGTGAAAACTTACCCAAGATCTCCATACCCAGCATCCAGAGCAATCAGTATCATCACCTGAGCTCTGGTGGTTCTGACCAGACCTTCCTATGGCTTTACCATGACAACACAAGGAGCATACTCTGGAGAGTGGCCTCACTCAGTGCATGCAGCTTATATTCCATGGTTCCACCATTCCCAAAATCTTGGGGTGTCCACTGAAATATCTTCTTCATGTAATTTTTTCTATTAATCATTTTTATTTGATTTTTGATTACATGCTTCTGATGTTTTTAGATTGTATTACCTTGGATATGACTGTAATGAAAATTACTTCTTAAAAATAAAATATTCAAACTATTTTTTTTACTGAAAATAGATTTTTCTCTCATACAATACATCCTGACCAGTTTCCCCTCCCTCTACTCCTCCCACCTCCACTCCGCCCTCTCCCCCCAGATCCATTCCCCCTCTGTTTCCCTTCACAAAAGAGCAGGACTCCAAGAGACAATGACAAAACAGGATACAATAAGACAATATGAAAGTCCTCAGACTGAGGCTACACAAAGCAGCCCAATAGAAGGAAAAGAGCCCTAAGAGCAGGCAAAAAGTCAGAGAAACACCTGCTCCCACTTTTAGGAGTCCTACAAAAACACCAAGCTAACAGGCATAATACATACACAGAGAACCTGCTGTAGACCCAGGCAGGCCTTGTGCTTGCTACTTTGGCCTCTGTGGGCCCATATGAGCGCTGCTTAGCTGATTTGGTGGACCATGTGTCCCTGGTGTCCTCCATCCCCTCTGACTCCCAGAATCTTTCCTTCCTTTCTTCCATGGGGTTCCCTGAGCTCTGAGGGGCAGGACCCGATGAAGACCTCCAATTTAGACACTCTCTGCATTATCTCTGGCTGCGGGGTTTTTGCACTCACTTCCATCTGCTGCCAGAGAAAGCCTCTCCAAAAACTGACAGCTGGGCCTCATTGTCAAGTACAACATCCACACAGCTCATTGTACATAGAGAGAGCGAGCTTGTGTGTGCACGGAGGCTTCACCTCTGTGTTCTAGGTTTCATTTAATTTTTTTCAACCAGTCCCTGTTAAGATTCATATTTTCGAAAGCAGCTTTGTTCATTGATCTGACTGCTATTTTATTTCATCACATGAGTATGCCCAACTTGTATTTGTTCCTTTTTTAGTAGATGACCATTAGGATTGCTTTCTAGTTTTAATATAGGAAGGGCATTACAGAAATTTTCTTTTTTGTTGTTGTTGTTGTTTGTTTTGTTTTGTTTTTTGTTGCAGACATTTTCTTTAAAGTCTTCAGATATATATTGAGGAGTCATTCTCAAAAATAGCTGGCCAGTAAAATATGCATGTTTTAATGTACATAAATGAACTTTATTTAAAGCAGTCTGTTTTGTTCTTGGATTGTGTTCTTTTTTGACAATAAGTGCTCGCTCTCTCTCACTCTGTGTGTGTGTGTGTGTGTGTGTGTGTGTGTGTGTGTGTGTGTGTGTGATGCTATATAGTCCAATTTGGCTTTGAACTTACAACATTCCTGCCACTACCTCCTCAGGACTAGTATTATAGGCATGCACCACCACAATTACCAATAGTGGCCTTGTTACTAAAATGTTATTAATTACAAATCACACCATTATTTTTTTTTTTTAGAAACCCTGAGAGAAAAAATTATTTGACTAAATCATATAACTTTAAAAAAAAAGCTGGTACATATTCACTATTAGTAAAATTAATATACCCAAATTTAAATGAAATATGATTGTTTTACAAGTTCAAGGTGTCTAATAAGTAGACCATGTAAGAGAAAAGCAAACTGTATACATCTGTGTTAATTATAATGATAAGGTTTATCTCTTTGGGAAGTCATGCCTATTAGTGAGATTAAAGAATTATAAAACTGTTCAAGCAATGACAGCCCTCTAGTTTTCTTGGCTTCCGATGATAACTTCTAAATGTCTAAGATTGTACAAGATGTTTTATTGTCCTCACTACAATATTGAAATAGTTTCTGAAGGAAACAGCCTAAAAGACCCCAAGGGCTATTTATCCTCTGCCTTCTCTCTATCCTCACAAGCATTCATAGTGGTTAGGGCGTAAGGTCAGCACTGTCAGAGTGAAGCTCTTCATTTTCAGTAATGCTGCTTTATTTCTTTTGTCAATTCAGAGGCAGCAGAGGCAACTATGGTGAAACTGAATTTCCACTGACTCTCTCTTGGATTTTCTACATTATCCCTTTTCCTGACATAATAAACCATGAGCATAGTTAACAGTGAGCAGCCAGATCCAAGAGAGGCAGCACCAGATGAAAAGAGAAAGAAGAAACTTCAAGGTTGTCACAAGGAAAATGAAGTTTATTCCAGCCCTAAGATCAGGAGATACCCTTCTCCAGGGAGCTTCCTGATTGGGCACCAGATTCTGATGAGCCTAGAGATGAGTTTGGGTTTATAGAGAAAGTAATTTTGGATAAAAGAAATCACAAAACACCAGACTTCATTCTCATTCACAGATCAAATCCAGTTATATTCTTAGCCATTATTTAAATAATCACTCAGCAAATTACTTACTGTAATCATCTATAGTCATTGCTATTTGTTTCCCTACAAAGTGGAGATTTGCATAGTCTAAAGAATAGGTGGTTCTTTGCAAATGAGAATTAAGGAGCCACAGAAATACTGCAGTATTTTGCTAGGAAAGAAAATGCTAACATTATCAGTAGAAGTTTAGCTAAGGAACACTTATCTACTTCAAAAGTAACACATTCTTTTTGTGTGTGTGTGTGTGTGTGTGTGTGTGTGTGTGTGTGTGTGTGTGTGAGAGAGAGAGAGAGAGAGAGTATACACATGCTCTGTGCTGAATACGCAGATACAAATATGTATTAGATATTATTTCCCTTCATGAACTTATGGTTCATGGGAGAGGTAGAAAACATAACTTAAATTAATAATACTTGTGGTAATTTCTATAGAGATGCCATGGTCAGGTGCAGGAAGAGCACAGGCTAGTATGGCTAACTCACTAAGCTAGAAAATCTAACCTGGGATAAAATATCATTTAAGTGTGGCCTTGGAGTATAGATGAAATGTGTATAGATAGAGAAGGAATTCCTGAGAAAAAAATAATCATTTTACTAAATCATAGAACTTAAAAATTCCAGTACACATTCTCAGATGAAGATCAAGCCCTTTTTTGTTGAAGAACTCAGAAACTCAGAACTCAGTCCTATTTTCTTCTTATTTCCTTCCTACCTTTTCCAACAGATTAAAGGCATCAAGTGCTACAGCTTAAGAACACAGTGTCTGGTACAGAGATGCTAGTAAACAAATAGCAACTATTATTTTTTATTAAGAAATTTTTTATTCATTATACATACCAGTCACAGATCCTCCTCTTCCCTCCTCCTGCCCCTCCAACCTCCCCCACCAACCCACCCCCCTATTCCCTCCTACAAGAAACTAAGGCCTCCCATGGGGAGTCAGCAGAGCCTGGTACATGCAATAGAGGCAGGTCCAAGCCCCTCCCCCATTATAATGAGTCAAATGACGCATAGTCTTGATCTCTACCTTAGTGTCCCTTTATTATCCCAGGACGCACAGACCTATAAGGTCTTAGATTTGACAACAGTATGTATTTTCCATGAAAGAGCTTTACTTACTTATAGTCAGGGAATATGAAACTTTTGGGTTATATATTGTATCAGGCATGAAGCAAATAATGGGCAATCTATTACAAAGCTGCAAGTTCTGGGTAATAAGTATCTTCTTGAAAGTTATTGCAAGGAGGTGACAAGTTCAATAGAAAAGAACCTATACTGTATGGATGGCGATGGTGAATAGTATATCATCAGAGTTGAAGATGCTAAGAACAGTGACAGTAATGAGAATAGTCATGGTGATGACAATGATGTTGGTAATAGCCAGCTTTTCTTGAAGTTACTAAGCACTAAACATTATATTAAGATAGGTAAGATCACCACCTTCTTGGACACTAACCATAAACATATAATGTTGGTAATCACTTCAATATGATTTGACTGATTTCTAAAATAAGAAACTGAATCACAAGAACATCAATAACTTCTCCAAGATAACAAATCTTTTAAATGATGCATGTGAGGCAGTGTTCATAACCAAGCACATTGATGTTTTCAGCTTGGTCATAGTTTTACGTTCTATGATAAGCAATATTACTGACAATCCTTTGAATTTATAGAAAGTATCAGTCAGCCAAAAGAATGGTGGATGACCATTATCTCCACTTCATAGATAGGAAGATTGAGTTTCAAAGAATATAAGCTATCCAAGAACACTAGTAGTGCAATTTGGAGCCAGTCCAGGTCTGCAGATTCCAAAGCCATGGGTGTTTGCACTATTTCATCAAGCTTCTCATTCTGAATCCATGGTAAGTCTCCAAGCGTGAAAGTCAAAGAACACCCCTCAAGATCCTCCAAATATGTCCAAGCTCAGGTGTGTGAAATAGTATGTTTCTATCTGTGTTACATACCAGCTATCAACAGACCCAGATTTCTCTCCTGCCAGCCAGGTCAGAGCTCTGGAACATCGCTTTGCTTAAGACAGGCATTAGGACCTTTGCTTAGGACACAAGGTTTGAAACCAAATGATGTTATTATTAGTATCATTTACTTTGTGATTCTGATGTAATTTCTTTTGCATAGGGCATTATGCAAAAAACATTGACTCGTGCTCTGAAGAGCCTATCTCCCACTGATGGTTAGCTCCACAATATTGAGCTTTTTTACTTGGTGTGAGAAAATGGCCTTCCAAGTAATTTCCTGAAGGCTGGACTGGCAAGTATTCCAATTTAATTGGAAAAGTCGAAGAAAACTTTATAGAGGATCAAGGATGTCTTTTCTATTATCCAAAGAAACCATCTGGGGTTTCTTTCAAGTCCATAATAGGAAAGGACTCCTAGAAGTGAGTTTAAGCCTAATTCAGAAAACTCCAAATTCCAACCTCTAATCATAATTAGTATAAAATTTAATTTTTATTTTCTCTTATCTATACTCTATGAGAATCAAGTTGACCCCATGACATCATTTTAGCACAGTCTGATATATTGAAATTATACTGCAGTTAACATCACTGTGCACTTAATTTTTATACATTTATTTATTTTATACATATTAGTGTTTTGCCTTCATAGATGGATATGCACCATATGCATACCTAGTGTCCATGGAGGTCAGAGAGGGTATCAGTCTCCCTGGACTGGAGTTACAGATAGTTGCAAGCCACCATTTTGATGCTGGAAATTGAATGTTGGTCCTTTACAAGGGTAATAAGTACTCATAACTGCTGAACCGTCTCTCCAGCCCCTATGCTATGTACTTCTGTAGACAAATACCTTTTAAGTAGTAACTCTAAAGTATGCCTTATTAAATTATGAGCAACTTGAAGATGAATGCAAAGTTACATTTATCTTTGATCATGACATCACATTTTTCCTCAAATATTTACTAACTTAATATAAGTAAGCTATGAAGTAATTCTCTTTCCCACAAAAGACAAAAACAGATCAAAATTGATGTCCTTAGGTTTTTATAAGGATTTTGACAACTTTTAACATTAGAAAATTATCCCAAATCTAACATAGCCTAATGTTATTGCTTTTATATTTAGCCAGTCTTCTCAGAATGTTGAGCACTGACATAAGCCAACTATTTTATAAAAATGTTCAAGAGCATCTGCTCTGATGGGTAGTAGCTTTTCAGAGAGATAGTCCCATAACACATTCATTTTGTAAACCAGGATACATGTTAGACTCGCAGGTGTATGAGGATGCTGTACTTCCTTGGTCCTTGGTGGGTAAACTAGAAAGCACTTCAAAGAAGCCAGTGAGCATAGGAAAAAAAAGAACATTTCTAGCAAAAAAAAAATATAGATACAGAAAAGAAGATAGATCCAAGATCAGCTAGGCAAGCACCAGGAGTAGGCTGGAAAAAATTGGGGAAGAATCTAAAATGAGAATCAGGTTCTATAGGTTTTGAGTATCATTGAAAGACCATCCTCTTGTGCTCAATGACCATTATTGTGGTCCTTTCCCATTGCAATCATCGTGTTTCTACCTTCCTTTCCGAGTATAAACAGGAAATCGCAAACCCTCCATGTCCCAAGATTTCATCTCCTTCCTTTTCCATCAAGAAAGCACAATGGTGTCCCTGAGTGAGTGTGATCTTGACTTATAAGTAATTTTCAATTAGTTATAATAAGGAAAAATATAAATACTTTCAGACATTTCTATTTTAATAATTTTAATTACAGTATAACTTGTGACAGTACTGGCTTCTTTTCTCCAAAACTGTTATGTCCCAACATTATGGTTAAACTGTGGCTCTGGGGATTTCTGATTGAAAAATGTCTGTAGTAATGGAATCACATATTATGTTAGATACTGCTGAATCCAGTAGTAACATTCTTTCCATCCCCCAGTAAAGGAATTTTCAAAATACTGAAGATGTAAGGTCATTTACACTGTAAGTTACTGTTCCATTTGTAAGAACTCGGTACAACTTCCTATTTGTAAGGAGTTTGGATTTTATAGACTTTCCCTTGGCCAGAATGACTTTGGAGAGATGTCTGCCACAAGATACATCCTGTTTTGTTGATGTTATTTGAAATTGATCTCCCCACCTTGGTTAAAAGTCTGCAGTCTAGTAATTAGAAACTGCTGTGCTTACTTGTTTCTAGCTAACATCTCATACTGAGAAAATTACATTTTACTTCGCTTGAGTTCTATTCTTGAGTGACGCTCAAGTTAAGAAGCAGGTGTGCCTGGTGGCATTTCACGCCTTCGGTGGAGAGAGTGCTATGCATGAGATGGCCCATGCAGACTGAGCTCCAGTAAATGCAGAATCATGATCACTTCCTCACTTTCAGTAGGACCATGATGTAATTCCTTGTGTCCTCTTCCCTACATTATCGCAGTAGTTTCCCAGTATTCTCTCTGGTAGAACTCAAAAGTGCTTTCCCAATCAAATTGCTCAGCACTGCAGGAGTGATCCTTCAACAGATAGAGTCCTGTCATTTTCCTTTCATAGTCTGTCATGGTTTAGAGAAATGAAAACAAGAAGTTAATGAATCAGTCTCACACAACTTTTCAAATCTTATCACATGATGCACACCTCCATACTGACCTATTCAACAAATCTCTACTACCTGTTCATGCCTAGTCAACAAATCTCTCTCTCTGCCTTTTCCCCCTCCCTCCCTCTCTCCCTCTCTCTTTCTCTCCGTTCCATGCTTAAACATAGGCATGTCTCTGTTTGAAGTCAGTCTATCAAACACATAAAAATTTATGCTCAGAATGATCATTCATTTCCATGTCTTCTAATATCATCAATGAGGATTTTATTTATTCATATATTCCTTAGTTTACTCATCTGTGTAATAGATTTCTATGAGCTGTCTGCACATCGTAGACTTCACAAGATCCTCCTCTTTTTTAATGTCTCTATGTGAATCTCTGAAATCCTTCACCAATGGTTTCTTTGGAAACAAAGAGAGAACAGAAGAATGATGTAATGGGTAATTTTTTGTTTAACTTATTTTGTTGTATAGACAAAGCACAGAATGTGACCATTTTTGATGGATTAGAAAAGTCATCTCAATAATCAACTCTAGTCAATGTATGTCCAAATTAGTTTATTGAAAGTCTGTGGTATAGGTCACTAAATGCAAGAAAAATTTGAATGCCAAGGTTCAGGAAAAAGCCAAACAAAGAAACATAAGAACACTTCTGGATGTAGACACCAGGAACAATGAGTCATTCTAGCTGTTCATCACAGACCTTAATAAATTCCATCTAGAGTCAAACCATTTGATTGTCCTACTTGGAACACCTCTAAGTATAGATGATGGGGAGGAGATGATGTAATTTGAATGACAAAAATCACTTTCTGTCTAGCAGAAAAGATTAAAGAGGCCAATAGAAAAATCAAATGTTTTGAGTTGAATAAATAATAGCAGATATTCAAACAAGTAGAATGCTCACCTTAAGCAAGGTTTCAGGAGATCAAGAAAGTTGATAAAATGGAAAGGGTAACAATTTGGAAATTGAATGTCCTAGAGTTCAAGGACAAATATTTTGGCATCAAATAGGTTGACTTGGAGATTCTTTTGATTTACCATAGGACTGATTTTAGGATGAGGTATCCTATATAAATAGTCCAGTTCAAAGTAGGTTACTAATAAATTGTATCTTTTACTCTACTATGGCATAATATGTTCAGAGAATCCAAGGATAAGAGTGTAAACCCATAATGGCATATTACAGGAGGACCCTGAATGCCCCTAAGAGGATACAACTGAGAGATAATCAGGATGTAGCCGCAGGATGTGTGCATGTTTCCGGATATCTGATTACAAAAGTCACTATCATAAATTAATCTTAGAATTGCCTACTGCTGTGCCCTCATTGCAGCAACAACCTCCTCTATTCATTATTTTTGGCCCAAAGATATAATATTCTAATAATGAAAATGAAGAAGCAATTTTTAAAGTTGGTTAAAATCCAGTATAATGTACTTTACTCTCACTATGTCATTTAAATCTGTGTAATGCAACCTATTATAACTAATTATTTCTTTGCATGCGAAGTATATTAATATGTATGGTGATATATCAAGTCCATACAGTTCGGACATTAAGTGGATGTGTTACCTATAAGACATTTAAAAGTAAAGAAAGCAACTAAATATTTTATTCTTTTGTCATAACTGTACACTGTCCATTTTAAATAATAAGAATTATAAGAAAGTCCTCACCAACCAATAAGAAACTCTCTTTTTTCCAGGTTCTGGCTATTACGAATAATGCTGCTATGAACATAGTTGAGCATTTGTCCTTGTGGTATGATTAAGCATTCTTTGGGTATACGTCCAAGAGTGGTATCATTGGGTCTTGAGGAAGATTGATTCTCAATTTTCTGAGAAACCCCTATACTGATTTTCAAAGTGGCTGCACAAGTTTGCACTCCCAACAGTGGAGGAGTGTTCCCCATGCTTCACATCCTCTCCAACATAAGCTAGCATCAGTGTTTTTTATCTCAGCCATTCTGACCGGTGTAAGATGGTATCTCAGAGTCATTTTGATTTGCATTTCCTTGGTGACTAAGGATGTTGAGCAATTCCTTAAATGTATTTCAGTCATTTGAGATTCTTCTGTTGAGAATTCTCTGTTTAGTTCTGTAGTCCAAATTGGATTGTTTAGTATTTTGATGTCTAGTTTCTTGAGTTCTTTATATATTTTAGAGATCAGCCCTCTGTCAGATGTTGGGTTGTTGAAGATCTTTTCCCATTCTGTAGGCTGTTGTTTTGTCTTATTTACTGTGTCCTTTGCCTTACAGAAGCTTCTCAGTTTCAGGAGGTCCCATTTATTAATTGTTGCCCTCAGAAACAACCTAGATGCTCCTCAACCAAAGAATGGATAAAGAAAATGTGGTACATATACACAATGGAGTACTAAACAGTAGAAAACAATAGCATAATGAAATTTGTAGGCAAATGGATGTGACTACAAAATATCATCCTAAGTGAGATAATCCAGACTCAGAAAAACAAACATGGTATATACTCATTCATAAGTGGATACTAGATGTAAAGCAAAGGATAACCAAACTACAACCCACAGCTCCAAAGAAGCTAGGTAACAAGGAGGACCCTAAGAGGGATGCATGGATCACCCTGGGAAGGCAAAATAGACGAGATCTCCTGAGTAAACTAGGGTTGGGGGGGCAATAGAGTGTGGTGATATTGTGTTCTTCAAAATATTGTGCACCATAATAAACTTATCTCGGGTCAGAGAACAGAACAGCCACTAGATATAGAGGCCAGAAAATGATGGCACACAATTCTTTAATCCTAGCATTCCAGAGGCAGAGATCCACTAGGATCTCTGTGAGTTCAAAGCCACACTAGAAACAGTCAGGCATGGTAACTCACACCTTTAATCCCAGGAAGTGATGGCAGAAAGCAGAAAGGTATATAAGGCATGAGGATCAGGAATGAGAGCCCTGTTAAGCTTTTAGGCTTTTGAGCAGCAGTTCAGCTGAGAGGCATTAGGATGAGGACTCAGAGACTTCCAGTCTGAGGAAACAGGATCAGCTGAGAAGGTGACAAGGTGAGGTTAGCTGTGGCTTGTTCTGCTTCTCTGATCTTCCAGCGTTGACCCCAATACCTGGCTCCAGGTTTGTTTTTATTAATAAGACATTCTAAGATTTGTGTTACAATAGAGGGTAGGGGATAGGAGATGAGAACATAAGGGAATGGTATGGTTGAGCTGGAACAGGGACGGAATGAGAGAGAAACGAAAGTGATATCTTGATAGAGAGAGAAATCATGGGGATAGGAAGAAACCTGGTGCTAGGGAAATTCCCAGGAATCCACAAGGATGACCACAGCTTAGACTACTAGCAATAATGGAGAGGGTGTCTGAGCTGGCTTACCCCGGTAATCAGATTGGTGAATACCCTAACTGTCATCATAGAGCCTTCATCCAGTAACTGTTGGAAGCAGATGCAGAGATCCATAGCCATAACTAGGCTGAGCTCCAAAAGTCCAGTCAAATAGAAGAGGGATTATATGAGCAAGGGGAGGGGGGATCATGATCATGATGGAGAAATGTACAGAGACAAACAAACCAAGCTAGTGGGAACTCACGAACTTTAGACCAACAGCTGTGGAGCCTGCATGTGACTGGACTTGGCCCTCTGCATAAGCAAGACAGTTGTGTAGCTTGGTCTGTTTCAGAGCCCCTGGCAGTGGGAATAGTATCTGTCTTTGGTGCATGAGTTGGCTTTTTGGAGCCCACTACCTATGGTGATATGCCTTGCTCAGCCTTGATGCAGGGGAAGGGGCTTGGACCTGCCTCAACTGAATGTACCAGGCTTTGCTGACTCCCCATGGGAGGCCTTACCTTTTTGGAGGAGGGAATGGGGGTGGGATTTGGGGGAAGGGGAAGAGGGATGAGCGGGGGATCTGTGGTTGTTATGTAAAATGAATAAAAATTTCCTTAATAAAAAATAAGGAACTCACTTTTCCCCTCTCCTCAGTTCATCACCTTCTTATCTATTCCTCAGTTTTCAACAACAGTCTTTATATTTTGTTAAATTTTGAAACCACCTACATGAACCTTATGAGAAAAGTTGGTTTAAAGTCACATTAAAGTGATTTTCCAGTTTATGTTACTCTTAAGGTTTTTAATTCATAACTTAGAAATGAAATACTAGATTCATCATCTGAAAAACAGGGCAGTAATACTTATCTATCAAAATGAGAACCCTGATGCAGATTAGCAATGAATAAACAAAATTCCTGAGACAATGTTTGTCATGTAGGCTTTCAAAATGCATTGTTTATTCTTATATTATTAATTATAGAGTCAAATATAAAGTATATCATATCGCTAATTTAGAAGGAGATACACACAATAAACAGACAATTTCTATGAAGTGTGACAAGAACTTTGATGAGTTCCCTGCACAGAACTCCAGGAAAATAGAGTAGGTGAAGGTCAATGGTATTGCTGAGTCAATCCATTCTTCTTGGAACAACTAATAGATATAAAAAGACCTTGGGTGTGAATAGGCTTTCGCCAGGAGGTAAGAAGGGAATACTTCAAAAGGATTACAGGCAGGTATGAGGCCTAATTAAAAAATCAATGAGTTCTTATTTCTTATGAAACAATGGCACTGAGCAGCCAAAGCCCATTCTAAAGGTTCAACTGGCTAGACACAGCTCTGTACTTTGCTCTTGCCTTCAGTACTACTTTTTTTAAACTCAAATCACACAAGCTGCAGCTCACTCAAGAAAGTGAATCAGAGAACGAAGGACTACTCAAAGTTTATCCATGGAAGCTACTGCTTCCTCGGAGGCCTAGGAAATAGAATTTTGTTTTAACAACTATAACTTTTATTTTTATCCAGTCTAAGGACCAGAGTTTTGAGCTTGATAAATAATACTATTTCTCAAGTCATATTTACAATGCTATTCTTCTTTTCTTCTTAAAAAAGGGGGGTATTTTATTCTTCTGTAGAAACATATATCTTTTGCTTCTTGAAAATAATCCCTTGTTGATGGATATCTAGGTTCTTTTCATTTCCCTGCTATTGTGACTAGAGAAGCAATGAACACTGATGAGCAAGTAGCTCTATAGTATAATATAGAGTCCTTTGGCTATGTGTCCAAGAGTAGTATAGCTGAATCATGCAGTAGATCTATTTTCAGCCTCTAAGGAACCTCTATACTGGTTTTCATAGTACTGATTTGCCCTCTCGATAACAGTAAATAACTGCCCCTTTTTCTTACAACCATGCCAACTACTGTCATTAGTTATGGAAAAAAAATTCCTTACCTAAAGTAGGACTTGCCTATAAAAGTACAAGAAGCTTACAGAACACCAAATAGATTGGATTGAAAAGAAAGTTTCTGCATCACATAATAATCAAAACACTAAACATACAGAACAAAGAAATAATATTAAAAGCTGCAAGGGAAGAAGGCCAAGTAACGTATAAAGTCAGACCTATTAGAATTATACCCAGCTTCTCAATGCAGACCTAAAAGCTAGGGGACTTGGACAGATGTGCTGCAGAATCTAAGAGACCACAGATGCCAGCCTAGACTCCTATACCTAGCAAAACTTTCAGTCACTATAGATGGAGAAAACAAGATATTTTATGGCAAAGTCAAATTTAAACAATATTTAGCCACAAATCCAGCCCTACAGAAGCTGCTAGAAGGAAAACTCCAACCCAAGGAAGTAAACTACACCCACAAAAGCACAGGCAACAAATAATCTCACACCAGCAAAATCCAAAGAAGGGAAACACATACCCACACACACAATCACCACCACCAACAACAACAATATAACAGGAATTGACAATCACTGATTATTAATATCTCTCAATCTCAATGGACTCAATTCACCAATAAAAATACACAGGCTAACAGAATTGATACAAACACAGGATGCATTCTTCTGCTGCATACAAGAAACACATCTCAACATCAAAGACTATTATTACCTCAGAGTAAAGGGTTGAAAAAGATTTTTCAATCAAATTGACCTAACAAGGTAGATGTAGCTACCCTAACATCTAACAAAATAGACTTTAAACCAAAATTAATCAAAAGATATGGAGAAGGCCATTTCAATATTCATTAAAAGAAAAGTCAACCAGCATAATGTCTCATTCTTAACATCTATGCCCCAAATGAAAGAGCACCCACATTTGTAAAAGAAACATTACTATAGCTTAAATCACACACCAAACCCCACACATTAAGAGTGGGAGACTTCAATAACGCACTCTCACCAACAGACAGGTCATCCAGACAGAAGCTAAAGAGAGAAATAAAGGAACTAACAGACATTATGGCTCAAATAGACCTAACATATATCTACAGAACATTTTACCCAAACACAAAAGAATATGCCTTCTTCTCAGAACTTCCTGAAACCTTCTCGAAAATTGACCATAGACTTGCTTGGCCACAAAGCAAATCTCAACAGATACAAAAAAAAATTGAAATACCCCCTGTATCTTATCAGACTGCAGTGAATTAAAGCTGTATTTCAACAACAGGAACAACAGGCAGCCCACAAACTCACAGAAACTGAATAACTCTCTACTGAGTCACTTTGTGTCAAGGAAGAAATGAAGAAAGAAGTTAAACACTTCCTAGAATTCAATGAAAATGAGCACACAGCATACTCAAACTTATGAGACACAATCCATCAGTGCTAAGAGCAAAGTTCATAGCACTAAGTGCCTTCATGAAGAAATTAGAGAACTCTCATACAAGTGACTTAACAGCACACTTGAAAGCTGTGAAACAAAAAGAGGCAAACACACCCAAGAGGGGTAGATGGCAGGAAATAATCAAATTGAGGGCTGAAATAAATAAAATAGAAACAAAGAGACCAATACAAAGAATCAATGAAACAAAGAGTTGGTTCTTTGAGAAAATCAACAAAATAGACAAACCCTCATCCAAACTAATTTAAAGGTAGAGAGAGAAAAATCCAAACTAACAAAACTACAAACAAAAAGAGAGAAAAAGCAACAGACTCCTAAGAGATCCAAAGAATCATTAGGTCATACTTCAGAAAATTTTACTCCATAAAATTTGAAAAATCTAAAAGAAATGGACATATTCCTTGATAGATATCACTTACCAAACTTAAATCAAGATCAGATAAACAATTTAAGTAGACCTATAAACCAAAAGATCGTTAAAAGGAATCGTTAAAAATCTTCCAACCCATAAAAGCTCAAGGCCAGACAGTTTTAATACAGAATTCTACCAGACTTTCAAAGAAGAGCTAATACCAATACTCCTCAAATTATTCCACAAAATAGAAACAAAAATAGCATTGCCAAATTCATTTTATGAGGCCACAGTTACCTGGATGCCCAAACCACACAAAGACTCAACAAAGAAAGAGAATTACAGACTATTTCACTCATAAACATTGATGCAAAAATACTTATTAAAATACTGGCAAACTGGATCTAAGAACACGTCAAAATGTTTGTCCACCATGATCAAGTAGGCTTCGTCCCAGAGATGCTAGGATGGTTCAACATATGAAAATCTGTTAGTGTAACCTACCATATAAGTAAACTGAAAGAAAAAAAAAAAACATGATCATTTCATTAGATGCTAAAAATACTTTGACATAACCCAACACCCTTTCTATGATCTCCCTTGAAGAGATCAGAAATATAAAGGCAATATACAGTGAACTTATAGCCAACGACAAACTAAATGGAAACTCAAAACAATTCCACTAAAATCACGGACAAGACAAGGTAGTCCACTCTCTCCATATCTGTTCAATATAGCAGTTGAAGCTTTAACTAGAGTAATAAGACAACTAAAGGAGAGCAAGGGGATGTAAATTGGAAAAGAAAAAGTCAAAATATCATTATTTGAAATGATACGATAGTATATATAAGCAACCCAAATACTCTACCAGGGAACTCCTACAGCTGATAAACACCTTCAGTGAAGTGGCTGTATGCAAAATTAGCTAAAAGAAAATATCAGTAGCCCCTGCTGTCAGGGACTATGTCTGGGTCCATGGTCCTGTTGCTGCCTGGGTCTATGTTAATGTCCATGGCCTGTTTTGTCACCAAAGGCCACAGGAATACTCAGGATCTGGGCTGCCACCTGTGGCCGTGTTGGTGTCCTAGGACTGTGACTGCTGGGACCATACAGACCTGAATGACATACACTGCCAACCAGGGCCATAGTGCTGTACAGGCCAAGCTGTGGCCGGAGTCATGTCTGGATGTGTGGTCCTGCCGAAATCAGAATGTGCACTGATGTCCAAGGCTCATTTTGCTATTGAGAGCCATTTGGATGTCTATGATCTAGGCTTCCACCTGAGGCCAGGTTGATGTTCCAGGGCCAGATAACCAATGGGTCCATGACGATCTGAATGATCTGCACCGCCAGCCAGGTGACATCCTGGTCTGGGCTGACAAGAACCATGTCTGGATGAAGCATTTATCTAATTATTCTTTTATCAGTAAAAACTCAAGAGTCAGATATCAAATTAAAAACCTGATTGATCAGAGAAGTGGTGGAGAAGCAATCAGTGACCTCCTCTCTCTCTGCTTCCTCAATCAAAAAGGCCCAAGAATCTTTCTAAGCCCAAACCCACTACTTCCTGTATCTCTCTGTGTGTCCTGCGTCCTCCAAAACCTCTATGGCTAATTTGGTCAGCTAGTAGCTATCTCTGCCCTCTGATTCAAGATAAACTTTATTGGCAGTCTTAGGAGTGTCAGAGTGCAATCAAAATATCTCAGAATATCTGGGTCCATTGTTTAATCACAGTCTGGGTCTGTGTTGACATCCATAGTCTTCATTGCCCCCAAGGGCCACACAGGGTCTGGCTGCCACCTAAGGCCAAGTTGGTGTCCAAGGGCTGTGCCATTGGCAGGGCCATACAGATCTGAGTAATCTGTGCTGCCAACAAGTGCCATGGTGCTATCCAGGCCTGGGTCATATCTGGGCCTGTGGCCCTGCCACTGCCTCAGTCTGTGTTGATATCCATGGCTCCTGTTACCATCAAAGGCAGTCAGGATAGGTCTGCAAAGTTGGCCCTGCCCTTAATGGTTGCAGCACTAGGGAAAACTGGACATGTCCCTCACCAACTGCAACACTGGGGAGAGCTGGCCCTTCACCTCCCCTGGGCAGCACTGTAGAGCTCAAGCTATTAGTGGGGATGTAGGTGAGCCAGCCCATAAGGCATGAGGGTGGGAGAGCTAGCCCCATTATCTGTTTGTCACTCAGTGGCAGGGGCAATGCAGAGATGCCACCCTCACCCATCACCACCTACTGCAGATGGGAAAGCTGGTCCCTGAACTGTGAGAGTGGGAAAGCTGGCTCTGCCCCACAAAGGCTACAGCACTAGATAGAGTAGGTCTTGCACCTTATCTGAGCAGCAAAATAGAGCTGACTGTGTTGACGTTAACGGGGGCGCAGGTGATCTGGTCCCACCCCTCATCTGCTATATGTTGGAGTGGGCAAGGGAGAAATTCCCTCCCCCATTCCCTGACCCTTGCCACCTGTAGTGGGTGGGAGAGCTATCCTTGAGATCATGAGAATGGGAAAACTGACTCTGACCCTCATCAGCTACAGCACTTGCACTCAAGAAAGGGGGTCCTGTATTGTACCCTGCCAACAGAGTAGAGCTGGCCCTGTTGGTAGAGGTGAGCCAGCACTGAGGGCCTGAAAGCAGGAGAGCTGACACCTCCCCTTGTCTGTCATGTGGTAGCATGGGTGACAGAAAGATGTCCTCCCCACCTTGCCCCTTGCCACCTGTGGCAGGTAGGAGAGTTGGCCTCTGGGACATGAAAGCAGAAGAAATGGCCCTGCACCTCACCAGCTGCAGCACTCAAGAGTACAGGAGCAGGCCTGGCACCTTGCCTGGGCAAAATAGTAGAGCTGACACTGATGGTGTGGATGTGGGTGAGCCAGCCCCTCTGATGGTAACAATGAAGGAAAGCTGATAGGCTGATCAATACTGAGGGTACAGCAGAAGTTGGAGGCCTTGAACCAGACCAATGACTCATAGCAATGAACACTTATACATAAAGATGTATGGACTAAATGGTATATAAACTGTGTGACTCACTGTGTCACACTATAGCTTCCACACTGAGACACTTTGTTTGTTGTTTGTTTGGTATTGGTTTTGTTTTTTGTTTCTCCTTTAAAATTTATTTTATTTTGGTTGTGAGTACAAATTTCAAGGGCAGAGGTTGGATATGAAGGGACCAGGAGATGAATGGGTTTGGGATGCATAATGTGAAATCCACAAAGAATCAATAAAAAGGTTTTTTTTTAAATCAGTAGGCCTCCTATATACAAATGATAAATAAGCTGAGAAAGAAATCAGTGAAACAACACCCTTCACCATAGCCACAAATAATATAAAATACCTTAGTATAACTCTAACCAAGCAAGTGAAAGATCTGTAAAATGAGAACTTCAGTCTTTAAGGAAAGAAATTGAAGAAAATATCAGAAGATGGAAAGATCTAGTCTCATAGGTTGGTAGGATTAACATAGTAAAAATGGCCATTTTACCAAAAATAATCTACAGATTCAGCACAATTCCCATGAAAATCCTCACACAATTCTTTACAGACCTTTAAAGAACAAGACTCAACTTCATATGGAAAAACAGAAAACCTAAGATAGTTGAAGGAACCCTGTACAATAAAAGAATTTCCAGAGGTATCACCACCCCTGATTTCAAACTATACAACAAAGCAATCATAATAAAAAAAAACATGTGATATTGGCATACAAACAGACAGGTTGATCAATGGAATGGAATAGAATAGAATAGTAGATTCATACATAGATCTACACACTTATGGACAGTTGATTTTTGACAAAGAACCCAAAAATATACAATGGAAAGGGGGAAAGCATCTTCAACAAATGGTGCTGGTCTAACTGGATGTTAGCATGTGGAAGAATGTAAATAGATCCATATCTATCACCCTGCACAATCCTCAAGTTCAAGTGGCTCAAAGGCTTCAACATAACACCAGATACACTAAACCTAATAGAAGAGAAAGTGCATAGCATTGAACACATTGGTAAAGGAGACAACTTCCTGAATAGAACACCAATAGCACAGGCACTAAGATCAACAATTAATAAATTGAACCTCATAAAACTGAAAAGCTTCTGTAAGGCAAAGGACATCATCAAAAGTACAAACCAGCAGCTAACAGGATGGGAAAATATCTTCACCAACCCCACATCTGACAGAAGGGTGACATCCAAATTATATAAAGAACTCAAGAAAATAAACATCAAAAAAATCCAATTT
Source organism: Peromyscus eremicus (assembly GCF_949786415.1). Lineage (NCBI taxonomy): Eukaryota > Metazoa > Chordata > Mammalia > Rodentia > Cricetidae > Peromyscus > Peromyscus eremicus. The sequence goes on along the minus strand of NC_081416.1, from coordinate 110,988,693 downwards.
AAAAAATGGGCTAAAGAGAATTCTCAACAGAGGAATCTCAAATGGCCAAGAAGCACTTAAAGAAATGTTCAACATCCTTAGTCATCAGTCAAATGAAAATCAGAATGACACCAAGATTCCATCTTATACCTGTCAAATGATTAAGTTCAAAAACATAAGTGACAGCTCATGCTGGAGAGGATGTGAAGCAAGGTGAACACTCCTCCATTGCTGGTGGAAGTGCAAACTTGTACAGCCACTTTGGAAATAAATGTGGCAGTTTCTCAGAAATTGGGACTCAATCTGCCTCAAGATCCAGCTACATCACTCCTGAGCATATACCCAAAGGAAGCTCCATTCTACCACAAGGACACTTGCTCAATTATGTTCATAGCAGGTCAGAAATACAAGGGCCATACCTAAACATAATAAAGGCAATATACAGTGAACTTATATCCAGTGTCAAACTAATACCCAGAAACTGGAAACAACCTAGATGACCCTCAACTGAAGAATGGATAAAGAAAATGTGGTACATTTACACAAGGGAGTATTACTCAGTTGTTAAGAAACAATGACAACAGAAAATTACCCAGCAAATGGATAGAACTAAAAAAGATCACCATAAGTGTTGTAAACCAGACCCAGAAAGACAAACATGCTATGTACTCACTTATAAGTGGATATTAGTTGTAAAGTAAAGAAAAACAATGATACATTCTACAGAGAAGCTAAGGAACAAGAAGGGTTCAAGGGGGCACATGCAAGTATCACTTCAAAGGGAAAATAGAATAGACATCACTGGTAGATAGAGGAAGAGGTCTAAATGGGGGGAACCGGGGATGGGAACAGGAGGCATCAGGTGAGGGGAGGATGGAGGGAGACAGTAGTGGGAGAGACAACTGGAACTGGTGAGTATCTCTGGAAAGAGCTAGAAACCTAGTACAATGGAAACTCCCAGGAGTCTCTGACCCTAGCTAAGACTCCTAACTATGGTGGGTATAGAGTATGAACTTGCCATCTCCTGTAAACAGGAAAGACTTCCAGTGGAGGAATTGGGACACCAACCCAGCAACAAAACTTTCAACTTACAACTTGTCTTGCCTACAGAATGTGCTGGGCTAAACGCGGCACAGACATTGTGGGAATAGCCAAGGAATGACTGATCCTCCTTGAGACCCATAACCTGAGAGGGAGCTCACCCCTGACACTGCCTGGATGGCCAGACCCCACATGTAGAATGGCCCAGAGACCTAGGATAGAACCAAATATGGCTGGCAAAAAAAAAGTCAATAAAAGTGATTCCCAATGATATTCTGCTATTGCTGCCTAGCCTACTTATTATCAGAGAGGCTTCATCTAGCAACTGATGGAAAAAGATGTAGAGATCCGCAGCCAGACATTAGGCAGAACTCTGGCAATACTACAGATGGGGAGAAAGGATTGTAAAAGCCAGAGAGGTCAAGGACACCACAAGAAAACCCACATAATCAACTAACCTGGGCTCATAAGGGCTCACAGAGATTCAACCAACAACCAGGGAGTCTGCATGAAACTGATGTAGGCCCTCTACAAATATTTCATAGTTGTGTAGCTTGGTTTTCTTGTGGGATTCCTAACAGCTGAGGCTGTTGCCTGCTTTGGGGACCTTTTCCTCCTACTGGATTGCCTCATCCAGCCTTAATAGGAGAGGATGTACCTGGTCTCATTGTAACTAGATATGCCTTGGCCAATTGATATCCATGGGATGCCTGCCCTTTTCTGAAGAGAAATGGAGAAGGAGGAGTGGATGAGAGGAGAAGATGGAAGGTGGAGGTAGGAACTGGGAGGACAGGAGAGAAGTGAATTTGATTTTATAATATAAAAACAAAATAAAAATAAATAATAAATAACAAAAAGAAGAAAAGAAAAATAGTGAAGTTGTTGAAGTCATTTTATAGGGACAGGTAAATAGTTTTATTCTTCTACAATTTGACTATCACAATTTGTTTAACATGCTGTCTTTTCTCTGAAGTGTATGCTTGACCTCTTTGTCAAAAATCAAATGGCTGTAGGATCATGATCTTACTTGGGTCCTCAATTCTATTCCACTAATAAATGTGTCTTTTCTTATATGAGTACCATGTTGTTGTCAGTTTGTTTTTTGTTTTACTGTAGCTCTACAAGTTAATATGGGAGGGTAATACTTCCAGAAGTTTCTACATTGTTGAGGATTCTTTTGTCTATCATAGGTCTCTGTGTTTCCATATGAAATTTAAGATTGCTTTTTCCATTTCTAGGAAAAAATGCATTTGAATTTTGATAATTATTGCATTGAATCTGTGGTTTATTTTTGGTAGGATGGTTATTTTCAAGGCATTAATCCTACCAATTAATGAGTAAGGAGATCCTGAGAGCTTCAGCAATAACTGCCCTGGCATAGATAGTCCCATTGGTGCAATAGTGGCAAGAATGTCACAGAAGTAACCAACCTCTTTCCAACTTATTTAAGGCTCTCTCTACAGGATGAAACCCATACTTGGCATAATTATTGTGGCCAATAACCTATTGGTAAACAGGTCACAGGCCCTAGGGGAGGAGAATGTTAAACCAACTTCTAATAACTTATGGTTATACCCATAGATTAATGCATCTCTCAACCTCTATCAGGGAAGTTTTCTTTATATAGTAGATGAAAGTTAACAGAGAGACTTGCAATGGATCAAGGTATAGAGAAGAAGATATTGCAAAATTCTCAGTCCTAAATGGGATGTCTATATCACACTCCCTCCTCACAAGACTAATTGGTCATTGTGGGATAGGAGGAAAATTGTAAGAGCTAAAGATGATGAATGACTATAAGGAAATTGTTTCTGAACACAACAAGATATGCAATCTCAAACTAAACAAAATTCGACCATGGAAAGCAGGGGTGGACATGTAACAAGTCTTTTTCTGTCCCACCAGCCAGCTTCCAAAAAGATCACATGGTGACTTTTTATTAATTATGAAATCTCAGCCTGCAGCTTAGGCTTGTTCTTAACTAGCTCTTATAATTTAAATAAATCCATTTATATTAATCTATGTTCTACCACATGGCATTACCTCTCTTCCATCTTGTACCTCATATTTCCTCTCCATGTCTCCTAATGTCTTTCATGTGCTTAGATTCCTCTTCCTCTTTCTCTCTCTGCCTGGAAGTCCTGTCTATACTTCTTGCCTACCTATTGTCCATTCAGCTTTCTATTACATCAATCATAGCAATGCACCTTCACACAGTGTACAAATATCCCACAACATTTCCCCATTTTTGTTTAAAGAAAATGAAGGGTTTTAACCCTAAAATAGTAAAACTATGTACAATGAGAACAATTATCAGGGAAGCTGGAGAGAGTGGTTAAGAGCAGTAGCTACTCTTCCAGAGGACCTGAATTAAGTCTCCAGCACCTACATGGCATCTCACATCTGTCTGTAACTCCAGTTCCAGGAGTTCAATCCCCAGCATCCACATGACAGCTCACAACTGTCTGAAACTCAAGTTCCAGGAATCTGGCATCCTCACACAGACATACATGCAGGCAAAACACCAATACACATAAAAATAAATTATTTTTAAAAAAAAAAAAACAATTACCAGGTAGGAATTGCTTTCCAATGGCAGTCTATCTGTTGTTGACAAATTCGGAGAAATTACTCCATTATTTATCCTATCTCAGTGAGTCTAAATTTTATACCTAAACCACTTTCTATTATAACTTGTATTACCATCCAAAAAATATCTTTTTAAGCCTAAAAACATCTTCTTAGACAAAAAACTTAAGCTTTTATGTTTCTTGTAAGTTTGCTTTCTGAATTTGGTAACAAGGAAAATTGTATACTATCTAGTATTTAATACCATCGGAGATCCAAGAAGGATATATTACCTGATTAAACAGGAAGTACAGAGCAAGCAATTCCAAAACTATAGAATTGACAGAAACAGTTGGCTGCCTGGACAATCAACCAAGGTTCCTCTGCAAAGGGCATTCATCTTTGGCCGAGAGGCCTAGAATTTCTGACAGTCTTTTTTTCTGAAGCAGGCATTTGCCTGCTTTTGTGTCCTGCTTGTCCAATTTGGACAGCATACTGTCAGCAGTCAGGGCAAGGACAGCTTTTTGCCACAATAAAAGCAAACTCATTATGGAGTTCCTCTATGACCATCATCCTTTTCTGAAGTAAATTGGTGCTGCCAGGATCAAATGTGTCTCACTATAATAAAAAGCCTTATATTACTCAAACACTTTAAATGTCATATTCTTTAGGTCTTTAAAGTATTTGAAGACCATTTATCTATTAAAATATATCTGTTTGACCCTGAAAACATACCAAACATGACTATAAGTGTGATTGTTATAGATGACTAACTAGTAACCTGTCATTTTTTATTACCCTAAATAGCTCTCAAGGACTAGAACTTTATACTACATTTTAAAATGGGCTGCATAGGTATAATATCTTAAAAATAGTACAAACATACATAGAATATAACAAAAATAACCTCAATTTTGTATCAATATACAAGAACACCTTAAACAACAGTAGAAACATATATACAGCATTTTATAACAAAAATAACCTTAAATTTGTATCAATATAAACAAATCCATATCAATGTAAAATATCTGAGACTAGCGGTTATTCAAATGTAGACTTAACAATTTTCTATACTATGTCCCCCTTTCAGAAAGAGATCCTTGAATCTAATCTTTGTTTAGCTTTTTTTCTGACTATAACCAAAAACACTTGTAACCAACTCCCCTAAAGGATGGCAAACATCCATAGCACACTGAATGACCAAAAGCCACCCCCCTCCACTTCTTGGAAATGTGGACTTCATGTTCTTTAGAATGTATCCTGTTGTCTGGGAGATCCTGAGAAAATTGGAACAGTGGTCAAGTCCTGGGAGAGCTAGCTGTATTACTTTTTGTTTAGTCTCTGTGTGATGGGAAAGTACAGGGTTTATCTGAGGTCCTAGCTGGAGAGCTTGTGAGGCAGGACCATCTCAGCTAGCACCTTTGAAGTTGTATTAGATGCAGAATTTTGAGGAAACTGCAACAGAGGCATCTTGAGGCTGGATCACTGGGGCTACTTGTCTTCATTGGTGTCTGGTCCTTTTTATTTCTGAAAATACAAACTTTTAAAGGTAACATATATCTCTGCATTAACACAAGTATGGAATATGTGATGTGCACAAATCAGTTAAAGATTTTTTTTGTTTTATGTTTGAGCAGGTAAAGAGCATCTGTTAACTTTAAGTTTGTTTGGACTGTGTAGCCAAACCTCTATCCATGCCATGTGAAAGGATGGTATGTAATAATAAGTCATGAGGACTCTGTAGCCAACAAGATTTATCACGTTTCATCCAGTTTCAGAGCTGTTCCCAAGTTGAAGGATCAACATATATGTCACCTGTCTTGTAGTTTTTCTTTTTTTTCTCTATGTCTATAGCCAAGATTTTGAGATCTCCCCCAATCAAATCTGATCTTCATTAATTTTGAAGAGAACCATAACTTGTTTACTGTTGAAAAAGAGACATAACTCCTCCCCCAACACAACATATTTTCTGACTTCCATTTTGAAATTAAGACATTTTAAAAATATGTAGATTGGTTTAATTTAGCAATTTCCATAATCCAATGTCTCTCAACAGCTATTATATTTTGTATATTAGCATATAAAAAATTTGAAAACAACAAAGCACCATACAGGACCCAGACACCCTGTGTATTTCCCATCTTTATGTGGCATATATATACATATATATTTTATATTACTTTACTCTCTCTTTAAAGACTTTACTATTATTTTAAATACTATTTTTCTATGACTGTCTATACTCAGTTTATACTGTATCTCTCTAAAGGTTATCTCCATCTGTACTGCTTTACTGAGTGCCTGAAGTGTTCTCTGACCACAAGACAAACCTTTAAAGGCCACACCAGCCACCACATGGCTCTGGCAGCTGACTCCATCCCCCCCCCTCCGCTCAGTTCCCTGAGAGCCTAGCCTCATTCCAGTGCCTTTACCAATCCAGCTATGGGAAGCTGCTGTGTCCATGATGCAGCAGGCATTTTTACCTAGCACACCAGCTGCTCAAGTACTCTGCTGCACAGCAAGGCTTCTTAAAAGAGCTTTGTCTCTATACACCAAGCCAACCCATGAGACCACTTTTTCAGTGTCAATGTGGATATCCAAGCCTCCATGTTAGATGCCATAGGTAACTAGTCTTTTTCTGTCCCTCCAATCAGCTCTCAAACAATGGCCTGAGACTTATTACTTATGAAAGCTTAGGCTTGTTCCTAACTAGCTCTTATAACTTAAATCAACCCATTTATATTAATCTACATTCTAGCACATGGTGTTACCTCTCTTCCATCTTGTACCTCCTGTTTTCTTTCCATGTCTCCTGCTATCTCTTGCACACTTAGATTCCTTCTCTTCTTTCTCTTTTGGCCTGGAAATCCTGCCTATACCTCCTGCCTAGCTACTGGTCATTCAGCCTTTTATTACACCAATCACAGTAATATATCACAAGTATCCCACAACATGGACACAAGACTTCACCCCTAGCTGAGGAAATGTAGGCAGTTGATAGATGGTGGAAGGAGAGTCAGTTTTCCTTAAGGGTGTAGCCCCTAGTAGGTCCACCAATCTCCAATAGAAGGCCACACATCAAAGAGTATATGGAAAGCACAAATTGGACTTGGGTTTAAAAATAATAGGACACAAAACTGGGTAGGTAGCTAAGGAGATAGATTTGGAAGGAACTGAATACTGGTGAATATGATCAAAACACCTTGTATAAAATTTTAAACTCATAAAAGCAAAGAATCTAGAGGAATGTGTTAAAGTAGGAAACTAGCAAGTAATATATCCCCAGAATGTTTGGAAATAGCTTAAAGTTTTTACTAATTCTTCATTTATCAGAGGAAATATGCTAAAATTCTTTCAGTAAAAAGTCAGAACTAGGATAACCATCCATTCATACAAATTTTCTGTGCATTTAACATTCATTTTCAATTAATTAGAACCTACTGTGTTATGATCCTCCACTATCATAAGGGATGTTGTATACATACATGGGACATGATACTTTCACAAGCATCTTCTGTATACTAGGAAGAGATATAATCAATAGACTGAAATACAGTGGTCTATGTTAAAATAAAATTGTCTATGATTAGAAACACCAACAGTGAAGCTCTAAGATTGTTCTTGTGAAGAAAGAGTAGTAATGCATGCAATAAATCTCAACATAACAAAGGCAAGTTATAGCAAGCCCATAGGCAACATCAAACTAAGTGGAGAGAAACTGAAAGTATTTCCACTAAAACCAGAAACAAGACAAAGATGTCTATTCCCTCTATACACAATTAATATATAGCACATGTGGCAATTTTTTAAGTGTTCTGGTAATAGACAATGGGCATGAGCCACTGGATAAAGTCTTACATAGAGTCAAACGTTCTGAGAATTAGAGTTCCCTTAAATTTTCTCCATCCAAGGTGAAAAAAGATACATAATATGGGCAAATCTGTGATTACAGATGCATCTGGACTGAAAGAGAAAGGAGATAAAGGAGTTGATCTCTTCCAGATCTGTCTCTGTGTTTAATTTCTGCTTCTCTCTCTTTCTATTCCAGAAGTTCCTATCTGCTCTAAGATGGGTAAAAGTGAATTTATTCTATATTTCCTTAATGTAACATTTAGTCAGAGCTCATACATCTAGATCCTTTAAGTGGAAGGAGAAAAGGAAGTAAGAGAAGGAGAGAAGAAAGAAAGGGAGCATCTGAGATAGGCTTGACTTCTAGAGACAAGGAAAACAACGTTGTCTGAAGCAGGATCTTGGACTTGGCTTCCTGTACTTTCATAACACAATGATTCTACAAGCCCTTCAAAGATTAGGCACAAAGCCAGTACTTCAAGGAAGTTTTCCAGTGAGTTGTTTTGGTGAGTCAGGTCAGACTGACACTGCATCTTTCAGATTCAATCTCTGAAATAAACCGAGGAGAGGTGTTGTCTATACACTTGACCTAAAGAAAATCTGCTTCACAAGGAGAAATGGTCATTTTTAAAGTAGCCATCTTGTCATACCTTTTAATTTATATACACAGCTATTTTAACCAAGAGGCTTTCTTCTAGAAAAAAAAAATGAAGATACATGAGGAAAAATTATATGATAATCTCAACAGTAAAAGAAATAATTAAAATACCAATGCTCACATTTTATAAATGCAGGAATAAGAGGTGCTGGTTTTTCTCATTTCTGATATTTGAGGATATGTTGGAAATCTGGACAATGAGATGCAATTGAACAATGGACAGTGAGTTCAGCTGTTGGCTCAAGATGCATTGCCTTCAACAATAGTAAATGAGTTTCCTTGTTTGCTTCTTAGCATTCTGTTCTCATTTCAAAACAAAAACACAACAATAAAGAACTTGATGTTGAAAAAGAAAAATGAGAAAAGGACTAGTTATACTTTAATTAGTCATCAGTAATATTTCATTTTGAGGACAAGTCCCTGAAATTGATTATTGATCTTTGTCCCTTACCTTGATCGTCAAAGTATTCTTTAACATGAGTAGGACCTCTTCCCAGAAAAAGCTGCACAAATCAAAAATATATATGCATAATGACTTTGACGGCGAGGTTTGAGTCTTCACCTTCATAATCTGGCCATCTGGTCTCCCTATTAGTGTGCCACTGGCCCAATTCTGTTTCCCAGGTTACCTAGAGTGAAACAGCCCACAGAATCTGGAAGTAACAAAAGTAATACCAGAATGCACTATTCGTGACTCACTTGGGCAGAGGCAGTAGGTTCAAAGAGACTATGAAAATATTTTTATAGGAATAGAAATAAAATGCCTCTTTGTTTAATCTTTTGTAAAGATTTAAAACTAAACAGAAAACTAACTTTTTGACTGAAGTCTAATCCTTCGGTCTCAAAGGCAAGAAAAAAGATAAGAAATCACTTTTCCAGCTCAAAGAAGCCCCATTGAAAATTCAAGGTGAAAAGCAAATAAAGCCAGGAGTGCAAAGACAATGACTAAACATTTTACCAAATTCCCCCATGTCCTCTGAAGTTTTCCTGTAGATATTACATAAAAGACTCCTCTCCTTTAACTTGGATTTTTTTTATGTAGATGTAAATTTATTCCTCTTAGCCCTCCTAGGTATCATGTAAAAAACTGCCCTTATATATAGCTCAGCTCCCTTGTGAGTTATAAGTTGACCCTTTAGATTTTCTTTCTACAGCTATGAATTTACAGAAAAAAAGACATTTTCCAAAATCTTATTGACAGAAGCAAGACGGCCATTGTTCACAACTATTCCCAAGACTTAACTCCTTTCAGAACAAGCTGCGTAGTACCTGCTGGATTCAACTGTGTCAATGAAATATGTCCTTCAACTCACACTCTTAGATGAGGTGCGAATTTACATTCTTCACTGCAAGATAAATTAGCTGCCCAGTGATACTGACTTGCCAATTCTTAAGATCATAGATCTACTGAGATGAAGTGAAGGGAGAACAGAACAGAAACCAACCCACTCAGTGTGACTATTTGGGGTCAGTGGCTATGATTTCATGAGGTTTCTGGGAAAGAAAAGAACATAGGGAAAAAGAAATAATAATGCACAAATAAGCAGGTGCCTTTAAAGAGAAAGTTATGGCTTGCAAGATGGTATCCTGGATCTTTTGATTATCTTTGAGATGTGAATCTTGGGTTTCTATCAGACAATTCTGTAATTCTTAAAAGCAATTTTTTATTGTTAGAAATTAAGTATCCCCAAAAACTCATAGATGGGAAATTTGAGCCAGATGGTGGCACAATTACCAGGAGATTGTATCATGAAGCCTTTAATCTCATCAATGGATGAGCTGATTATGAATGGACTATGAGGAGATAGGGTCTACTAGAGAAAGCAAGTCCCTGGAGTGAGTCTTTGTAGGGTCTATCTTGTCTCTGCACCTTTGTGTTTTCTCTCTGCTTCCTGATCACCATGGGAAAATCACTCTTTTTCCTTCATTTCCCCACCATGATCTTTCTGCCTTGTCACAAGCTAAAAGCAATGCAGACACATGCCAATGGTCTGAAACATCTAAAACTAGGAGCCAAATAAACTTACTCTTTTAAGTTGATTTGCTCAGGTGTTTTGTCACAGTGATGGGTCTAAAGTAGCACAGAACCATACTGTCCTCACCCAATACCAATATCCTCATAGCTCCAACATGGTCTCAATCTGTACAGACACCAGCATCTTCCTCCCTCCCACTGCTCCAGAGACTAACCATTGAGAAGACACAAGTACTTCATCCCTTTGCTTCCTATATCAACCCTAATCAAAGTATTTTCTTTTAAGAAAATGGCAGCATGAAAGGACCCCCATGTCCATGGATCTTATTGAAATCACAAAATGCTTTGTTTTTAACGTAATTCTTAGCAATAATTTTCTAAGCAATTAAAATCAAGATAAGGTTCTGCTTCAATAGTAAAGCCAGATGGGGCCTGTAATTGTTTCTTTAAAATACATTTTTAATTGGGCTCTGTTAATCTACTTATCACAGTGCCTCTGCTCAAGTCTTAAGGCAGGGAAGCTAATACTTTGATGAAGCCCCTCTAGAAGAAATTTCAGGCAAAATGATGTCAGAGTACTAAAAAAATGTCAGTTCTTTAGATTGTGCGAAATGAAAAGAAATGAGGGGGTGGTAAAGGTTGGCTTTTAGGGTAGAAAACCACAAATGCAGTCAGAAAGAAATGGAGTATTCTAAAATGTGACAAGTGGCATTATGCTTTTTATATTAGCTATTAACTGCTGAGACTCATTAGGCATAGTATGCAAGAGGCAGTAATTGAATGTTCGAATACTCAGCAGTGCCACAATGGGATTCCTATTTCTAGCGTCCACTGTAATTATGAATCATCCTCAGTATATGGGACTTATAGAACAAATGCTGTCCTTGAAACAAGCTTGAGTTGTTCAAGGTGGTTTTCACCTTGTTTTTAAATATGTTTTTTAATTGAAATAGAATGCTATCATCTTCCCCCTCCTTTCGCTCTCTCCAGCTCCTCCCAGCTACCTTTTCCTAAACTCCTCCCATACCCGCTACTCTCAAGTTTACAGTCTCCCCCTTTACCCTAGATTATCATTGTTACATAACTGATATAGATCAACATTTTAATTTATTGACTGAGAAAAGCTCTGGTTTCAGCCTCTTTGGCACTTCTGAATAGAGTAATGGAAACATCTTCCCAATGAAATTCAAGGAGACAGGAGAAATGAAGGCTTCTTCAATCTCATTTCTTCTCAGTCTTTCTCATTTTTCATTGCAGTGAACACTTCTGTAAGCTCCACACTTCTGAAGGGTGTTTTCCAAAGTACTATCCCTTCCTCTGTCATGTAATAAACTGGACATAAAGTTGCTTATTAATCTTTCGGGCCACTTCAGTATCCAGTGCCTGCCAGACCAGCCCTTTTTGTGTACATTTAAATTCAACCTTTGACTTTAATAACTGAAACAATTTTTCAAACTACCTCTTTCACAGAACCACCCCTCCACAAACAGCTTGAAGCAGTTCATCATCAGATTCTGAGTTTTAATTAGAGAAGAGTCAGTTATATGCACACAGAACATTGGTGTTTTTGTTTTTATGTGTCTATTAGTTTAGAATGGGCTTGAATAATAAATGCAATGCTCTAATTGAAAACTCTCAATCATGGGTTTCACTCAAAGAAGTATAAGACCTAATAGAAATCCTAACAGTGAGGACAAACCATGTGTCAATCAACATGTAATGCCTGGAAGGCCTGTTCATATGTGAGTTAGTAAAAAAAAAAAAAAAAAACAAAAAAAACCAGCAGGTACGTAAGGGGGGGGGGCACAAGCAAAATACTTAGTGTCCTTTGGAAGATTAGTAAAATAACCTTTAAAGTAAATGCAAATATTATGTGGTCTCTGTTTTCCCACCTTGTCCTTCCCTCTGTCTCATTTCTCATTTCTTCCTGTGTGAATTACAGAAGCCTACGGTAGCTGTAAGTTTCTCCAGTTGTAGTTGGAAGTTTTCCCATGTCCCACCCAGTCCTGCAGCTGCTCAAGTCTCTCCCACTCTCCTTTCTTCTTCTCTCTCTTTAGTTTGAATGGACCGCCTAATCTTTTTTTTTTTTTCTGTTTTTTTGAGACAGGGTTTCTCTGTGTAGCTTTGGGCCTTTCCTGGAACTCACTTGGTAGCCTAGGCTGGCCTCGAACTCACAGAGATCCACCTGGCTCTGCCTCCCGAGTGCTGGGATTAAAGGCATGCACCACCACCGCCCGGCCGGACCGCCTAATCTTATTCTGCCTCTCTATTGGCCAAACACATATTCACAATGTACAGAAAAACATCCCACAGCAGCCTCCTCTCAATCCTCATTTTCTACCACATCTTCCTATGGACATTTGATAGAAAGGTTATCTATCAGGACCTATTCTCTGATCTCAACTCTCAACACAACCTTACAACACAAATGCTGTGGATTTTAAAGCAAAATCATTATCACGATTATCTCACTTTACTTGTGTTATGTAAAACCCATGTATACTTAATTTGAAATTGCTACTTGGGTAAATATTATTGTATAATGGAAAATTCATGGTCCTTCCTGCCAGAAATAACCAGCAGAAATATCTCCATACATAATTTCCTCCATGTCTTACTTACTTATCCTTCACCCCTTGTCACAATAACATCCATTTATACTTCACATCTTAGTTCATTTACCACCTCTAGAGAGACGTAGAGAAAAACAATTCTGCTCTTTTTGTGGGGGGCGGGGGACAGTTATCATTTTAACTTTAAAAGTACTTTTATAAAACACTTTTTGCATTGTGTATTCACCTAGATGATGGTCTCTAATGTCAGAAATTGTATACATCTTTCTCACATCACAAGCTCCTACCACAGCATGTGACACATAGTAGGCATCATTTTTTCTAATGAGCAAAGTAAAGTAGCTAATTAACAAATGAGATAAGATGCATAGCTCAACAGGACAATTTCTCAACCTTATGGTGGTGGAGGTAGTTTTCCCAGCAGCTCACAACAATCTTAAAATGGGGGGGGGGGCTTATGCATGCTATGTACATGTGGGGGTCATGGGACTGCTTGCAGAGGTCAGTTCTCTCATTCTACCATACTGGGCTCCAGGATCAAACTCATTTGACAGCAAGCACCTTTTTAACCTGCTGAGCCATTTCACAGGCCCCACACTGCCCATTTCATAAAATTTCTGGAACTTTTATTTTATCTTGTTCCTGTGTTGTAGTCATTTCAGCAGCATGAATCCTGCCTGCCTACAGTCTTGCTCTTCTATCAGGGATCATTAGCACCTATTTAATTGAAAGAAGGTTTCGAAGTACATGTGTCACTGAAGGCTGAATTGCCAGGGTCTGCATCTACTTGATGGAACTTTAGCGAAGATTTGTTTCTTTAGGAATTAAGGCATTTCTTCTTGGTGTGAGAGCAAATTAACAGCCACTATAGAAATGCCAACACCTACAGATGCTTTCCAATTATCTATGAAGCCTGGGTGACAGGAAAGAGTAGCAATCTTTGTTTGAGACGTTGCCTGAGGGAAAAGCCTAGATATTTTCAAGTGCACTGAACAAATGAATCAGAGCATCTGAATGAACCACAGCCAGGAAGGGAACTTTCATCATGGTAAGCTCTGCCAGGCCCCATCATTGTTCTCAAGGTGCAAAGAGGCCTGCTACCGTATGTTGAAAACTATACAAAATTATCTAAAGAAATTCTGATTTTTTTTCATGCATGTGGATTGAATATGTAGTGACTACAGACCAAAGCTGTAGCACCAATATGGTTTTGATACTTAACTTCATTCAAAAGTCAGACTGCATGTCTAATCCCAGTTCCACCACATACTAGATGTTTCCAAGGCTATGTGCAATGTTTTCCCTGGGGCATGGATAAATGTCCATTCATAACAGACAGGGCATGAATGAGAGACCAGGGGAACAATTCAGTCCTAATCTAGAGCAGTGAACCAGTGGCCTTATAGGAGTTACTTACAGAAGCATAGGTGAATTAAAGGTGGCTGCATCACTGAAAAGTCCACCACAGTGCAGGTAATAGACTTGCCAAAGCTACATCTCTAGAGCTCTCGGTATAACTAGCAGGCAGCTTAGTCAATCATGATTTCTCTTCCTAGCAACTGAGTACTGCCTTTATAACCATGGAGAGGGACCTTGAGTCTTGTAGCTTGTGGTATATTCCTGAGCCTTTAACATTTTCTTATTTCCTGAGTATTATGGAGCTCTCCTCTCTCTCAGGGAAGGAATGTTTCAATCTGAAAGAAATAGCTATACGACAAATATAAGAAATCTGTGAGTGTTCTTGTAGCTGTGTAATGTTATGCCAATTCATAGCTAAGAAGACCCAGAGATAATCAATGGCCTGCCTGAGAACACACACTAAAAACTCTGTATCTCATGATTTGAATACATAAACCTTCATACATGTGATATCTGTAGCCTCCACATTTAGAATATATATATATATATATGTATGTATATGTATATATAACTCAGAAGTGTTTTTTACCATATGTCTGGATTAAATGAAGGAATGCAACTTAACTTCACACATGGCATTTGTATGGCTCAAGATGTCTAACTGAAAGAAACTTGGCATATTTTCTATAACAGTGGTAATGGTGACAATCCCAATGGCAGAATAATTCATTGTGAGCCTTTTTGGCACTTAGGATTTCACTGATGTTTAAGAAACAGTTTCACACACTTACCACCTCAAGAAATACACACAGGACAGTGATGGACACACAAAACAAGGACACATTTACACCATGTCAAGTCACTAAGAGAACCATGGACCACCTACTTACAATGTGTAAACTAGCTAAAAATAAGCTTTCTTGTTATTAAATACAGTCCCATTATTATTTATGGGACTGTATTTCACTAGTCTTTCATTATAGCAAACAGTTATCCTATAGTTTCTATGAGTTTCTGCTTGAGTACCTGCCCCCAACTTTCCCAATAATGGATTGTGACTTGGAAGTGTAAGTCAAATAATAAATGTTTCCTCCCCAAGTTCCTTTTGGTCACTGTTTAATCACAACAGAAAGGAAATTGAAAAAGTTACCTCATCTATATCCTAATTACCAAAGTATCCTAGGTTTAAGAAAAATCTCAGTAGGGCCTACTATGAGAATCCACTGACATTTGCATTAAGAAAGGATTTCAGATGGGTACTTAGTACCCAAAAATGAACCTCCAGGTCCCCAAAGAGGCAGCATCTCTGTGAATTACAAATGTCACAGACAAAGCTACCTACTGTGGCTCCCAAGCTTCCTCCCTACAGAAACTAGCTCTGCAAAGGGAGCCCCCATGATGTCCCAAAGGGAGAACTGTGGATCCTGTGACTTTCCTTCTTCCCCAACTTCCTGGACAGATTGTTTCTTGACAAGTCTGGCCCAGTTTTCCAAGTGTTATCCTATCTCACTCTTTTACAATTTGGTTATTTCTGTTGCATGTGCCCTGGCTTTGACATGTCATGTCAAGCTTTTTATGCCTCTCCATGTTTTTGAAATTTCCCTTATGATAGCACCAGGATCAATACTAATTTTTTTTTGACATGAGTGAGCCAAAAAACTTAATTGACTGATTATATATATATATATATATATATATATATATATATATATATATACTTTTTTATCTTTCAAAGTACTTTTACTTTTTCAAAATATTTTTATCTTTACAAAGCTCTGAGTTAGGCAAAATTATTTTGGTATCTTTACTTTACAGATGAGATACTTGAGACTTAGTGAAAAAAAAAATATGTTCCCATTTCCATGAGATTGGTATGAAGCTAGGTCGCTTCTGTTCTAGACTAATACTAAGCCAAAGGTCTATGTCTTTGATGCCCTATTGGAAACCAAGGCAACATAGTCTTGGGCAGAGCACTCTTATAGAGGAGATGGTGATGAGTTACAAAAGACAGGAGTTTTAAATTTCTACACATTAATAATCCTTACTGTGAGTGATTTGTTCAACTTGTGAAGGATCCCCAGGACACAATGTACATACTTCTTCTAAGACATTACCCCTCTGGTGGTTCGAAAGAAAATGCCCCCCAAAGAGAGTAGCACTATTCGGAGGTATGGCCTTGTTGGAGTAGGCGTGGCCTTGTTGGAGGAAGTGAGTCAGTGTAGGGTTGGGCTTTGAGATCTTTTTGCTCAAGCTACATCTAGTGTTTCAGACAGACCACCTCCTGTTGCCTGTGAATCAAGATGTAGGACTCTCAGCTCCTGCTGCAGCACCATGTCTTCTTGCATGCCACCATGTCACACCCTAATGATAATGGACTAAACCTCTAAAAACATAAACCACACCAATTAAATGTTTTTTTCTTTATAAGAGTTGCCGTGGTCATGATGCCTCTTCATGGCAATAGAAACTGTAACTAGGACAACTTCTCCTCAAGTCACTCCCCATTTGCTGAGTTTTATGTTTTCAGTCTTATAAAATCTCCCCAAATATATCTTATCCATTCTTTTTGTTAGCTGTTGATTGATGCTTTATAGCACATACTTCGGTTTAACCATTGGTGTTAGAACTTCTCCCTAATTTTTACTTTTTCCAATCATCTCTTAATACTGTTGCATCCCAAACTTCCTATAAGACAAATCTGTCCCTGGTATTTTCTTTTCTTGAACATGTTTTCTTTAATTGGTTCATCCTTTCCCTGGGTGAATTTCATGTTCTTTGCATTTCTTGTGAGGCTTTTTATGAGCGGATTCCCATGCACTTGGGCAGATTCCTTTCTTCTCCTTCTTTGAGTTCATAATTTGTTCTTCTCAAACTTAGCTGTTTAAAGCATCTCTCATGTCTCATTCCATTTACTATCTTTCTACCAATGTTCTAAAGCTCAAATATATTTAAAGGTTAAGTGTAAATATTCTAACACTGTACACATGTGGTAACAGGGAGGAGTGGCTTTATGGCATCTGTATAGAAAAGGCATTTAAATTTCAATTTGAAAAACTATGCTAGGATTAAACAGAACTGATTTTGCAGGCAGATGGATTATAGCACTTGACCTTGTGTTATTTCACCTATTACTAACACCAGCATTTCTTCCTGCTTTGGCTCATCTACTCTACTCTAATTCTTCAGTATTCAATATGCTCGTTGCTTCATCTGACCACAGGCCTCCTCACTTTGGGTGTGTCCTTCCATAAAGTGCTCCTACTGGAGGTTTCATCTCCATTACAATGTAGACCCTTAGAGGGATGTGCTAGATATCCCTCCTTTACTCTAAACTCCCAGTGTCTTCCATCCAATTGTAATGCAGTGTATATTTAAATGGGTAATCCTAAAAATAAATCTGTTTATGGTGGAATGGGCTAATGACAATAAATTAATGGCTTGATATAGAATAATTAGCCACATACCTGGACTATTGGCACAAATGGAGAATGAGATTTCTCCATCATTTTCACTCAAGCCTCCTAAAAGGACTGCTTTCTACAGCTCTTAGTCAAGCTTTTCCTTCACATGCTCCATGTTCAATCATCACTTTGCTGAGTATCAGTTGTGCGAGTTTAAGCAGCAGCAATACCCTTTACTCCTAAAAAATCACAACTGTGGTTTTGTTTTTCATTGTTTTGTGGGTAATTGATTTTCATTGAATGGTATATAATAGAGAAATGCCACCACATTAGAGTTTCATTTTCAAATAAATGCCACATTATAAAAAGCAATTAAATATGAAGATCATAATCTTTCCATCAGCAACAATCTACATGTATATAATGTAGCAAGTTAGAAAAGATAATGGGATCATAATTGGCTTGGAAAATGAGGTTGAAGGAATAAACCCGTGAGATGGGCTTCAGAAGAAATGAAGGAAACACATTTTCAAGGTCATTGGTGCAAAGAAATGAGAAAGTGGCTATCAGAAAGACTGCTTGCAAGCAATGTGCCTTTGGGATCCCAATGATGAAGTGAAATGAAGGCAATAACAACCAACTTACCAATCGCATCTAGAAGAAAGAAATGAGGGACTCACTTTTTCCCCTGAAAAGCTGGGTGCCTTGTAAGTAATAGGTGCCAAAAAACTAGGCAACCAAAGCTTTATTGGGTAGCAAGGAATCAGAAATAGGAAAGAAGCAAGCTCCCAAGGCAGATCAGTGAAGGGAATAAGGGCATCAAGCTGCTGCATAGTTAGAATGAGATCATTAGAGGAACATGATTATAATCAAGCTACTTCTGTGCATGACACCAAGATCCCACATCTGCCTGAAACTGCAAACTCTGAAGAGACTGCTGATTGAAATTGGGAAAAGTGGTAATAGTACATTGGATCCAGATAAACAATTATGCCTTGAATTAAGAAATGAGTGTGCCCCAGAATAGAGAGAACACTATTGTAGAAATGGGTTCAAATGGTAATGTCTCCTTTGGCAGCTTGCATACCACCTTCCCCTAATATGAGAGCCATGCCTCAAGAAGGAGGCATCCAGGTCAGTTCCAGACTAATTCTTCTAAGTCCTGTTCCAAAGTACGTGGAACTTCAATAATAAGACCTTAACTTCAGATTTTCGGAGTCAACCAATGGTAATGAAAAATAGCCTATATTATTTTGGGAGTCTCTAGGACTCCCCTGACTAACAACTCAAAGTGAGGTTTCCCATACTTGGCACTGGATGCACCCATGTACTCTCAATATTATGGGTGCCTAAACAAGAGTAGTGTAATGATATCATCAACTGACATGCCAAAATGAATAGAGAAAATTCAACGTGTTCCCAATCCTAGATGAAGAGTTACAGGCTGTCAATGCCCACTGAGGGAGGGATAGTCAGTCTTTTCCAAGGGTGAGCTCCCACATTAGAGTTTGATCCCAAGAGGTCAGCCCTGGACACATGTGCATATAAGCAAAGCTAAATGGACTCAGTTGATTGTGTGTGTGTGTGTGTGTGTGTGTGTGTGTGTGTGTGTGCATGTGTGAATAACAACTAGAGAAAAGGTCATAAGTTTAGAAGGAGTTGGAAGAGAGAAGGAGGGACAAGAGTTATGTAAATTCAGTGTTCCTGTATGAAGTTCTCAAAAAGAATGTGAGGTTCTGAGGCCATGGATATTGAACAACAGTCTACAACTACTGCTTTTCTAAACCAACACAGTTCTTATCTGTATTCTAAATGTTTATCCTTATACCCAGAGATAAGTGTAGCTCTCATCCTTAAACAACAGATCTCTGTAAATCAGAACTATTACAGAAAACCACAACCAATAAAAATACAAAGTTGTGGAGCCCACTCCAAACTGATACATCTGCAATGCAACTCCTATTCCCAAAGGCTCAGAAAACATCACAGAAGAGGAGGCATAAAAATGGTAAGAACCAGCCGGGCGGTAGTGGCGCACACCTTTAATCCCAGCACTTGGGAGGCAGAGCCAGGTGGATCTCTGTGAGTTCGAGGCCAGCCTGGGCTACCAAGTGAGTTCCAGGAAAAGGCGCAAAGCTACACAGAGAAACCCTGTCTCGAAAAACCAAAAAAAAAAAAAAAAAAAATGGTAAGAACCAGAGGAGCAAGCTGTCTGGTGCTGGTGTGCGATCATGTCTCTTAGAAATGTCCAGGAAGCTACACCCATGAAGTCTCAATACATGGCAAAACAAGATCTGAATAACAATGACACCAACAGACATACTATGCTGACATGGAAGGTGGAAAATCCATGAATGCTCAATACTAGACAAAGAATAATAGGCAACTAAGAAATGTTGATGGTGGAAGAAAATAGTCCTCCCCACTTGGTTAGCCAATGTCAAAATCCTGAAATCATATCCATACAAGTAACATTTTACAGACTGGAAAGGCTGTATTTATATTTTTAGGAGAATGTATGTATGTATGTATGTATGTACGTATGCATGCATGGATGTATGAATGGATGGATGGATGGATGGATGGATGGATGGATGGATGGATGGATGGATACAATTAAAAAGAGGCCAGCCGGTGGTGGTGGTGCACACCTTTAATCCCAGCACTTGGGAGGCAGAGCCAGGAGGATCTCTGTGAGTTCAAGGCCAGCCTGGTCTACAGAGTGAGATCCAGGACAGGCACCAAAACTACAAGGAGAAACCCTGTCTTGAAAAAAAAACAATCAATCAATCAATAAATAAATAAATAAATAAAATGGAAAATAAAGTAAATGAATAAAAAGAGGCCAGAGGCCATAAATTTGAGAGAGAGTAAGTGGGTAGAGGGCTACATGAGAGCAGTTATAGGGGAAAAGGGAAATGGGAAGTGGCGGAATTATAATTTAATTTCAAAAAATAAAAATGATTTTAAAATGAAGTAACCCTGGCATAGCACTTTTAACTTCCTAACAAAAGGACACACCTAATGAAGATAAAGAATTTCTTTAAAATAATGAAAGACTTCTTGAGTGTTGTTATAAAAGGATATTATTTTTTAGTGATAGTGTCCAAAGACTCTTGTGCTGCTCCCTTACCATCAACAGGAATGACACCTAATCCAGCATGCATATGTTAAGCTATGAGTGACTTGCAATAAAAGTTTTCCAGCAATACTTGCAGAATACAACTTTTACAATGTTGACCTGACAGGTAAAAATAAAATTCCATGCCAGCCTTGCATTAAAGGAAATTCTGAATGTGGACCATGTTCTAAATATATGGGTTTTCTTCAACATATTTTGAAGTATACACTGATATAGCTATCCTGTTAACAGATGCATCACAACCCTTAGTCATTACATCTGCTTAGCTGTATGGTTAAGAGAACACTGGTTCCTCAAGTGAAGAGGTCCATGTCTGCTGACCAAGTGAAGGAAGAATTATACAGTAGGAGAGTTTGAAAGGAAGGGATGTTTGAGTTTGAATCCTAACTGCCATTTACTACCTACAGGTGGTATAATCCTACAACTAGTTTTTTAGCTCTCTCAGCTATAAAAGAGGAAAATGTCATCTACCTCCCACGTTTTTCTCAGGCTTACATTGGGTCGTGTTTGTTACACGTGTATGTGACAATATGCTGTAAATGAGTAAAGCTGCCCTCAAGATGAAAATGGTTATGATGGGTGCTGGAAGAAATGTATTAACAAGAAGAATTTATAACTGTAGAAAGTTTTACCAAACTTCAAGCCTTACTAAAAGATGAGTTATACAAACTTTCATAGTCTTGTTTCTTTTGGAATACAAAAGGGTATAATTGTGTTCAGTTGGCAAAGATTCTTATCCTGAATGTGAAATTTGGAAAAATCCAAAATGCAGTCTTGAGTTTTTAAATTTTGATCCAGAAGTATAGTGTTAATCCCCTTTAGAAAGTGATTTAATGTACTTGAACTCAAAAGAAAAGAAGTTTGGACACTAAACTTTTCAGTATGTCCCTGTGGGCCTGGTACTGGAAGAGTAAGGACACTTTAAGGTGTGGAATAAGGCTACTTCAATTCTATCTATCACTGTCTTCCCCATCTATCTTTTCCTCCTTTGAATAAGAACAGGGTTTTTTTTTAGATCTGAATTTAAGCATAAAAACTTCACAGTAGAATTAATCTGATAAAATCAAGGTACTGTGTGTTACTCATGTCATTCTTTTTAACAGAAGGAAGGTTACTTAATAATCTTTGCTCTTGGGTTTAATCACCTCTGCAGCAGCATGATACAAAACACAGGACCATATTTAATACTATTCTGTCTTCCTATATCACTGCCCTATGGTTTCAGGCATACTAATTTGTTGTGTCATAATTCATTCTCACATAATACCCCTGTACTGTATTGCTGGTTGTGTTGTTTCTTAAGAAAAATAATTTAGATGGCTGCAATACTATCGACTAAGAAGGCTTATTGGTTTTCTTTGTTCCTACCAACATTTAAACAACTTTGGCCATGACAGGGAAGTATGAACCTTTTCCTCAAATGGAATGAAACTGAAACTCTGAAGGCTCAAGCGACTCTTCCAAGATTCCACAGGAAGAGTGGGTCTCAAACAAGGGTCTTCAAGCACAGGACTGCATCAACTGTTGCTGCAGGTGATGGTGGTATGGGATCAGGACCATAATCATGTGTGCATCAGTCTCTGAATCCACATACACCATACCTAACTCCTAAGGATACTTCACTGATTCAGTGGTATCATCAATTGTTTCTCAACCCTATGAGATGGAGTTTTCTTCTGAGAACATTTGAGACTTACATCCTTCTTCCTACTCCCCAAACAGTAACATTTCTATCAGTTTTTCTAATTTTAATTTGTGTTCTATTATCATAATTTCCCACTTTCCCTTGTAGATACAAATGAGGACAGAAAAAAGAATATAGGGATGGGAAGCCCGATTGAGAAGTGATGCTACTCATGTCAAGCCTTCTGCTTCCACCTCTGGAAAGGCAAGAAACTTGAAGCTTCTAGAATAAAATCATCAACATTAAGACTGTTTTCCCTCCAAAACTAAAGCATTTAAACTTGATCTTTTTGTCTTTATTCCCATGCCTTGAACTTCTTTAGTGTCTGAAACCATGCAGAGACAGTGTGTGATTAGTTTAATAGACAGAAGAGTCTACCAGTTTGGGTAAGCTTGAATAAGTCTTCATTTTAATAATAACCACTTTGACTAAGGCAACTATCAACTGATAGAAATAGAATTGATGAAGTTTACTTTGTCAGCAAGAATTGAGAAAGACTGTCAGAGAAGGAAACAGTACTGGGGTAACACAAAGTGTGCTACACAGGTCAAGGAGGGGGAGAGAAGGCTTCTAGCACTGGGTATAAAAATCTGTCTGGTCACATCAATCTGCTTGGGAATATTCACAAAGGATATTTTCCCTAAAACCTTGGAGCCCAAGGAAGTAGTATTCAGGACTAAGGCATTTTTTTTTCTAGAAGCTAATTATGAGTGGGGGGGGGAGGTAAAACTATATATTCTCATTTCTAAGTGAAAATTTAAAAAAAAGTTTAGAAGCCGAGACAGAAGGATTTCCATGGTGAGTTCCAAGCTAGCTGAGTTAGAGTGAGACTCACTCTCAGAAATGAGCACAAGTTGGCTTGAATGTAGAACAATGACTCTAGAAATTGATAATGGGGGTGAGGAGTGGCAGGCACAAGAATTAAAGGAAACTGGATTTAATTAGTACATGTTGTTTACATGCTCTGATATGTCACCATGAACCTGTAACTGGCATAGTTAAAATGTATTCATCAAAATACATTAAAGAAAAAATAAAGATAAATATAAGATGGTAAGGTTTGTGTGTTCAGTAAAACCCTATAACTGACCTGAGTTCCTATTATAATTTGGGTTTCTATTATCAATTGATAAAACACCATGACCAAAAACAGCTTGGGAAGAAAAGGGGTTACTTGGCTTGTATATCCTGAGTCACTATTCATTCAGGGAAGTCAAGGCAGGAACTCAAACAAGGTAGGAATCTAGAAGGATGAGCTGATGCAGGGGCCTGGTGGAGGGTTGCTTATGGGCTTACTTTTGGTGGCATGCTCAGCCTGCTCTCTTACAGCACCCAGAACTACCAGCCCAGGGTGGCAGCTCCCACATCAATAATTAATGAAGAAAATGCACCATAGTCTTTTCCATGGGCCATCAGGTGGGATCATTTTCTCAGCTGTGAGTCCCATTTCCAAAATGACTCTAGCTTCTGTTGAGATAGAACTAGCCAACACAGTTCCTAGGCTTCTGCCATAAAGCTATATATTAACACAAAATTAGTATCATGAAATCTTAAACTACTCAACAACAAAGTCAAAATTGTTATGGAATTCATTACTTACTTTTTTCAAAAGCATAGTTTTTGAAAAATCAGTATTTTTCAAATCCCTATGCATGAGACATAGTCTTTACGATTCTCAACTTCTGACTGAACATTAATAATAACCTTTAAATGCCACATCCTTCCATGGATAAAGTGTGCCATCAGGATGAAACAGAGTGATAGATCCTACCTAGATGGTTAGCAAAGACTTCAGAAAGAAACTAGAGGAAACAGAAATTTTGCTTGACTTACTCAATGAATATTTGACACTGATATAATTTGAGTAAAATCTTTTTTTTTTAATGAACGGACCAAAGACAATGCTTAGATAAAAAGTAAGAGAATATTAGTATGCTAGTATATTTTTTAAAAAATGAAAGGTATTAGCCATTAAAAGAAAAGACAAGAAAGCACTGCAGGTCAACTGAACAGTATGAACAAAAGCTTTGGTTGAAAGAAGAGCAGTCACAATAGGATATTTCCAAACACAGTGGACGAGGGAGACGACAGTAAAGGATTCAGCAGAGGAAGTTGACATAGGCAACACCATGGAGAGTCCATTGCACAGGCAGAGTAACAAGCTAAGGTTTGACTTGACAGACATGGGATGCCAAAGGAGGCTTTTATACAGAGATAACAATCAGATGAGGTCATGACGAGGCAGGAACAATATTTCAAACTCACTCAAACATGGCATGAAAGCCAAAAAGAGATGAAAGTATTACTGGATAATGATGACCCACAATCCCTGTGCTAGTGTATTCCCAACTCACTGTGAGGATAAAAGAAATCCAGAAAACTTCCCCAAAACTAGAGTTGGCTACATGGTAAGATTTAAATTTTAGACTGTTCTTTGCAACAGACTTACCTGAGAGGGTCAAGGTTCTAGACAGATTTGTAAATGTTGGTCTTAAACACCAAATGGCAAATTGCCAGCAGCATTACTGTGGGGCCATGAGGTCCTAAACAGTTGAGGAGGCAGAGATTCATGCCACTTTGATGGTCATTTCTTCTGAGAAATATCAATAGAGATTTAGGTGCTTTGGTCATGAACACAATAGATTAAATTGACTGGCATACAAGAGAATCTAAGTATGAATTTTTTTCTCTTTTCCCATGACCTATTGTATTAGTTACTTTCCTGTTGCTGTGATAAAGCATCATGGCCCACAGCAATGTATTGAAGAACAAATTTACTTTGGCTTATGGATCCAGAGGAATTAGAGTCCATTGTGGCAGGGAGGCAGGCAACAAGTAACAGTCATGGTGTCAGGAGCAGGAAGCTGAGAGCTCACTTTTTCAAACTCAAGAGCAAAGCAGAAATTCTGCATCCTGCACAGCTCCAGGGGTTGCCCTTACTGAGGCCTCCAGAAAATGAAGAAAGGACAGACACACAGCCATGCAGAAAAGTTGTCATCAGTTGGACTGATTTTCTTATAAAGAAACTGCAGACCCTGGAAGATCAGCTTGTGTTTTATATACAGCTGAACACGGAGGCAGTTGTTGAATAGAGTAGAACATGAAGGCAGAATTATTGCATAAAGATAAACAAAGAGGCAGTGTTATGGTACACAGCCAGATCAAGGACTCTGGTTTAGCTCATATCAGCTGAAGCAGGCTCTGTAGGGGGGCAGTCTTCAGGCTGTAAACATCTGGGGACAGAAAGCAATGATGGACATTTTGTTCACACACTATCAAGTTGCATACTTGGATGGGCATTGCCATTTCCTATGGCTTAAAGCATTGGAGGTGTCTTGACATAGCTGTGTCCATGGAATTAGCACACACTGACTCATTCAGCGCTTCCTCTGCTCCCCATACACAGAGAGGAAACTAGAAGTGGAGCCAGGATATAAAATTCTCAAAGCCTATCCCCAGTGATGTACTTTCTCCAGTGGTGTCACACCTTCTCGACCTTCCCTAACAATGTCCACCGAGTATTCAAATACTTAAACCTATGGGAGACACTTCTCATTCTATCACCATATTTATCTTGTTTCCTTGTTTCTAACACTAGATGTTAATAATTAGATCTGAGTTGACAACCCAAATGTGTATAAGAATTGTTTCTGGAAATCATCTGAGAATAGTGAAATTTTAAAAATTGGGTGTCTGTTAGCTTTTCTGTGGTACCCTTATGTACAGTCTTGGTACTTTGGAACTTTGGGAGAGTACGTATATGAAGACTTTAGAATTCAAATGTTAGATTTTCTGAGGAGACAGTTCCACTGTAAAAAAAAAAAAAAAAAAAAAAAAAAAAAAAAAAAAAAAACAAACAAACAAAAAAAAAAAACCTCAAGTATCAAAGGTATACTTGATGAAACAATACAGGATAAAAATGGAGCACAATAAAGGGAAATGGGAGGGAGGAGATATATTTAGGTGATGTTTCATAATTGGAAGTTGAAATTCTACAGAAAATTGAAGAAGTGTTTCTTGGAGGGTTTTTAATTTGCTTTGCATTTATTTTTTTACATGCGTGTGTGTGTGTGTGTGTGTGTGTGTGTGTGTGTATGTGTGTGTGTATGTGTGTGTGTGTGTAAATATGCCATGCATGTGAAACTCAGAGGACAGCTTGCAGTAGCTGGTATCTCTTTCCACCATCTGGGTTCTGGAGAATGGACTCTGGTCTACTGAACTATCTCAACGGCCCTTCCATTTGTTTTTATACTCTACATGGAGATGACTATAAAGTCAACTAAAGTACAACCAGATTGGAATGAAAAAATAATCTCTACAAATCCTGCCTAAAGTAATACCTTGAGTGAACTGGTATTAAAATTCAAGCACTCTTTTGTTTAAGCTCAGTTGACCAATAATAATTATCACAATCTTCATAAAAAGAGGTTATAGAAACTACCACATAATATCCCTGTAATATCTCATGTTTGGACCCATGGTCCATGTACTTCCCTGTTAGAAACAAGTAATTGTCAATTACATATAAAACAGAGCTCGGTAACTTCTAAAGTAAATATTAAAATGCACCAAATGTAATAGCATAAATAACTTTAAGAAAGGGTAAAAATAATACATACTTACATAAAAGAAAATACGAGTCATAGAATTAAAAACACTTTACAAAACGCTGTACAAGACCATGACCCTCAAGAGCTTTAGAGAGTCTGAGCCAGTGAACACAATGCTAGAGTCACTAAGATAGAGAGCATTCTACCAGACTTGGACAATTCCCAAACCTACTTTGGAAAGTCTAAATTTTCCAATTTGGCTGCCTCATCATAACTACATCAGTTCTAGGACTTCAGCTATCATTCAACTATTTAGAACTAACTTGGCAATTTCTTAAGCATAACACAATGTTGTAATCAGAAGTATTCAAATTTGGTATTTCAAAAGTCATTGTCTTCTCATAGAATAAATGGAATTTGATACTGTCTTGAATATCATGACAGATGGGCTCATCATTTCATAGCAGATGGTGAGATGATTAGGCTAAACTCTGAAATTTTAAATACCAGTATATGAACATCTATCCAACAGCTAACGACATTGAAAATATCCTTTTAGAAAGCCTGGATTTTGAGGATATATTTGTATAAAACTCAAATATTCTTCAACTCTGAGGAAACTTATATTTTCCTTGAGGGGTGTGGCGTTTCCTGTGTGATTGGCAGAGACTTGGATAGCCTGGGCACCATCAAGATTTGCTCTCTACAAACACATGATAACTTAGATTCCTGGTCAGTGAAGCTGGGTTCATGGCACATACCTCATGCGCTTTGAGGGATAATTTAATGACTTAGAACACTAGAAGGTACTATACATGTTACTGAGAAGAAAAGTAATCATCAGTCCCATTCAAGTTAGAACCATTAGAACATATAAAATACTTCACTTATTCCCCATTCACCAAACCCCTTTATAAATGACTAATAGTAGAATGACTCAACATTTATAGCTGAATAGAAAATATAATTTTTACCAATATTTTCCTATATTTCTAGACAGAAACTTATTAAAACATATTCCAAGAAATAAAAGATAACAATGATTGAAAACGATATTTATTAATACATTAACATGCAAGCATACATGTGCTACTATATAACATAAGAATAATATCTTTTCAACTGTAATTACATTCCTGCAATAATTATTTTATTTGCTCATCAATCAGAATTATATCCACAGGTAGTACAGATATGACAGAAATTAGTTTAGTTTCTAAAAAAGCTAAAAGTAGAGCAGCCATATAACCCAGCTATAGCATTCCTGGGCATATACCTGAAGACTTCCTACCCTGCCACAGACATACTGGAACATCCACGTTTGTTACTGCTCTATTCACATTAGCCAGGAAACTGAACCAGCCTAGATTCCCTTCAACAGATGAATGGATAATGAACATGTGATATATATAGACAATATAATTCTATTCAGCACTAAAGAAAAATGAAGGTTTCAAATTTGTGAATAAAATGAGATGAGTAGATCTAGAAAGCATTAAGTGAATCGAGGTGACACAGACTCACAAAGACAAAAAAAAAAAAAAACCACACATTTTATTTCATAGTTAGTCCCTTGTTTGTACTGTGAGCATATGTGTGTTTATATGTATATATTTCCCATATATTTATATATTTATATATATGGGAAATAAATGTAAGTAATCTAAAAAGCTACAGAGAAGACCAATTAAAGGGAGGAAGAGTTATTGAGGAAATGGGCTAGGACACGTGTAACATGAAAGGAGATGGAGGGATAAATACAAGGAGGTGGGAGGTGATGGGTGAGACAAGCAAAATCTATTAAAACAAAATTTGTTTGAAAATCCTACAATGATGCCTAATATTTTGTGTACTGTGATTAAATAAGATTGGAATGCAGGGAGGAGTAGAGGGAGGGGGAAATGCAGTCAGGAAGTAATGTATGCATGAGGGAGAATAAATTTTTAAAAATTAAACAAGAAAAAAGAAAGAAAATTCTTCCTCTTCATACTGGTATGTAGCATTGCAATGGTAGTGGCTATTTTTTAATAAATAGGGAGAACAGCTTGGAGTGATCAGAGTACTGTTTGAAAATTGAGGTATGTAGCTAGAGTTTCCCTGCCTGGTCCACAGTCAGGACAAATCTCTCTCACCTGCCAGTCCCACAGCTGCTCAGACCCGACCAAGTAAACACAGAGACTTATATTGCTTACAAACTGTATGGCCGTGGCAGGCTTCTTGCTAACTGTTCTTACAGCTTAAATTAATCCATTTCTATTAGTCTGTACCTTGCCACATGGCTCGTGGCTTACCGGCATCTTCACATGCTGTTTCTCATCGTGGTGGCTGGCAGTGTCTCTCTGACTCAGCCTTCCACTTCCCAGCTTTATTCTCCTCCTTGTCCCGCCTATACTTCCTGCCTAGCCACTGGCCCATCAGTGTTTTATTTATTGACCAATCAGCAACACATTTGACATACAGCCCATCCCACAGCAGAGGTAGAATTTGGTCAGAGCCACTACTGCATGAGAGAGCACATCTTGCCTTGTAGATCATTATTGTCGCCGGCAGTACTCACAGAATAAGACCTAGGATTACTTTTCTCTGATATGTTGACGTTTTACCAGTCAACTGAAAGATTGGATACTTCCCTCTATTTATACTTTATTACACTCCCAATTTAGGATAATTATCTTAAATATTTCCTCTATATACATTAATATAACCACACCAAATGGTGTTATGATTTTTACTTAACTCTCAAACATACATCAGAAAACTGAAGAACAGAAAAATCTATTGTATTTGCCAAGATAACTTCACTATTTCTATGATCTTTTCTTTCCAATCCTCCATAGTTCCTTTTATCATTTCTCATCTGTTACAAAAGGACTACTTGTGACAAATTTGCTTTAATTTCACTCCATCTGAGAATTTCTTACCCCCACCCATTTCTAAAGGTTCATTTTGACAAGTATAGTATTCTAGGGTAGGAGACTTTTAAGCACTGGGGAAATGTCGTGTTCTTTCCTTCTTAGCCCTAATCATTTCTGATGAGACGTCTGTTGTCATTAAGTTATTTTTCCACATAAGTAAATTTCCATGTCATTTATTTCTCACTGCTCTCACTAATTTATCACTGTAGTTAATTTTGATATTTTTGGCTGTGATGTACCTTGGCATTAATTTCTTGGAGATTACATTTCTATAGCGCTCACTCAACTTAAATCTTTAAATTGTGTATTTGCTTAATTTGGAAAGGTGGGATAACCATTATTTCTTGAAATAATTTTTCAGCCTCACCTTTCTCTTCTTTGTGATTCAGCTGGTGGAATTTATATTTTCTGAATCTGTTATTGCTCCTTGTCAATGATGTAATTTCTATTACTTTATATCCAATTTCACTGACATTTTCCTTTGTATACTATGTTGTACAATCCATTCTATATACTGAATTTTTTCTTGGTTTATTGTAGATTTCCGTTCTACTCTTTATCTTTTAACTATTCTTTATTTTTCTGTTTCATTTCTGAAACTTGCTACAGTATTCTAGATTTGTTGGTAACTATTTGACAAATAAAATTGATGTTCATTTAATGCTGTTTATACACGTGTTTTGACATAGACTTTCAAATGTTTATCACATTCAAGCAAACCAACAAATTCATTACTTCATGTAGTTACCTTTGTGTGTGACACATTTACAACCTACTTTTACCATGTATTTCAAATTTTGTTTCAAATGTGTACCTATGGCTCTTTGAAGAATTTATGTGATACTTCTTTAAAATCTTCATCTGATAATAAGTTTACTATAAACTAACTTACTATCTATAGGTACAAATAGATAAGACTTGATAAAAAAACTACTAATTTATGTGTTTGTATATATTTAGAAATACATTTATACATATATACATATATGTATGCAAAAGTAATTAATAAATAAAGAGGCTATGAATTTGAAAAGGGCCAACAAAGAAGAATATATGGAAGATTTTGGAGGAAGCAAAAAGAAGAAAGAAATGATATAATTATATTATAATCTCAGAAAATAAAGGATTTTTTAAAAATAATTCTTGAGAATGAGGGATGCAACTGCATGCCCTTTTATTACTAAGTATTTGAAGTCGTACAGCATCATTTCTAGTGGACTCTATTTATTGAGATAATTATAATTCTGTACTGATTCAAAATTAGGAGGTAAGGACCCCATATTTAATTTGGAAGCAATCCATAATGCATATATACACAACTTACAATGACATTATACTAAATCTTCACAGAACTGAATTTAAGTTAAATGAATTTTTACAACATAGAAAGTAATATACAGATGTTAAAGAATTAGCTTGGTATTTCTCAGTGGGTAACAGAATCAAGATTTGAACCCTTTGTTATGCCTAAAGCCCACACTCTCACTTATTAGTGCTACACTGGTACTTTAACTGTTTTGTAAATTAAAAGAGCTTTCCCTTTTGTCCACATGTTCATACGAACACTTTGAGATTAAAAAAAAAAGAAAATGTAAGTTCCACTTCACGGACAACCTTGTAGAGGTAGGACTCAAGCACATGCTGGATTTTAGTGAAAACCCATTTACGACATTACCCTGACAGCCCAAATGATAAATTCTAGTGAAAGAAGCAGTTATCTTCAGTTTAATCTGTACAATTTGAAAACATGAAAAGTGTGAGAACCCAGCAAAAGTCAGCAGATTTCAGACATGGTGGCATGTTCACAATGCTTGGAAGGATAAGTATCAACATTATTTGTTTATATCACTTAGTATCTCTTTAACAAATCCTTTTATTTTTGTTGCATTATTTAATCTTCATTACTCTGAATGATGTCCATCCAAGTCTAATAAGATATCAGTAGATACTTGTGTGTTGAATGAATAATTGTACTAATAAATCAATACATTTCCTGTTAGGCACGTTGCCTAATGGAGGCTGGTATGTGAAATAAATCAGGCTGTACTTTCACCAACCAGTTCATTTCCCTGGCAAATGAAGATATAATAAACCAAGAAAAAGTTGAAAGAGGTGATTTGAATTAAAACCCTACTGTGGTTAATTAATAGCTTGATTTTTTCCATGAATTGACTCTGGAGGAATAATCTTCATACCTACTTACATCGCAATGTGAAAGGAGAAATTTTTGAATGAAAATGAATTGGAAATCACATAGACAAATGTTTGAAGGCAGTACACTGCTACAATAAATGATCATAACTGTGGAGCCAAAGGACTTGAGGTCAAACTTGACTCTGATGTTTGTTTCCTGGTGCTTTTCTTTGCCTCTGTGCCATAATGCCTTTATTTATAAAATAAGGACAATAATAACTTCTTCCAGGTCTAACCAGAGCTCAAGTGGACCAATTTTTGACAGCACTTGTGTCAATGGTTAGAACACTGCAGATACTCAATAATTTCTTATTAATACTTTAATTGGAGTTTTTTCTTCATAGTTCTAGGAAGAAATTGGTCTGCAATCCCTTGATAGTTTAAAAAAAAGATATGCATTTTTGCATTCAGTCCACAGCTACCCTGCACATAGCAGCTGGCATTGTTCATAAATACAGTACTCATTCTTTTGCCTTTAGACAGCTTTTTGAACATGGAACAGCTAGCAAATACTGCCAAGACCACAGTGGCTCCCTTTCCTGACACCTAGGTAAGCTTGACTCCCTGTAATTTTATCCCGCTAATGCTTTGCAGCTGGAGAAGAATGAGAATCCACCTTTCAGGAAAGAACAAAGCAGAGGGAGGATGGATGGGAATTCAGTAGAGCCCTCCAGAAAGCAGCCAGGATCTTCCACTATAATTGTAACCTTTAGTTCCAATATTTTACCATTCACATGAATAACACAGACTGTGATTCCTTCTAGATAGCCATGTGGGCTCCATTCCCAGCCCTTTCAATGTCAATTCACAGTACTCATCACACTTAGCTGCTCCAACACCTTGCATGGGCCCAGTGGCTTCTGTGGAATGACTAATTTCATTTTTATCAATTCAATTTGAATAACTTTCATTTTAGAAGAAAGGGGTATAATATTTAATGTGCTGGAGTTCTTCTAAGGCTTTATGCAGATATAAGGGAAGAGGATGGACTGATGGGGACAAATGAATTTTATTTAGATCATTTATTACTAAGTTATTAATTTGTAATATTTAGAAAGTATTAGAGCTTTAGCATCTAGCTGGCCTAGAACATCTCCAAACTTATCCACTTAATACTTGTTGGTCAAGCTATTTTTATCATTTTGCAAAATGAAGATAGTAATATTATGTTATCGATGCCCAGCAGATTATAGATATTAGTTGGAGGAATTTGAATAAGTGCTACATATGCCAATTCTCAGAGCATAAGTAACAATTTTTGGCTTCTTGGTCCTTAGTCTGGCATGGAACTTGATTTTTGGATCCATAGATGAACAAAGACTCTGTCTCTGAATTCATATGTAATGACTAACTACAGATCAGCATAGTTATAAAATTGTAATCCAGGGGGATATTGATATAGAGATACAGAGGCAATCTAAAAAGGGAAGTACTCCTTTGTTCCCATAGTCTGCCATATAACCTATAATGCTGAGTGAATACCAAACAATATCAGAAGAGTGGGAGGTGATACAGAAGGTGTATTCTGGATAATTAAAAGACTATTATTCAGGTATAAAGGAGTCCATACAGAGGAAAACATGAAAGGGTTCATTGTGGGAGTCTAGTGAGCTAGAAAAGAAATTTGGGTTGTCATGTACACGTGTTGAAAGACTTAAAAGATAGACGAAAATGAAATAACTTTTTAAGCTCGAGTATAGTGATCAAAATATAGCAGAAAAAAACATTAAAATAGGCTAGCTGGAAAACTAGTAGAGTGATCCAAACTGAGGAGATAGGTTTTGAGCAGAGGTCACAAGAATAGAAGTGAAAGTCAAAGGGCAGTTTTGAAATGCTTCCTCCAACAATAAAGAGCCTTAGGACTTGGTGACTAATGGATCTTGCAGAAAGGAAGGGGAAGTGTCTCATGTGAGTCTGACAGTTGATTATTAGAGTAGTTGTGATAAGCAAGATGGGGCATGAGACCTCTCCTTTAGAAAGATCTCCTAACAGCTAAACCTGCCCTTGATTTTAACACTATTCTCCAGCTAGTGCTTTTGGACAAAACTGGTATTCAATGCTCCATTGAAACCAGTCATGAGGCATTTGTTCTAATAGAAAACAGAAGAATATGGCCATGGTATTAAGAAAGAAGTAACCATCTACTTCATTCACATTCTCACTCATCCATCTCTCTAATAGATTTCTTGACTATCCACCTCAAGCCAAGCACTGTTCTGCTTTCTAAATATTCTCTGATGATAGACAGTTTTCTGGGCCCTCTGAGTCATACAAGTGCAACAGCAACTGTACGAAATACAGAATGATCTTAATTTTTTTTATTACATTGATTGGTTCTGTTTTTTTGTAGAGATAGGAGTAAATTACTCCTTTAAATTTAGCTTTGAGACACTATAATTTCAGCTCTAAGTGCTGAAATTGAACTGCTTTCAAGAATAGCAAAATGATGGCAGGGTCCTGCTGTTAAAACACAATGACAGGCTAAACTACAATGCACCATTACATTGCCCTATGGGAGCTGTATATCCATGCTGAGAAGGGCAGGTATGCTTTGAGAACACTGTACTTTGATACACTCTGTTAAACTACATGACTACACAAAGAAACAGAGATGATAGTGCATATTCTGTGTAACTTATAGTGTTGACAGAAGAATACAGCAAGTAATGTCTGTGACTGTACCCTAAAAAACATGAGAAAATAAGAGTGCATTGTCTTCATCATTACAAGTGAGTTATCTTTTATAACTTGTTGAAGGTGCCTGTAATTTCAGTGAATTTGGCAAAAGGCCAAGCATTAGTTCAAGGAATAAGTTGATAATTGCCTTTAGTTACCATCTAGTTAAGTGAACCCAACTTCAATGTTTAACTTCATGTTATCATGCTTCAAACACAGACAGTAGTAAATAATGATCCAGAATATTGTTAGAAATCCTAAAGCTTCCCAACTACTTCGCAAATTATCTCCAGAATATTTGACTATAGTTCAGATTTCTGCACAGAGATTCATTGTCTCCTCACCGTCTCTCAATTGGAATTCTAATCATCCTTTTTTTCATATCTCCCAGAAGACTTTTCTCAAATTACTATGATACTCTAGGTGACTTTTTAACTTCCCCTGTAGTCTAGGTCATTTGAAAAATTGCCTCATTCAATTGTATCTCTAGTAGTAAATATAGTAGCTACATAAATCAGGTATGTAAGTGCTTACTGGAGTAAATTCATACACACATACATATGTATAACACTTTAGATGTTATAAGTAATTTATAAATTATTTTTTATTTCACTTTCTAATTATTATTACCAGTAAATTTGCAGCAAAGTAAAACTGAGTAAAATAGTTCAATAGGAAGAAGAATGCTTACAAGCCCATTGACATGATGTTCCTCAACCAGGACAAACTTTGCTCCCCATAGGATGTTTGTTTGCCATAATTCCACTAGGGAATTCCTGGCACCCAGTGGACACAGACCAGGTCTACTGCTTGTCAATGTCTGACAATGCTTGTGATAACTTCTCTCTGCAGTAAAGAATTACTTGGCCTCAAGTACCAGGGTGTCTGTACTGACTTACCCCAGTAATCAGATCGGTGAATACCCTAACTGTCCTCACAGAGCCTTTCTCCAGTAACTGATGGAAGCAAAAGCAGAGATCCACAGCCAAACACCAGGCCGAGCTCCAGGAGTCCAGTCAAGGAGAGAGAAGAGTGATTCTATGAGCAAGTGACACCAGGATCATGATGGGGAAACCTACAGAGACAACCAAACCAAACTAGTGGGAACTCATGAAAATTAGAAAACGGCTGTGGAGCCTGCATGGGACTGGATTAGGTCCTCTGCATAGCAAGACACTTATGTAGCATGATCTGCTTAAGGGTTCCTCTGGCAGTAGGATCAGAATCCATCTCTGGTGCATGAGCAGGCCTTTTGGAGCCCACTTCTATGATGGGACACCTTGCACAGCCTTGAGGCAGGGGGAGGGGCTTGGACCTGCCTCTCCTAAATGTACCTCCCCATGGGAGGCCTTACCTTCTTGTAGGAGGGAAAGGGAGGTGGTTTGGGAGGGGGAGGCCGGAGGGGCAGGAGGAGGGAAGAGGTGGATCTTTGGTATGTAAAATGAATAAAAAAATTTCTTAATAAAAAATACACAGAAAAAAAAACATTAAAAAACAAGCAAACAAAAAAAAACTCACTATAACTACTGCTCCTGCCACAATTAGAGGATTGCTGTCCTTCAGAATCGACTGAAGACTTGACATTTCATAAGGATGTCTGAAAGCTGTCAACCTTGAGTTTCACAGAAGAAACTGTGTGATTACCTCCAACAGTTACTCTTGCAAAGGACCTGTGGTTTTCTGTCTTCACGTTGGCAAGAGAACTGCACTAGAAAAGCTTACAGTGGTCAGACTTACAAGTTTTAACTTTATAGTGTCACAAAAAAAATGAATAGAATAGAAGGTATACTTTAAGTCTAATCTTTTCCCAAGATAGTGTTATAGCCTATGACAGCAATTTACTATACTGTAGAGCTGCAGAGAACCTCAGGTCTCAGTAAACCATGCAGGCATGAAGCCAACAACTGATACTTCTATCTTGGTTTAATTTTGATGTCATATGCACCTAGAAATTCATCAATTACTTTAGATTTTCCAGTGTAGTGAAGTATAGGTTTTTAACATAGATCCTAATCATTTTCTGAATTTCATTCTATCTGTTGTAATATTCCTCTTTTTATCTCTAATTTTATTTATTTTGGTTTTCTCTCTCTCTCTCTCTCTCTCTCTCTCTCTCTCTCTCTCTCTCTCTGTGTGTGTGTGTGTGTGTGTGTGTGTGTGTGTGTGTGTGTGTATGTGTATGTCTCAGTTAATTTGGCTAAGGGTTTGCTAATCCTGTTTTTATTTTCAGAGAATAAATTTTTCATTTTGTTGAGTCCTAGTATTTATTTTTCATTTTTATTTCATTAATTTCTGCCCTGATTTTACATCTTCCCAGATTCTGTTTTTGTAGTACTTTTTCCTTGTTTTTCTCAAGGACTTAAAATATCTAACACAGTTGCTTATTTGAATTTTGTCTTATATTTCAGTGTAAGCATTTAATAATGTAATCGTTTCTCTTTGGGCTGACTGGTGTCCCATGAATTTTGGTGTGTTGTACTTCATTGTCATTTAAATCCAGGAGTTGTATTTATTAATTTCTTTCTTGATTTCTATAGTGACTCACTCATCATTTAATTTTTTTATTTTCACAGGTTCATGTATTTTCTGTAGATTTTATTGATGTTGATTTCTAATTTTGTCTCATTACAGTCAGATAAAATGCAGGATGTTGCTTAAATTTTCCTAAATTTGTTGGGAATTGCTTTTGTTCCCTAATGTGTGATCATTTTTTAAGATAATCAATGTATATTCTTTAGTATTGGGGATTGGGGGAATTGTATATATCTCACAGAGTGTGTTTGTGTGTGTGTGTGTGTGTGTGTGTGTGTGTGTGTGTGAGAGAGAGAGAGAGAGAGAGAGACAGAGACAGAGACAGAGACAGAGAGACAGAGACAGAAACAGAGACAGAAACAGACATAAGAAGGGTAGAAAGGGTCTAAAAGTAACAGGGAGTGGAAATAAGAGAAGTTATTGAGAAAATGTATGTGTATAATATAAATTATACATACATTATATATATGTACAACCAGAGAGGAAGACAGCAGGAGACAGTTGAGGGAAATTGAGTCAAAAAAAAACACGATATATAGACATTTATTTCATATATATGCATATATACACATACAGAGATATCACAATGAAACTTATCTGTTTGTATGCTAACTAAAAATTAATTTAAAAATAATATAGTACCAGGTGGTAGTGGCACATGCCTTTAATCCCAGAACTCAGAAGGAAGAAAGAGGTGAATCTTTGAGTTCAGAGCCAGCCTAGTTAGTCTACAGAGCAAGTTCCACAGAGCAAGTTCTACAGAGCAAGTTCCAGGATAGCCAGGGATACACAAAGAAACTCTGTCTTGAAAAAGGAAAGAAAAAAATAAAAAATAATATTAAGATTTGTAAAGAATCTATCAATTATACTAGTCACTTGTCCTTTGAATGGTTTCTGATATTAAAGAGTTAAATAGCTCCAAATTCATACAGACCACCTTAATAGATGCAAAGTGCTCAGAATAGACTAAATCCATAAGGAAAAGGAACAAATGTAACAGTGGATACTGATAACATTAACTTCCTAATAGCCACATTTTCATCAAATATTTAATAATGTGAAACAATCTTTCTGATCAAGAAAGCAACTGAGACATATCAGTTCACATAGATCCTTTAAGGAGCTATCACTAGTCTGAATTTACAGTGCTCAAGACAAGACAGATTTGAGCTGATAATATGGTGGGTCAGTTTCCAGACATGTCTTCATTCTCAGCTTGTTTAGAATCCCTTGTTACATTATGGAGAAGTTATGGAAAACCGAAGGAAAATAGTAAAGTGAGGCTCTCTGTCCCACCTAAGGCCAAGTTTCTCCATTCCTTTCTTTCCATTTGCCAGGTTACTGAGAATGTTCTTTGTGCAGGGCTGAGATCTGGTCTTCTTCCTCCTCTACTACCTGTTTTAGGCTGATTTTATAAAATCATTTTCTCCTTGCCTGAATTTCTTTGTAAATCTTTTCCTGAGCACAGTCCCAAAATGGAAAGTAAAAATAAGGAATAAATATTTTTTTTACCATGCCCTTGTTGCTAAGTAACCATTTCCTTTGTCTCTAAGTTTATGTAATATGACATTGTTTGGAATGTATTTTCAGACCTCACCTTAATACAAAGAAGCAAAGTAGGGGAGCAGGAAGGAGGGGAAGGAAGGGGTGGTTGTCTAGAAACCTCTATGTTGAAAAATGTAACAATTATAACACACAGAGGGAAAAGTCAAAGAACCCACCATGGATGTTTCAACCCACTACCCCTACATGGTGCCAAAATATTCAAAATGGAGCAATTCTTACATTGGCACATTTTTATGGGAACAAACATATGGTTATAAGCATATTCTTACATTCATTATGATCTGTGTGTTTCCTCTCTGCAGGAAAATTTAAATGCACTGTTGACAGCTTTTTATAGTCACATAATAAGAAAGCAGGAAGAGAAATGCCATGATTGGACTTGTTTACAAGATACCACTGATTCAATTATTCTTTTTTATATTCATAAGATTTGGGGGACTCCACCAATGTACTTTTACATTTATTTAAGACAATGGTATCTTCTTGCCTTCAACAAGTTCCCAACTCCCTTTCAACTCCACTTTCAAGTGTATCATTTTTAGTTGAGTGAGCACAAGGGGTCTGATTTAACCAAGTAATGGAGGAAACAGAGCATGAATGAGCCTATTCAGAGAGAGCTTTTGTGTTCCTCCTTATTTCTGAGGATCCCAAGTGGCAACCTGTCACTACTCGGTGTGCCTGCAATCCTATGCTTAAGGTAAGGTTAAGAAGGGAGAAAAAGGGCTGGAGAGATGGCTCAGCCGTTAAAGGCTAGGCTCACAACCAAAAATATAAGAAGGGAGAAAAAGATCATGAAGCTTGCTGGAACTCTCAAACACGGCCATTGGCAGCCCAGAAAAGACAAACTGTGTCTGATCCAGTTTGCTTGCTAGAAGATGAACTGGGTTAGGGATCAAGTTTTAGTGTTAAAGTATTCTGTTGCTAACCAAGAGGGGTTTTTTCTATGTAATTATTTCTCCTTGGATCTATGTAGAAAGAGATAGACGGTTCAGACTTTGGAGTTCACTAGCAAAAAAAAAAAAAAAAAAAAAAAAGAACAACAACAAAAAAAAACTCTACATTGTTGTCATCTCCAAAATCGACAGCTGTCAAAGAAATCAACTGTATGTGAACCCAAAGATTTAGACCTTGGCTTTGACTTTACCACGAAGAGGCATCATCTTCTTAGGTGCTAATTTAT
The DNA here is from genome assembly GCF_949786415.1 of Peromyscus eremicus. NCBI lineage: Eukaryota > Metazoa > Chordata > Mammalia > Rodentia > Cricetidae > Peromyscus > Peromyscus eremicus. The sequence continues at coordinate 110,948,849 of NC_081416.1, read as the reverse complement.
CCTCTTAGAATATCACCTTTAGAGAATTGTATCTATAGAACTAAGAATAGTAATGTGATAAACAATCATATACTTAATATTCCATTAAAAATTAGAAAATTTCAAGCACCTTGAATATGGCCTCTCCCATAGTAACTCCGTACGTGAAATTTCTTAGACATTGACATCTTTCAGTACTTGCCAGTGCACCAGTATTCCAGGGACTTCATGAGTCTCACTCCTGTCTATTGCTCAGATAAGAACTCCACAAACTGGAACAATCTTTTCCTGTGTCTAAGGAACTCTATGTCTTAAGATTTCCCTAGTCACAAGAAGGATGCTGCAGGCCAGCTCTCAGAATACAGTCCCCTGACACTTGCCCTAGTTTCATGAGTAGGCCATGCAGAAAGACTTCTGTCTCTAATGGCTTCTTGGCCCTGCTTCCATGGGAAGACAAGAAGAGAGAGTTTTCCCAGAACTTATGTGTTTTGTGGATTTCTAGATTCCTGTCCACCAGACTGCAGATCTTTTCAACACTACTTCTGTTTTTAGTTTCTTTTTTAATTTCCCCTCTTTGGTCTTCATCCCTCCCTCTATAATGTAGCATTTGTCTCTTGTGTTTATCCACCCTTCTGCTTTTTCCTCTCCCTGTGCCCTTATCTTCCTCTTCCTCCTCACCCCCCCTCATGTTCCATCTGGTCCTAAAGGTGCAGTACACAATTTCTGAAGTGCTTTCCCTGTCTTAATCCATGGTTCTTACCTTCTGCAGCTGCCTTCACCTTACAATTGGAGCTGAGCAGGCCACACTTGGGGTTGGGCTCTTCAGAATGGACTCAGGCTCATTCTGTTCTACTTTCAATGTTCCTTGACGTTCTTTGTTACAGAAACTCTGGTGCCTTTCCACCCTCACACATCCTATAAGATGGCTGCTTTCTAATTATCCCTAGCTTTATTCCCAGAGCATCGAGCAGTTAATGCATAAGTGTCATCTGTCATCTTCTAGTCCTCATAGATCTTCTTTTATGAACCTTTGATAATAAGTTACACTTTTATTTAACCCTAAATGTGCCTGATCTTATTTAACAACACATTGCATAGCCTAAGTGTAAAGATAGGTTTTTACATAAATAAAGATAGGTTTTTGTAGTGATCCATAAATGAAACATAATAATGTCATGACATGTTTTATAATCTGTAATCTATTTTGACAGAGAGTCCTACTAATATTCAACAAGATTTGTTACCCATTCCAGGACATAATAAGGGTCACACATTTTACTTATCTGTCACATACCTTTACTATTCTTTAACCTTGAGCCATTTGCCAGTCCATTTCCATCTTTCTTAGTCCTTAGAGTTGTAAAGAGATGAGAACACTAATTTGGTAAAATATTTTCCAATTTCACTTTCTCTAATGTTTCCTCATGATTAGATTTGCTATGCTTTTGTAAAATATACCCAAATAGTGATGTTAGGATACAAACAATGTCAGCAGGTCCTAATACTGGTAACATCAACCTCACCAATCAATGTGAATCAGGATTGTTATTTTGCCTTTGTAACTAAACATCTTACTGCCCATCAAGAATTGCCCTATTTTAATGTCTACAAGTGTTTTCCTCTCTCCATCTTCCCTTCCATAAATATTAGCTGCAATTATACTGGAAGTCTGCCTCACATTTATTTATTTGTTCATGTGTTATATCAATAGAAATCATATTTCATTTAATTGGTTTAAATGTTTTATTAAATAGATTTCAATAACTCAAGATCTGGCTAGATAAAAACTGCTTCAACCTCTATAGTGTTCTGATAACTCTTTAAATAATTCCTTTCTCACTGACACAGTAATGTTCCAATGTCAACTCATAATTTTTCTGTCTCATTTCCATTTCTCCTAGAAGCTTTTGTTCTTTTACATGAGAATTATATTTAGTAATGATGATCTAAACTCAAAGTGTTTTCATTGATACTGATATCCTGATCATATTTAAGGAGTACAGAGTTTCTTAAAATATAGTCACTTGACCAAAATCATTACGTACCAGTTTCAGAATTACTATGCTGTACTACATGAACCTTCTAGTCAGAATTCAGCATGATTTGCACATCTTACTTAGGTACGTTTACTTTCATTAAAATTTAGAACTCTTAGATACAAGAGATAATTTTGGTAAATCCATATGTGTATATGATTCCTATGCTTATTAATACATAGAATGTTTCCATACTGTGGTAGTTTGAATGAAAATGGTCCCATAGGCTCACAAGGACTGACACTATTGGGAGGTGTGGCCTTGCTGCAGTAGGTATGGACTTGTTGGAATGTATGCCACTGGAGGTGGGCTTTGAGGTCTCAGAAGTTCAAGCCAGGCCTAGTATATCTTAGTCTTTTCTAGATGCCTTCAGATCTGGATGCAGAACTCTCAGTTACCTCTCTAGCACCATGTGTGGATATGTGCCACCAGGCTTGCTACCATGTTGACAATGGACTAAATCTCTGAACTGTAAGCCAGCTCTAATTAAATGTTTTCCTTTATAAGAGATGCTGTAGTCATGGTGTCTCTTCACAGTAATAGGAACCCTAACTAAGTCACATACCCTCAGAAAATTTCCCCACTGTCCTCTCTACTCAGCCACCACTACTTACCCTCCAGAGTACTCTGATGCTTTCTAAAACTATATTAATTAAATCTATTCATTTTTTTAGTTTTCCCATCTGAGAACCTTGTACATCTTTTTTATACCCATATTTAGTGGTTTAAAGTGACAATATACATTTTGTTAAATGTTTACTGAAATGTTCTGCATTCCTCTTTTTATGCTATGATTTTATTTCACTTTCCAAGAGTTTACTTCCAGTTTGCAAAACTATGTCATTTTCTATACTGACCTTGCCTCCTGACATCTTGATAAATCTACTTGTTATAAGTGTTTGCTCCTGCATAATCTTCGTAGCAATTTCTAGAGAGACAGTTAGGCATCATGCAATAAGAAGCACTTGAAATTTTCCCCAAAACTTAATCATGTTCCTTAAATTTCATACCCCATTGCATTATTAGAACTCCCAATAGAACACCTAGTTAAAGCATAAGAGTAGAAAATCTTGAATTTAACCATTAAATATTGTATTAGCTAGGTTTTAATGAATGATAACAAATTAAAGTAGTTCTCGTCCACTCCTAGTTTACTAAAAGTCTTATGATAAATAATTATATGAACTTAAAATAAAGACTGTTATGTCTCTTTATTCCCTACTGCCCTGGTTTGAGCTGTGTTCTTCATGACCACCTCTACAATTTTAGTAGTGACTATTAAAAATAAAATGCTATAACTGCTTACTTAAATGTTATTTATGATGATGCCTCAGGGGAGTCAGAGAAGCATATGACATGACTTGCCTATGACCTCAGACCCCCCATTTGAGATTTGTCCCAATGTACCAGCCTGCCTGCTTGCCATAGTAACTTCCAAGACTATCTCAGATCCTTATTTTCTCCACAAGGATCATAGCATTCTAAGTCTCAAACCAGATCACATGGGAACCTCTTCATAGTTTAGTATCTCAGTATTCTCTACCACCATGTGCCTACTAATCAACACATTTGTGTGGAGTATTTCTACTGGCCAAGTATGGTCTTACCAGAAAGATGTTATCAGATGTTAACTATGTATTTGTGGATGATGTATCCTACAAATCTCGCACATATGAGAAATCTTCTGCAATGGGTACTCATCTTTCTGAGGCAAGTTCCTTAGAAGTTTACATGAGCTACAGTGAAGTGAGGAACCTGCCTGACTCCATTTTGAAGGCAGGAGACATTATGCTGTATTTTTAAAAATAAGTTTCTATTTACTGTGAGGGTTGAGTTCCTGTCTGGAACCTGACCTTTCTCAACTCATGACCTTGATTTGTTTTTGAGAATACCCTTACCCTCCCTAAGCACATGGTAGGTGACCACATGGTTTTTTTTAAGGCTTTTTTGTATTTCCTTATTGCCCCATTGTCTCCCTTCTGTAAAACTACTCACCGTTTTACTCTTTTCTGTAGACGAATTTCTAAACAGTCTTATTAAATAAGAAACACAGAGCCAAATACAGGGGTAATAACCAAAGAGATCAGAAAAATAGCAAAGAGCCACTGACTAGCCTTAACTTGCCACCATGCTGTAGCTTCCCAAGAGAGATCTTCTTCCTGTCTAACCTGCGCTTTTATTGCCTTCCTGTTTTGCCTTCTCATTGGCTCTAAGCCCAGCCACATGACTTCCTCATCACTGCCTGTCTATACAGACCTCCAGGTCTCTATGGTTGGTACTAGGATAAAAGGCGTGTGTCACCACACTTGGCTGTGTCCTTGACCACATAGAGACTCTGCCTGCCATGTGATCAGATTAAGAGCATGTGTTACCACCGCCTGGCTTCTGTTTATGGCTCACTATGTGACCTCTGATCTCCAGCCAAACTTTATTTATTAACATACAAATAAAATATCACATTTCAGCACACTTTACAAGGAGGTCTAGAGATAGATTCTCTTTAACTTAATTTAGGAAGTAGTTATTAGCTAGCTCTTGGGTGTATCCCAATAAAAATCAAGCTTGCTTCAAATTTGAGTCAAATTGTGGCAGTGGTCTGTCTCACCATTGGGATTAACATTTTCTGGAGGCTCCAGTGAGATTCAGACCACCCACCCAAATTCCAAACCCAGACCTTCCCTCCAGAACTCTGAGGGACTGGGGGTTGCACCAGGAGGCACATGCCTTGAGACATTCCAAGGCTCCAGGGCTGCCTTGAGTTCACAGACTATTGAGGTGAACTTCTGTGTTGAGAAAAGCATCAAGCATCTACAGAGGCCACCTGATGAGTTATAGTCTAGTTCTGTTTTGTGGGATCCCTATCTGGGATGTAGAGGAGTTTGATGAGACCCCAATATTTTCCCATCCAGGGCAAAAGGCAAGGCATCACACCACCCACCTGAGGTTCTTGGTCTGGTTTTATGTACTGTTTGTCGTGTCTTTGGCTTCGTTTTTACTGTTCTCTTTCTGCATTTTGTACTTTCTATGTTAATTGGTTTATTTCGGATTTGAGGAGACTGAACTAATGGACAGTATGGGTAGTAAGACTAGCAAGCCTAACAGCCCTCTAACCTGTGTTCTAAGGAATTTTGAAAAACTTTAGTCCCCCACACCCATAGTTAAGGTGTATTATGATTATCCTATCACCAAGATTAGCTTCCAAATATTCTGTGAAACTGAACGGCCCACGTTCAGGGTTGATTGGCCCTCCCAGGGTACTTTTGATTCTCTGATAGCCTGGGCAGTGGGTAATATCACCTTCAGTAAGCTTGGCCACCCAGATCAAACTGGATACATCTTGTCATGGGCTGAAGCAATTTCCAACCTTCTCCACTAGGAGAAAGGTCAATATGGTCCATAACAGGCAAGGTGGCCAAGCCCTGGTTGTTGGTAGATGGACCTTTTGAGGGCTTGAGGCAGAGACCAATGAGCCCCCTCTAAAGACCATTCTGCAGAACTCACAGGAGCAAGAACCCCTTCTCCCTTCATATAACCACCATTACCTTCTCCCCTCCTTACCTCCACCTCCACCTTTGCCACCCCAATCCACACCACCAAGGCCACATTCTGACCCTCAGTCTGCACCTACTCCTGCCCCACCATCTAGTTCTTCCCAACATCCACCCACTTTCTCCATCCCCAGCTCTTCCCTACCTCCCCCTCTTTTCCCCTCCCCACACCCTCCAGGGAGTCCCATATGGCCCTTTGACTCTGGTCCTGGGGTGTCACCTCCTTCAGTCCTCACTTCCCCATGACAGTCGATACTTGTATGTCCCTTTCTCCACCACAGATCTCTACAGCTGGAAGAACCAGAGCCCCCTTTCAGCACTAGCCCTGATTCCTTAATTTTCTCTAATTGATTCTTTTTCAATCATCTCCCCACAGGGGATGACTGTCAGCAGATTCTCCATAACCTCTTCACTACCGAAGAAAGGGAACATATTCTCACGAAGGCAACTGAAGCACTCGCCAGAATAGCTTCAATAGCTGGTGACCAGATGGCAGAGGCAACTGACCATGGTCTGCCAAGAAGGAGAACCCAATAGGACTGCAACACAGAGAGAGGTAGGAGGTCACTCGATGAATATCACTAGGTTCTGCCAGAAGGGAGAAAATAGGCAGCTCAGAAGCCCACTAACCTACCTAAGGTAACAGATGTGAAACAGAGCCCAGATAAATTACCTTCAGCTTTCCTGTAACACCTCCTGGATACCTATCAGTTATACACTCCTATAGACTCAGAGGATCTGACCAATCTCAAGGTGATTAACCTGGCCTTTGTTACTCAGTCGGCCCCTGACATATATAGAAAGATGCAAGCAATGGATGAGTTTGCAGGAAAGAACCAGGCAGAACTATTAGAGATGGCCCAGAAAGTGTTTATGACAGAGATGGCAAAGAAGATCTTCTGATAAAGAAAACAGGCCGTGCCACCATGGCTGTACTACAAGCCCCAGCCATGTCAACTCTGCCCATGCACACCATGATAAAAAGAGGAGATCTTTACAAAAGAACCAATGTGCCTACTGCAAAGAAATGGGTTATTGGAAAAATGAATGTTCATGCTGGAAACAGGTACCACCACCATCACCAGCACCCTTGCCAAACGCAAACTAATCCTAGCTATGGAGGATTATCCAGGCTGAGGCTCCTTAGAACTACCAGTAGACTATGGCAACCTTCACCATAGGGGGCCAAGCAGTAAAATTTCAGATAGACACAGGGGCTACTCATTTGGTATTACAGAAGACCCTGGGACTCCTTACCAACCACACAATGGAAGTACAGGAGGCAACAGGATATGTCAAAGAATACAAAAGAACCACTGACCAGACTGTTAACCTAGGATAAGGAACTGTGACTCATTCTTTTCTTGTTATTCCTGAATGCCCCTACCCTTTACTGAGGTGGGGCCTCTTGAACAAGCTCCAGGCAACAATATCAATCTCAGGAGACTTGCCTATGTTACAATTGGGAGACCCTGTTAAGGCTTTAAATATAACCTGCCCAATAAGTGAGGAATATCTGCTCCTCCAAAATCCAACCCATTCCCTGGAAAGGGGATGGAAAAAGTTCCTGATCTAGGAAATTCCTACAGTTTAGACAGAGGACAATCCTCCTGGCCTGGCGAAACATGTGCCACTCATCACAGTGCAACTAACATCTGGGGCAATGCCCATTAGAGTAAAGCAGCACCCCATCAGTTCAGAAGCCAGGGAAGGGATTAAGATTCACATCAGGTGCCTCCTTGAAGCAGGCATACTAAGGCATACTTATTCCTTGCCAATCACCCTGGAATATCTCCTTGTTGTCTGTCAAAAAGACTGGAACTCGAGACTTTAGATCAGTACAAGACTTGAGGGAAGTGAACAAGAGGGTAGAATCCATTTACCCAACTGTTCCAAATCCCTATATTTTGCTCAATTTACTACCACTAGAGCATAGGTTTACACTGTATTGGATTTAAGAGATGCATTCTTCTCCATACCTTTGTCAAAACTAAGTCAGCTCATTCTTTGCATTTGAATGGGCTGACCCTGAACTGGGCATATCAGGACAACTAACCTGGACCAGACTGCCTCAAGAATTCAAAAATTCTCTCACCATCTTTGATGAAGCATTCAACCAGGATTTAAGTCTCTTCTGTAGTAAATACCCTGAGATAATCTTGCTCCAATATGTAGATGATTTATTTTTGGCTGCTAACGATGAGGAGGACTGTCTGAGAGCCACCAGAGGCCTTTTGAAAACTCTAGCCCAGTTAGACTATAGAGTTTCTCAAAAGAAAGCTCAAATTTACTCACCCCAGGTTACTTACTTGGGATATGAGCTGAGAGAAGGAAAAAGACTGTTGTCCTAGGCCCTACTGGAAATCCCAATTCCAACCACCATGAAACAAATTAGGGAATTTCTGGAAGCTTTTGGATATTGTAGTCTTTGGCTACCTGGGTTTGCTGAAATTGCAAGACCCTGTATTCCACTAAAGCTGGGACAACACCCTTTTGGAATGGATTGAGAAACATGAACAGGTCTTTCAAAGCTTAAAAGAGGCCCTGATGCAGGCCCCTGCATTAACTCTCCCTGGTATCTTCAAGCCCTTTCATCTTTACCTCCATGAAAGGAAGGGCATTGCCAAGGGAGTCCTGACTCAGACCCTGGGTCCCCGGGAAAGGCCAATAGCTTACATCTCAAAGAGGCTTTTCATGGGGGGAATGGGAACTTCAGGGAGCAGGTTAGATGGACTGGGCATGGGAGGCAGGTTGGGTGTGGGATGGAGAGGGAGAGTAATAAAAGAGACATATCAATGGAGCGGGGCATTTCTGGGTTAGGGAGAAACTTGGTGCCAGGGAAACTCCCAGGAATCCACAGGATGACCCTAGCTAAGACTCCTAGCAATAGTGAAGAGGGTGCTTGAACTGACCATCTACTGTAATAAGATTGGTGACTACCTTAATTGTCATCAGAGAGCCTTTATCCAGGAACTGAGGGAAGCAGATACAAAGATCCACAGCCAAGCACTGGGCTGAGCTCTAGGACTCCTGTTGAAGAAAGGAAAGAGTGATTATATGAGCCAAGGGGGTCAAGGTCATGATGAGGAAACCCACAGAGACAGCTGACCTGAGCTTGTGGGAGCTCATGGACTCTGGGCCAATAGTTAGGGAGCCTGCATGGGACCAACCTAGGCCTTCTGCATGTGTATGACAGTTGGGTAGCTTGGTCTGTTTGTTAGGCTCCTAGTAGTGAGATCAGGACCTGTCCCTGGCATTTAGCTGGCTTTTGGGAACCTGTTCCCCATGCTGGATTACCTTGCCTAGCCTTGATGCAGCGTTAGGAACTCAGCTGTGCCTCAACTTGATATACCACACTTTGTTCAAACCCATGGGAGGCCTGCTCCTTTCTGAATGGAGATAGAGGAGGAGTGGATGGGGAAGGGAGTAGATGGGAGAAGGGGGAGGGGAATGTGAGGAGAGGAGGAAGGGGAAACTGTGGTCCATATGTAAAGTAAATGAAAAAAAATGTTAATTAAAAAATTCAAACTGGGTGATGGTGGCACATGCCTTTATCCCAGCACTTAGGAGGCAGAGCCAGGTGGATCCCTCTGAGTTCAAGGCCAGCCTCGTCTACAGAGTGAGATCCAGTTCAGGCACCAAAACTACACAGAGAAACACTATCTCCAAAAAACAAAAAACAAAAAAACAAAAAAAATTTCAAAATTTACCCTTTTGTTTCATCATTTCTATATTGTATCCTCCTTTTTTCCTTCAGAAAGAGATCTTTGAATCTAACTCCTTTGGTTAGCTCTTTTCCTGACAATGACTAATAACAACTTGTAACCAACCTCCCCTAGATGATAACAAACATCCATAACCCATCTCTTGGGAATATGAGTGTTATTTTCCCTAGACTGCTTCCTGTTGTCTGGGGGACCTGGCGTCTTTAGGGGATGCTGAGACAATCAGGATAGTAGTGAAGTCCTGGCTGGAGTAGTCTGTGAGGCTGGGCCATCTCAGCTAGCAGCCTTGAAGCTGTTCTGGATGCAGAACTGAGAAAACTGTGACAGAGGTTCTCTGAGATGTTGGACCACCTGGGCCATCCATTTTCATTGGTGTTTGGTCCCCTTGCTCTGAAAATACATAAGCTTTCAAAGGTAACATACATATCTGTGGTGGTATTGTGTTCCCCAAAATATTGTGTACCTTAATAAACTTATCTGGGGTCAGAGAACAGAAAAGCCACAAGATAATTAGGCTAGAAAATGTTAGCACACGCCTTTAATCCTAGCATTCCAGAGACAAATCCCTCTGGATCTCTGTGAGTTCAAGGCTGCATTGGAAACAACCAGGCATGGTGACTCACGCCTTTAATCCCAGAAAGCAGCCTTTAATCCCAGGGAGTGGTGGTAGAAAGCAGAAAGGTTTATAAGGCGTGAGGACCAGAAACTAGAAGCATTTGGCTAGCAGCATTTGCCTGGTTAAGCATTTTGGCTGGTTAAGCTTTCAGGCTTCTAGCAACACAGTTCAGCTGAGATTCATTCTGGATGAGGACTCAGAGGCTTCCAGTCTGAGGAAACAGGACCAGCTGAGGAACTGGCAAGGTGAGGTAGCTGTGGCTTGTTCTGATACTCTGACCTTCCAGCATTTACCCCAATAACTGGCCTCAGGTTTGATTTTATTAATAAGAACTTTTAATATTCATGCTACATCTATTGGTGAAATTATTAAGGCCACTCCATGTAGTTAAAAGGAGATTTATTTAATGGCGTAACTTACAAGTTAAGGGATAGGTAGGTTGCGGGGTCTGGGGAAGGTGTATTGTAGTCCAGTGGTGTTCTCTGGAGCTCTGCTTGGCCCACCTTCACCGTCCAAGGTCCCGGAACCGAGTGAGTGCGCCGCCCATCCAGATCTCAGGTCTCCAGGCGCCTCCCTTGGCCCCGCCTTGTAGGCGTGACAGTTGCCAAAGTCTCAATGAGGGTTGGAACTTCCAGATCAAAGCTAGAATGGCTACCCACTACACATATCTGCATAAACACAAGTATAGACAATGTGTTATACACAAGATAGCCAAAGATAAATATTTTGTTTTATGTTGGAGTATGTAAAATATACATCATGCATCTTGTAGTTTTTCTAGGCTTATTTCTTTATGTCTATAGCCAGGATTTTCAGGGGTTCTTCCTGGATCAAACTTGATCTTCTTCAACCCTGAATGAATCCATAGCCTTTCATTTTCTGTGGGAACAAAAGCAAAACCTCTTCCCCATATCTTTTGATTTTCATTTTGAAGTTAAGATATTTTAAAAAATATATAGTTTAGTTTAATCCAGCAGCATCCATAACCTATGTCTCCCAGCAGCTATTGTTCATTTATCAGCAATAAAAAATTAAAAGTTGCCAGGCGGTGGTGGAGCACGCCTTTAATCCCAGTACTCGGGAGGCAGAGCCGGGCGGATCTCTGCGAGTTCGAGGCCAGCCTGGGCTACCAAGTGAGTTCCAGGAAAGGCGCAAAGCTACACAGAGAAACCCTGTCTCGAAAAACCAAAAAAAAAAAAAAAAAATTAAAAGTTAATATAATATCATTCAGACTCCCTATATATTTTTTATCTCTACACAAGCAGTCTCTGTATGCCAAGACTATCCAAGAGACCTCAGTTACCTGAAAGTCTCATTTGACTATGTGTTTTAAGTTGGGTTTTTTTTAAGCTTTTTTTCAGTCCTTTTGTGAATGCAGGTGCTGGATGCTGGGAACCATTTGTAGGTGGGCCTTTTCTGTCCTTCAAGCCAACTCCCAAATCACTATACAGAGACTTATTATTAATTATAAAGGCTTGGCCAATAGCTTAGGTTTTGTTCCTAACTAGTTCTTATACCTTCAATTAACCCATGTTTTTTTAATCTGTTTTCTTTTAAGTGACTTGGTTACCTTTATTTTGTACTCCCCATCCTGCCTCCTCTCTATCTGGCTGGTGACCTTACCCTTCTTCTTCCCAGTGTTCTCTCAGTCCTGCTCTCCTGCTTAACCTCTTCCTGCCTAGCTATTGGCCAGTTGGCTCTTTATCAAATCAATGAGAGCAACACATCTTCACAGTATACAAGAGAAATTAATAATGGAAATTATTCCCAGATTTGCCCTCCCCAAAACTAGAGAGAATGAATAGAACTTTAAGGAAAATTTAACTAAATATACTCTTGAAATTGGTGGTAACTGGGTTGACCTCTTGCCATATGCTCTCAGAGTCTAATGTACCCCCTACTGAGAAAAGTTTACCCCATATGAAATAGTCTATGGACAACCACCTCCCATCATCCCTTGAGTACATGTTGGACTGTTATCAGATTGCCACACTCTAATCTCTGAGTCCTTAAAAGAATTGCAATTAACTTTGGGTAAGATTCTTCCTCCAGTCCAGGATGCTCAATCTGTTGAGTACCACTCACCTGATCATCCATTCCAGCCCAGAGATGCTGCATTACTCCACAGCTTCAAAAACTGACCTGCTTGAACCTAGACAAAAGGACCTTACATTGTTATTCCCTGGACTCCTACTAATGCTAAAGTCACTAATATTTCTGCCTGGATTCATCACTCACACCTTAAGAAGGCTCCTGAAGAACCCACAGAAGAAGATCCCAATCTCCAAAGGTGGAAAGTTACTGAAAAGGGATGAATAAAAATCAAACTTTCTAAGATTTGACTGTCTAACATAACTTTGTGTTCTTGCTGTTGAAATTAGCATCATGGCTAACAGTTTTTTTTTGTTTTATTTTCAACCTACGCAAACAGAACCTAAATGTATCTTGACATGGAAAATAAGAGGCACCCCATCATAAGAAACACTCTGATATTGTCTTGCCATGCAAAAGATTGTCTTTACCTACCGGGGCCCATAGTTTGGACAAAAGAAGGGGAACAAATGGTATTTAGCCACCTGGATAAGAGATACTGGGGATCTAATCTAACTGATCAAACCCAATGTAATAACATAAACTTCATCATAATCAAATATTCTTTAAAGGATTCTGATAATGGAAATTATAGGTGTGCTAGAATAAGAATAGGAGGGATGATTCATTCATCACTTCAATTGAATTTAACATATCCAGAGTTTCCCTGTGTGTAACTAATGATGTGGAATATAATCTCTAGGTCTATTTAGCACTAAAAAGACAACAAGAAAACCCCTTCTCGGTCAGAGGACATGCTATATTCCCAGTCTCTTAAAAATAAATGTATATGGAATAGGGGTTTCTTATGAAAATTATACAAGGATAATGGGGAACAAAATGGAACATGCCTCTACTAATGTTTTAAAGGTCATGGCTAATATTTCCACTGATAATGTCTTTTTCCTCCATTGTACAAATGTTCCTTCTTATTGTAATTTCACTTCTTTTTTTTTTTTTTTTTTTTTTTTTTTTTTTTTTTTTTTTTGGTTTTTCGAGACAGGGTTTCTCTGTGTAGCTTTGCACCTTTCCTGAACCTGAAACTCACTTGGTAGCCCAGGCTGGCCTCGAACTAACAGAGATCCGCCCGGCTCTGCCTCCCGAGTGCTGGGATTAAAGGCGTGTGCCACCACCGCCCGGCGTAATTTCACTTCTTATCACACCCTCCCCTTTGGTAAACAACTTTACTTAGGCTGGACCTTTTTCTGTGAAAATAATACTTATTCTGCACTCCCAGCAGGATATAAGGATTTATATGGGATAGAACATTGTACACCTATTTTACTCAACAAATCTTTACAATCTATTAATATAATCACAACATCTCTTCCTGAAAATTGCAATGATTCCTTACCTCTATTAGATCCCACTGTAGTTGCTGCTACTATGGCCTTAATATTACCTGTCCCAGGAATTGTTGTTGGACACAAAGAGAGACTTCTAAAATATTCTATCTAATTTCAATAACTACTAATATTATAGTAAAAATATTAGCAGAAATTAACCAAGAAATGGGAGAACTGAGAATAACGGTTTTACAAATAGAGCTTCTATAGGTTACTTGTTACTTAAACATTCTCCTGGTTGTCAGAAATCTACTGCTGGAATGTTCTGTTTTAATATTTCTGATTTCTCTTACACTATTGACAATCAAATTGATAATCTTCACAAAGAAATAGACAAAATTTGTCAAACAAATTTAGACTGGCCAATATGGCTAAAATAGTTCTCCCCCTTCATTGACCCTCTAATGTTATTTCTACTAGCTATCATAATTGGGACCTGTGCCCTCCAATGTGTCACCAACTTAAGATAAACAATTCTAGAATCATTGCTGCTTGATAATATTATTAAGACATCCCCTATCAAAGATTTGACCAGGAAACATAAATCAAGGGGGAAATGGAAAACTTGCCTGATTTCACTTTGAAGGCAGGAGCCATTTTACTGTGTTTTTTAAAGTAAGTTTCTATTTACTGTGAGAGTTGAGTTGTTCTCTATATCCAGGAAGGTGGCCTTCCCCAACCCATGACTTTGATTTGTTTTTAAGAATACTTTTACTCTATCTGACCCTCCGTGACTTCTCCTTAAGCACATGGTGTGTGATCACATGATGATTTTTAAAGATTTTTTTTGTATTTCCTTATTGCCCCATTGTCTCCCTTCTGTAAAACTACTCATGATTTTACTCCTTAAATAGGGGTCCAAGATTGAGCATTCCTTGTGTATATGCCCAAGAGTGGTATAGCTGGGTATTGAGAAAGATTGATTCCCAATTTTTTGAGAAACCACCATACTGATTTCCAAAGTGGCTGTATAAGTTTGCACTCCAACCAACAGTGTAGGAGTGTTCCCCTTACTCCACATCCTCTCCAATATAAGCTGTCTTCAGTGTTTTTGATTTTAGACACTCTGACAGGTGTAAGATGGTTATATCAGAGTCATTTTGATTTGCATTTCCCTGACAACTAAGGATGCTGAGCAATTCCTTAAATGTCTTTCAGTCATTTGAGATTCTTCTGTTGAGAATTCTCTGTTTAGCTCTATAGCCCATTTTTTAATTGGATTGTTCATTATTTTAATGTCTAGTCTCTTGAATTCTTTATATATTTTGGAGATTAGCCCTCTGACAGCTGTGGGATCCCATTCTGTAGGCTGTCATTTTATCTTATTGACCATGTCCTTTGACATACAGAAGCTTCTCAGTTTCAGGAGGTCCCATTTATTAATTGTTGCTCTCAGTGTCTGTGCTACTTGTGTTATATTTAGGAAGTAGTCTCCTGTGCCAATACGTTCAAGACTACTTCCTACTTTCTCTTCTATCAGGTTCAGTGTAACTTATATTGTATTGAGGTCTTTGATCCACTTGGACTTGAGTTTTGTGCATGGTGATAGATATGGATCTATTTGCAATCTTCTACATATTGACATCTAGTTATGCCAGCATGATTTGTTGAAAGGGCTTTCTTTTTTCCCATATATAAACTTGGATTCCTTGTCAAAAATCAGGTGTTCATAGGTGTTTGGGTTAATGTCAGGGTATTCAATTGGATTCCATTGGTCCACATGTCAGTTTTTATGCCAATACCAAGCTGTTTTTATTTCTATAGCTCTATAGTAGAGCTTGAGGTCAGGGATGGTGATACCTCCAGAGGTGGCTTTATTGTACAGGATTATTTTAGCTATCATGGGGTTTTTTCCCATATGAAGTTGAGTAATGTTCTTTTGAGGTCTGTGAAGAATTGTGTTGAGATTTTGATGGGGATTGCATTGAGTCTGTAGATTGCTTTTGGTAAGATTGCCATTTTTATTATGTTAATCCTATCTATCTATAAGCATGGGACTGGACTAGGCCCTCTGCATAGGGAGACAGTTGTGTAGCTTGATCTGCTTAAGGGGCCTCCTGGATCAGAATCTGTCCCTGGTGCATGAGCAGGCTTTTTGGAGTCCACTACCTATGATGGGACACCTTGCACAGCCTTGAGGCATGGGAAGCGGCTTGGACCTACCTCTACTAATTGTACTTCCCCATGGGAGGCCTTACCTTCTAGGCTGGGAGAGGGAAGGCTGAAGGGAAGGGAGGAGGAAAGAGGGTGATCTTTGATTGGTATGCAAAATGAATTAAAAATTTTCTTAATAATAAATAAATAAATATGGTGTCCAAGAGAGGGATTTGAGGCTGCTGTCTTTAACTCAACATAGGAGGCAGTCTCTGGCCAGCTCTTGGGTGCACCCCAATAAAAATCAAGCTTGCTTCAAATTTGGCTCAAATTGTGGTAGTGGTCTTATCCTTGCCATTGGGATTAACAGATGAGCATCCTATTTGTTTGGGGATTCTGCTGTTGGGAATCCTGCATTTCTGTGAGTTACATGACAGGGAAGCATGCCTACAACATGTTCACACCAAACAAATCTTGACTTCAGGAGGCATCCCTCAAAAATCTGACAGGGCAAAGCAGAGGCAAATGGGGAAGGCAAAAGATTCGCTTCCCATGAAACTGGAGCAGCCTCTCTATATTCCCTTAGCTTAACCCAATCCACTCTCTTCCTTACAGTGTGTGTTCCAGTAGCTCTAAAATATGTGTTATTCTGTAAGCCCATCCCTGCTTTTTGCCTTTGTGTGATCATGTTATTCTTTCTACTGAGGGTGCTGATAACTCCTCTCCAATCTCAACCCATCTCTAACACACCTCAATAACTGCCTTTCACCTAACAGTTGGCAATTTTGCAAGTATTAATAAGTACTACTTACATGTCAGGCACCATGCTAGTTCCTAAAGATAAGGAGATGAACAAGTCAAAGCTCCTGGTTTAATAGAGCTCACAAAGTATTGTAGGGCTGCCAAGTTGGGCCCAATGCAGCACATAGGAATGAATACCATTCATCCTATGAAGTCCATTAAAACCTTCCTAGTGAAGACTGGCTGCATATACCAAAATCTGGAGAATCTAGGTCTTAGGAATTACCAGTCCAAAGGGAAGAAACATGAGAGTCACTTAGTAAAGTTAGACTCCAGCTTCAAGTTAGGTCTTAATATAATGCCCTCTAGAAGACTCCGTACTCCTGTTTGTGCCCAGGCTAAAAGATCACAGTACCTCTGAATTGTCATCAGTTCTTGTGTAGATCCCATTGTAGCATTTACCATCCTCTACTCTAAACACAGGAGACTTTTGCTATAAGATCTTTCAGAATAAAATCTGGGCTTTATTTAACTTACACATCTAGTACATAGAAACGAGCCTGGCATGCTAGAATGTGTAATACTTATTGAGGGAACTGAATGAATTAAAAAATGAATGAATGCTTGTGAGATCCTATACAAAAGATATTCCAACTAGATGGGCAACCATGCTGCTTTGGGATATGATCTCTATGCTAATGCAGTGACCAAGCCCATCCTTATTCGGGCCTACAGGAAGAACAAGATGCTCCACTATTCTCCCACAAGGTGTCAATGGTAATGTTTAGAACTAGATAAATCATAGTTTATGCCAGTTTGAACAAAGTGTCATAAGGCATTTAAATTATAAATTTTGCCTCTTCTACTTAAAAATAAGTTCCTATTTCTCTACTGTCACATAGTTTAATTCCATTTTAAGATGTACAATAAGCATACTACTACCATCATGAATGATCAAAAGCAAAGCCAAGCAGCCCAACTTTGATTCTGCTGTCTTTGCCTCATAGCCATTGCAGGAATTGTGTGAAATACACAGCCAGTGGCAGCAGCTGTTCTACCAGGCCTCATGTCCCAGTGATTTATGTTGGGGAAATATTGTAAATGAATTCTTCTGTCCACCACAAAGTACTGACTGAACAGAATACAAAACAAAAAATAATAAAAGCATTTTATTAGTGATTAGACATCAAACTATACTGCAACATAGGTCCTGGACCATAAAACAAATAGACAGCAAATTGGGAAGAAATTTTATCATTTTACTAGCTAGGCAGACATAAGCCACTGCACACATGTTAACTGCCCATCTAAAGTAAAACCAGTCTTTGATTTCATGACAGGAAGAGGTCCAGATTGGAGCCAGGTAAATTTCCATAGAATCAGGGAGACAGGAAACCGTCCCCAAATGAGCACTGAAAATATAGGTAGCAGGGGACTTAGGACAGGCATTTCTGACAGGCAAAATTTTATTATAAGACCATTCAGCTTTTCATAAAGGCTTACATCTCCAAAAATACAGAAAGCATTTAGAATTTTAATTCTTCTAAAAGAATATTAAAACTTAGAGAAGGGACTTCTAATTCCTGTTGGCACTGAGAAAAAATATATATAAAAACTTTATAATTAAGTAAATTTGTATGAATTTATTACATAACACTTATTGTACATAATCAAAATAAAATTTTATGCATAAATATTTGATATGCCTTTCAGCCAGATCTCATGCATTCTATTCCTGCACCTGTTCTCTTGCTCACATGACCTGTATGATCTTCACTTTCAACCTGTGGTTGATCCATGCTGAGTGCCTGTCCCTCAGGAAATGTGAGGTTTTAAACCACCTGTCCTCACAGCCTGTAGACAATGATTGTTTTGCTGTCAGACACACCAATGTCTGCCTATTCCCAACTCCCTAGGATCAGACCCATCTGTCTTTTTACTGCCAATTCCTGAGTATGCCCTTGGAGCAATGCTTCTCAGACATTTGTGTACATGTGATCAGCTGAGGATTCTATCAAATGGAGAGTTAATTTGGCATATAGAGGATGGGTCCATGTGTCAGCATTTCAGTGTTTTCAGGAGAGACCCTGGCTGCCTCTCAGTGACTGTGTATTGAGTGAGGAGCCCTGGAGACATGGCTGCAGTTCTTTCCAAAGAATGGGAACACTGATGTTTCTCTTCCTTGTACTATGGTAGATTTTTCTTGTGATATTTTTTGCTACTAGTTCTTCCTTGATTCAGTATATGTATTATTTATTGACTATATTGCTATGCTTGGTATTCTTTATGTAAAAGCTGTCCCCTCTTTTTCTTTACCTCCCTCCCTCCTTTCCTCTTCTTTCCATTAAAAACAGGGCCAAAGTACTGTAACTTGGGGTAACTTTATCAAACTACTATATCCTGTTCCTAGTCCCTGTATGAGAGCCAGTCACTAAGACTGCATATGCACTTGTCATGTGAATTTGTCAGGGCAGTTCACATTCACACTACAAATGTTTTCTGCTTTGTCTTTTTGTGGAAACAAATCATCAATTGGAATACATCTTTTGTTGGAAAACATGCTCTAGCTTTTTTTTTTTTAATTTGGAAACCATGGTAACAGACCACATAGCTTTTGACTGCTATTCTCTGTCCCTTAGAGCCAGCAACTGTCACTGCAGGTTTTCAGGTTCCATGACTAAAGCTGCTCTGCCTTACAATTTGCATTAGTGACCCTCTATTTGCCAGAAGTAGAAACAGATGTCTGTGTGTGTGTGTGTGTGTGTGTGTGTGTGTGTGTGTGTGTGTGTGTGTCAGGGAGTATTCTGAAAGCTCTTTAGTACTAGCCCTCTCAGAATCTGACTCATTGTATAAGCATTGGACTTGGGAGTTCTCTGTGTCCTTCAACCACTGAGATGTGTTTGTGTGCTGATTGAGTGTCTCCCATTGGAAACCTGGAATGGCCAGGGGAACTCTGCAGTAATAATTGAGAGTGATAGGTGTTGAGTCCACTGGCACACCTCCACCCTTGTAAGGGCCAAATGAGGCCCTATCTTGAGCGTTACTGTCAGAGTGCTTTCTTTTGATCTTTGAAATCACTGTAATGCTCTCCAACTGACATCAGCAAACATCAAAGTAATAACAAGTCTCCAGAGGAGTCTACAGCTTTACTGAAGATGCCAGGGATATAGACAGCAACTTTCTACACCGTCACTTATTTAGCACTACTGGTTTAACAGAGAAGTTTTATAGATCAACCTTAATATTTGGTTGTCTTATCAGCCCTATTTGACACTCTGACCCAAAGTTGCTTGTAACACAGTTCTCTTGTCCTTTAATGTTAATACACTTCTGGTGACTAGAATTGACTAAGCAGTCAACTGACAAGAAAGCAAACCCAACTTGCCTAGCTCAAGGTTCTCTGTTTATGCCTTCTCAAATCCCCCAGAGGAAGAGGTTTCGAGTTTATGAGAAGCAAGTGTTGGGCAAATGAGTCACTTGATCAAGTCCCCTCCTACCTTCTCAGTGTTCCTCCTCTGATTCAGAAGTATCACTTTTTGAATATCTAGCCCTGAAAAAAATAAAACCATCCTTTTGAAGTGAAGGGACTCATTTTCCTTGTTTTCAGCCCATGCAAATATTTAAATAAAACAGTACTAACATTTGTTTGCTGCTCCCTGTAAGGTTGTGGATTTAGTCATACTCTGGCCACCTCTCTGCCTTCTCGGAGGCAGCTTTCTTTAACTTCCAGAATAGTGATTTTAAAACTTCAGAAAAAAAAAAGAAAGAAAAAAAACAAAATTATCTATTCTTACTTACAAGCATAAAAGATTGTATTTAACTTTATCACATTTGATAAAGATTATATATGCTGTGAAATAAGGGAAAAGAATGAGAGAGAGATGTTATAGATGATATAGATACATACAGATATAGATACAGACATGTATGTACATGTTAGGCATTTGGCTATTCGAGGAGTACAGTCAGCCATGTAGTATAAACTTGGTCACTAGTGAAAAGTACCACTAGGGAGCATGTGATTCTATTTCTGTCACCCTTTCTTGTAAAGTCACACATGGTTCCTCTATGTACATAGATGAAGTTCACTAGACTCTTTGCATCTCCTCCACCCCTTTCCCATCATCAGTCTTTTCTCCTTGTCTAGTCAGTGCATCCTCAAACAGCTTCCTTAATGCTGTATTCATGTTTCCTTGAGTAATTTCCTCCTTCACTCATAAAAATTCTACCTATTCTTCGGAGCTATAGAAAAGATCTTCCAGATGGACTCAATTAGTATCCTTAGTGTTCCCAGAGGTTTTACTTACACTAGTATTGTGTACACTACATGTAATGTTGGAGTAAGCTTGATATTAACTTTCCCTCACTTTGAGTGAGTTTATTGTTTGTACTTTTGTCTGTCTGTTCATTAAGAGAGTTCTCTTATGGTATTCATTTCTGTTTTCAGTGTCTAACACCATG
Organism: Peromyscus eremicus; assembly: GCF_949786415.1. NCBI lineage: Eukaryota > Metazoa > Chordata > Mammalia > Rodentia > Cricetidae > Peromyscus > Peromyscus eremicus. The sequence goes on along the minus strand of NC_081416.1, from coordinate 110,928,212 downwards.
TATCCTACAAATCAATTGTTCAGTAATTGTCAATCAAACACATAGGTATACAATTACTCTGTGCTGGGCTGCTAAAAACTTAGCCATCCAAGTTGAATTTGAAATAGAAAATGAATGAAACAATTTGAAATAGATTATGATTACGTTGTTATTGTGATGTGAAGCCATTTATAACAAAATAAGTAAACAATTAGACCTCTACCAGTTCGCAAAAATAAAGGTCACTTGACTTGACATGCTAGTCCAGAATCTAGAAAAGACTCCATTGCTGTATATGTGTCTAGGCTGAACGGCACATCTGGCTTGTTCTGCCTACCTTCTCGTCTGTAAGACTGGCCTCTTGTTCAGAGTTTCTGGCATTAAAACCTATGGGCCCTGAAACCCTGAAATACAATGACTTCTCTCTGTCAATCCACAGCCCAGGAAATGAAGTTACACTTAACAAAAAGAACTAAATACTAAATACACCCAAGGATTCTTTTAAGATTCATATATCTCACACATGTGAGCCATCTAAGAGGCTTTTAAACATGTTTTTTTGAAAATTCTAGAAAATGCAAAGATTTGTTTTAGTATGAACTGGCTCACATTAAAAAGTGTTTTATTTGATTTTAAGTAGAATATTTATGTTCCATAGATGGGCTTCACTGGAGATTTTGAATCCTGACAAATTAATAATTGTGAGAAGGAAACTAGATCACTTATTTTGTATGATAATGTATTTTTAATTTCTACTATACAAACCTTCTTTACTTTTAAAATTGTGCTTGTAAGTATAGTATATGTGCATATAATATGCATAGTAAAAGGGATATAGTGTCTTAAGAAGTCCAAAATACAGTTATATATTTACATTCTCAATGTGTACCAACATAGAATACATATTTTAGGTATATAGGACATTCTATGCATGCATATGTATATACACACTGAGATACATACTCCATATAGTTAAATAGGATATATGCTGATGCTTTAGGGTGTGTCTGCATATGCATGTAACCAAAATACAACTATTAAATGTTATTTACTATATGTAGTCACATATACACACAGTTTTCCTATTATAATATTCAATTTTTTAGAACATAGACTTTCATATACACACAAAACTTCCTCTTCTCCTCAAATATGTGATGAGGAATTTTCCTAAATGCACTTACATTCCAAATTTAAAGGGATGATTCAATGCGCAGATACACTGTGCCTTTAGCCTGAGTTAATGTTTATCTTTCTGAATTTGACTTTTATGAGCTTTTATTTAAGTAAATTATGCACATCATAATGCATATTTTGTAATAAATTATTCACTGCTGACTTAACCTGCTCAAACTAAATTACCACTCTGTGAAAAAGAAGAATTGCTGTTCTGAACCTCTTCATTACTGTGTAAGCCAAATTTTTTCATCAGTTTTCTCTAAACCTGTAATCAACTGGGAGCCTGTTCACTTTAGAGGTTTTGGCAACAGTTAATCCTCCTCTGTGATTCAAGGCTGCACATTTCTGGGTGAAAACCAAGGAACTGGTTTAAAATATATTACATCTTCAGAAGAGTTCCATGGAGTCAGTATTGTTCCCATCTGACAGATGAGCTAACTGCAGCTTGGGGCTAGTGGGGCCACTACTGAAACCCAAGTCTGTCATGTCAGATGGGTAGAAAGCTGCATCTCTCCTGGAGGGAAAGAATATTCCTATGGCTTGACAGAAGGCCCTGGGATAGGGTGGGGAGGGAACCTGGACCAAAGACACTGTTTTTAAATTTCCTTATGAAACCAGTTTTTAATCTCCAAAATAACTTCACATGTTCCTGTTCCTGCTTGTTCTAATGTCATCATTCCCCTAAGTTAATTCAGACCGGAAATCCTGACATGGGTCTCTCTGCTCTCCGTTTATGTATAGTGATTTTAGAAAGACCCAGCATAACTGCCCTTAGCACCCCACCTCTGTGTAGTTGACTTCTCAAGGTTTAGTTTCATTTTGTTTTTCTTTTGTGTGCACATGTGGTGTGTGTGTAAATATTTTCATATGTCTGAGCATGGATGTGTCTATACATGCATGTACATGTAGAGGATATACATGCATATGTAGAGGTCAGAGGTCTATGTCAGGTGGCTACCTTTTATTGAGACAGATTGTCTCATTAAAACTGGAGCTCACTGATTCTAACTCAGCTAGACTGACAGGCCAGTGAATTCCAGAGGATAACCACCAGTCCTCACAGCACTGGAGTTACAGATGTGATTCGTTGAACTCCATTCTTAAATGGGTGCTGGAAATCTGAATTCTGCAACAAGAACTTTACCAACTCATAACACCCCTCAGAGTACTTTATATGAAGCTTTGATTTGTTGCTGTGTTACTTCTGTTAATAGACATTTAAGTGCTCTTTTAGTAAATGCTCTGTTGCTCTGAAGATGTGCCATGGCCCATAGAACCTCTTATAAAGGAAAACATTTTATTGGGGCTGGCTGACATTTTCAGTTTAGTCCATTAAAGTCATAGCAGGAAGCGTGGTGGCACACAGGCAGACATGGTGCTGGATAGGTAGCTAAGAGTTCTGTGTACTGATCTGCAGGCAACAGGAAGAGAGAGAAACATTGGGCCTGGCTTGAGCATTTAAAACCCCAAAGCCCACCTCACCCCCTCCCAATGACACACTTCCTCCAACCAGGGTACACCTCCTAATCCCTGTCAAGTAGTGCCACTCTTTTATGACCACACATTCAAATCTCTGACCCTATGAAGGCCATTCCTATTCCAACCAACACAAACGGCTTCCACTGATTGCTAACAAATGATTCTGAAATATATCATATGAAATTATATTAAAATAATAAAAATTTATATGCACACATGCAGTAGTTCTGAAATAGAGTCTTAGGAGAACTGAGCTATAAGAGTGTGCACTTCTGTTAGCTCCAAGTTATTGCCACTTTACTCTTTAAGGTGACTATAGTATTTTCAGTTTCCCTAAGAAAGTGGATGGATCCCATTTTTTTCACACCCTTGGAAAACTTGTTATCTTCAACCTTTGCGTTTTGCCCTGTCTACTGAAGCAGTGTGGTATACCTTCCTTGTTTTGTCTTCCACTGATGGTTAATAAAGTTGCACTGTCTTTACGCATTTATCAGATTTCAGCTTTTCTTATTCCAGAGTTTTGTTTCACTATATGTGGTTCTCTTCTGAGTTTTAAGTTCTTTCATATCTTTTCACTTTTAGGAAATTTTCATGTAATCTGAGTACTGGCCTTGAGTATAAGTATCATAAATATCATTCCCAGTATTTAGTTTATCTTCTCTATTTATGATTCCTTGTCACACTCATGATTTCAAATTTTAATGCAATCAATTTTGTCAATATTTTTAATCTTCTGTTCCATTTAACTCTCAAAGAAAATGTTTTATTTATAAGTTTTGTTGAAAAATGATTCAGCTTATTTATATAATTGTGTCCTATAAATATAAGAATATTCAAGTTTGGTTTTCCATGACATCTTTAGTCAGGTTGGAATTCATTTTCACATCAAGCAAGAAGTTGAGATCTGTGTTTATTTCACTTCAGTTTGATGCTTTTCCGTTTTCCTAGGGCCATTTACTAAGCGATTTGTTCTCTCTCCTATGCCCTTTTTCAGTGCAGACTGACTTAGAAGCAAAATGGTTTGGAGCATGCTTGTTTCTGCCCTCCCTATCCCAGTCACATTATCTATTTGTTTTTCGTGCCTCAGACCATCAGCACATGTCTTCTGATGGGTTTATATTTGCTCCATTTACACATACCGATTCAATTTTACTTGATGTCATGTTGTATTTTGTTAGAATTGTATTTTAATTTTAGTTTTAGTTATTTCGCTTATATATTGTCATTCTCTCTAAATATTATTTCTAAATAGCCACAGCACCAATGATGTTCTTATTATTTATTCCCTCCTTCATTGACAAAAATAAATGTTGTGGCACCTCTGCTTTCAAGAAGGTGGGAAAGTGCAAACCCACCCCTGGCCCAGAAGAAAGACAACAAAACTATTGTATTGCTTCATAAAGAAACTAGAAGTATTTCCTTCCATCCTCAGTTGCAGAAATATGTTGAAGGCTAAATTTTAGGGGGTAAAATGCCCCCAAAATCATGAGATCTGAGTTATTTTATTTAGTTAGGTATTAGTTTATGCATGTGTATAAGTGTATATGTGTGTGTGTGTGTGTGTGTGTGTGTGTGTGTGACATAGATGCATGTGTGTATGCACATGTACATGCATGTGTCTGTGTATGCCTAGGTTTGGAGGCTAAAGGACACTCTTGGGTGTCATACCCAGAATGCCATTGACCTTCTGTGAGAGAGGGAGTCACTCTTTGGCATAAAGCACACCACTCAAATTAGACTAGCTGGTCAGTGGGGTACAGAAGTCTGCCTGTCTCTGCCTCTCCAGGTCTGGGATTATAAGCAGACATTGTCATGCTCTGCATTCAGATTCCATGTATAATGAAAAGATGATTGGAGAATTTTAATGATTCATGTATTTTCTTTTTTTCACTTTTATTGAAAATAGATTCTTTTCACATACAATAGATCCTTTTTTTCATACAATGTAGCCATCTTTTCGTTATAGATTTCCTTATAGATCATTTCAGTTTTCCTTCCTTCTCCTCCCCTCCAGATCGACTGCTTTCTGTCTCTCATTACAGAAGAACATCTTCAAAGAGAAAAACAACCAAACATGGCAAGATGAAACATAGTAAGATGAAGCAAAAACTATTGTATCAAAGTTGGATACAGCAACCCAACAGGAGGAAAAAAAGTCCCAAGAGCAGGCATAAAGATCAGAGACCCACTCATTCTCATACTCAGGAGTCCCATAAGAATACGAAACTAACTATAATACATACTCAGAGGACCTTGTGTAGAACCTTGTAAGCACTGTGCTTGCTGCTTCAGTCTCTGTGAGCCCATATGCACCTTGATTAGTTGATTCAGAGGGCCTCGTTCTCCTGGTGTCCTCCATTCCCTCTGGCTCTTACAAACTTTTTGCCTCCTCTTCTGTGGCATTCCCTGAGCTCAGGGGGCAGGGATTTGATAGAGACCTCCCATTTAGTTTCTTTCATTGCATAATATATAGCTGAGGGTCTCTGCATCTGATCCAGTCTGCTGCTAGAGGAAGCCTCTCTGGTGATAACTGGATAAGGCATTGATCTATGAAAATAGCACAATATGATTAGGAGTCACTTTATTGATAGCTTTTTTTTTTTTTTTTTTTGGACCAATAGTGTTTGGTTTTATGTTAGGTCTCTGGGATAGCTAGTTTCTGATTCTTTGTTACCCAAGCAATGTTGACTATGGGTTCTTTCCAGTAGAGTGGGCCATAAGTCATTGGTTGGCTTCTCTCACAGTTCTGTGTCACCATTGCCTTAGCGTATTTTCCAGGCAGGACAGACTGTAGGTCAAAGGTTTTGTGTGAGTTAGTTTCCACTAGTTTCAGTAGCCTGCAGAGTACGTTCCCATACCAAAGAGATTAAAACATAGGGGCAAAGGCTCCATATAGGCACCAGCTCGACTTCTACATGTTCAATGAGTTTGTGGGTGTTGTCCTCAGCAACGGGGGTTCACTGTCAGTTTGTGGACAGCAACCCTTTGCCTTAGCAACACCCTGGGTCATGTACTATCTGGAATTATCAAAGGTCTACTTTGGTTCCCTACTTTTATGAAATTATTCATTGCATTTAAATTTTGAACCTACTGACATAAACATTCATACTATTTTCAGTGTTTTGAAAATTTCTAAAAGTTTCTTCTTGTTGTTAGCTAACTTCTCTGGAGCTGTGGTTTGTAGTCTGGTTATCCTTCACTTTACATCCATTTATGAATGTACCAGGCTTTGCTGACTCCCCATGGGAGGTCTTACCCTTTCAGAGGAGGGGTGGGGATGGGTGGACGGGAGTAGGCTGGGGGGGGGGGGAGGATTGGGAAGAGGAATGTGAAGGGGAGCTGTGTTTGGTATGTAAAATGAATTTAAAATTTTCTTAAATTAAAAAATTGTCTCTTCTTTTCCTTGAACAATCTTGACTGGGTGCTAACTACGTTTTTAGTTCTTCAAAAGCTCTGCTGATTGAAGTTCTTAGAAGAAAACACAGAAAGGAAACAGGTGTGATGATTAAGGCCGAGAATAGTCTTTGACCTACCAGTGCCAAAAAATGCCAGGACCCATAGGAGCTGGAAGCAAGAAATGAGTCTTCTAGAGCTGCCAGAGAGAGTGTGGACCTGCCAACACCTGCCATGCAGACTCTATGTCTCTAGAAGTCTTGCAGAAAATTTATTATTTTCAACCACTGTTTTCTGTGACCACTTATAACATCCTTATGTAACGAACAGGGTTTGATTTACCAAATGTCCCCCTGAATGAAAGGGCAAAGCTTTCTAGTAATTCTTTAGAAGGTTCTTCGGAGTGTTGTGGACTATTAAGCTCTTCTGTCATCCCTCACTCATGTCTGACTATTCTGTTTATATCTGAAGGTCCTTACCAGTATATGAATCTTCAGTCTGCCTTAAGGAAAATGCACCAAAATCTTTCCAGCCACACAGCCCATATATCTGAGTATTGTGCTTGTTACTATTTTCTTCTTCATCCCACACATTTAATCAAAAGTTAAGTCCTGAATTATTTTCATGTCTCTTAAATCTGTCTGCTTCTCTGAAGCCTCAGTTTTACTTCCTTAGTCCAAACTATCATCATTGCTGAAGCAGAAACTCATCTAATGTTACAAGTTCATTTATCATCCATCCATCCACCCATCTCACAAATACATATCATTTCACTTCTGTAAAGCGAGCACTGTGCAACACGTTATGACAATGAAGGATATTAGGTTTCTTTCCTAATCTGCTTTATAACATAGGGTGGGAAGGTGTATTAATTAGATCATAGCTTAAAGTACTATAAATGGTCTCAGTAACAAGAACAGTGAAGGAGAAGTTCTATAATGTGACTGAGGCCTTTTGAAGACTCCTTTTTCCTCTTTTCAAATAGAATATCTGTGAAAATTAAAAGGATCATTTATTAAAGTAGATGTTTGAATTCACATGAGTGCTCAGCATTTATGCCAGTTCTAACGTTTTCAGAATTACATTATATTCTATAGTAAACATGAGACATTTTTAAAAGATTTTTAATTTTTGTGATTATAATTATATCATTTCCCCCTTCCCTTTCCTCCTTCTAAACCATCCCATATCCCCTCCTTGCTTTCTTTCAAATTTATGTCCCTTTTCATTATTTGTTAATATATACACATATATATTATATATATATATATATATATATATATATACATATACATATATTTTCCTAAATATAACCTAATGAATATATACAATGGTACTTGTATGAGTAACTACAGATATTAGGAAAGTAAAATGTGATGTTATTTTACAGTATAGAAGCTATAATAAAAATTCACAGTAACCATGGATAGAGGATTTCCTCTCACTAAAAGTGTGTTGAAGCCAGGCGATGGTGGTGCATGCCTTGAATCCTATCACTTGGGAGGCAGAAGTAGGCATATCTCTATGAATTCAAGTCCATCTTGATCTACAAAGCAAGTTCCATGACAGCCAGGACCACACAGAGAAACCCTGTCATAAAAAAAAAAATGTGTTGAAATGAGCATAGTACTGCAGCTGGTCTGTCATTCCAGAGATGATCCTACAGTTTAATGTCTATGTCTCCCTAAAAGCTGGAAGATAGTATATTCCTTCTTAACTACTATGTTGTAAACACCAAAATCCTACTAAGCCTTTGGTAGACCATAATAAATGTTCTTTAATGGGTAGACAGGCTAAAATTTACACTGTGACAGTTGAATGCCTCTTAAGTAACTTTCTATGTTAAGAACATCAAATAGTTCATGAGGCTGGGGCTGGAGGGTATAGAAAGTGTTTGCATCTCTACTGAAGATGTGAACCCCTACTGAGGATGTTTTTAAACCTTTAGCATTGTTAATTTCACTCAAGGATGAGCAAGAGAAGAGAGAATTTCACCTCTCACTTGCACTCCAGTACACCTTTCTTATTTATTTGGCCAAATGATTCCTTAATGTGAACTTTCTTTGTGGGTTCAAACAGTGCCAATTATTTTCTGAACAAGTCAATGAGCCAAATTAAATGTCTTTCCTCATCATCCTCTAATTAGAATTCCTCCTAGTAGGTAAAGTTTTTTAACACAACATTAAAATATTACTGTATAATTCAAGGTCGTGTTTGCACTGAATAAATTACCTTAATTCAAGTGTCACATTAATTAGGGATATTGAGCATATGTACATATGCTCCTAGCACTTAGAGAGCTCACAGAATCACCGAGAAGACTTTGGATGTTAGTATTAAAAATAAACTTCAAAGGAAGAAAGATGACACTGCTTACCTTTCCTGAGATACAGACCAAACTTGTAACTGAGAAACAAGAACTTATTTCTTTTTTTATAACTAGCAATGGTTATTGTGGAACTTGAAAAATGAAGTACTTATTTAAAATAGTAAATTAAAGAAAAATATCCCAGTCATTATAGAGAGTGAAAAATTGCTTAGATTTTATAATATTACGGGCGAGCCTTTATGGTAGTGCATGCCTGTAATCCATTCAGAAGGCAAAGGGAAAGTAAATAGACGAAGCTAGAAAAAAATCATCCTGAATGATGTAACAGACCCAAAAAGACAAACATAGTATTCAAAACATAATATTCAATTAAATCTGGGTGTTAGCTGTTAAGTCTTCGAGAAGCAGCTACAATCCATATAACCACAGAAACATAAAGTAAGGACTAGAGGGAGAGAAGGGGAAATAAAGTACATAATTATGCATGTATGGCAGAGACTGGAATGGTCCAATCAAATGAAGAGGGGGAGGAAAAAAGTGGGGTAGGGAGGAAATACTGGGTGGGACAGCTGAAATAAGGTACATTTGAGGTGTTATATGGAAGCCTAATATATAATAGAAGCTTCATAAAATATAAACATATATGAAGGTAATCACCAAAAGGAGATAGAGCCCCAACTGGATGTCTCTTGTTGCCAAATGAAAACTCTAGTTTGGGGAATGAGTTACATCTAATTGAGTTGTTGGCCAAAGGGGCTCCCTGTGAGTCCCCAAACTATCCAGGCTATTGCCAAAGACATTAGTTGCTCTCCACAAACTGATGATAAGGTCCTATTTCTGAAGTCAACACCTACACAACTCATTGAACATGGAGAAGTTGAGCTGGTGTTTACCTAGGGCATTCACCTCTGCCGACTCCAGCTTCCAGTGAAAGTATGCTGCATGCTATCAAAGAAAAAGGTAAATATCCAATGGTGACCTGAATGCGAGATGTATTAGTGTAATGGTGACACCAAGTTTGTGGTACTAACCAACCAATGTCTGATTGGATTTAAGGTCCAGACCATGGGATGGAACCCATCTTTGACACTGATTAGGTAGCCAAGAATCTGAAACTAGATTGGCCAGGGGCCTAGAGGAAAAGCAGCTGCTACTGGTCTGGTAAGTTAACAGCAACAAAGTGACTCCTAACAACATTCTGCTGCACTCTGATCAGTTTCCTTCTCAGTGTCTTAGTCAGTGTTCTGTTGCCGTGAAGAGATGTCACGACCATGTCAACTCTCACAAAGGAAAACATTTAATTGGGGCTTACTGACATTTTCAGAGGTTTAGTCCATTAATATCATGACAGGAAGTGTGGTGGCATGGAGGAAGACATGGGGCTGGAGTAGCTCAGAGCTTTACATCTGGATCAGCAGGCATCAGGAAAAGAGAAATAGACACTGTGCCTAGTTTGAGCATTTAAAATCCTAAAGCCCACCCCCATTGACACACTTTCTCCAAAAAGACCACACCTACTCCAACAAGACAACACTTCCTAATCCCTTTCAAGTAGTGCCACTCCCTAATGATTTACACATTCAAATCTATGAGCCAATGGTAGGCCAATTCTTATCCAAACCAGTGCATTCCACTCCCTGGCTCCTAAAAGCATGTAGCCATATCATAATGCAAAAATGCATTCAGTCCAACTTCAAAAAAACTCATAGTCTATCACAGTCTCAACACTGTTTAAAGTCCAAAGTCTCTTCTGTGACTCGCAGTAATCTCTTAACCATAACCCCCTGTAAAATCAAAATCAAAAAGTAGACCACATACTTCCAGCATACAATGGTACAGAACATATATTACCATTGCAAAAGGGAGGAAAGGGAGCATAGTGACAAAATGCTGGACCAAAGCAAGACCGAAAACCAGCTGGAAAACTGCAAACTCTGCATCTCCATGTCTGATGTCAAAGCACCCTTCAGATCTCCATCTGCATTCATTTGGGTTGACTTTGGCTGGTTCCACACCCTGTTCGCAGCTCTCCTTGGCAGGTATCCCATGACTCTAGCATCTCTAATATATTGGGGTCTCTAATGAAATCCAGGCTTAACTTTTAGAGCTTTACACAATGGGCCTCTCTAGGCCTCAATGCAGGGACATCCTGGCCACACACCTGGACTCAGCAGCTTTTCTTAGCCATGAAGAGAAATTCCATGAACTCTTGTATCCTTGATCTTAAAACTAGAACCATAAAGCTGAAGCCACCAATTTCTTCTGCTTGCTGGGCAAGGGCCTCCTTATTCAAACACATTTTCACTAGCTTTCTATTTTAAATGGTTTCCTTTACTACCTAAGCTTGGCTATCCTTGAACTTACTCTGTAGACCAGGTTGACCTTGAACTCAGAGATCTGCCTGCCTCTACCTTCTGAGAGAGTGCTGGGATTAAAGGGGGCTTCCACCATGCCTGGCCCTAAGCTTTTCTTTAATTCCTTTTCACAAATTGAAGCTTAGCTGGGTGGGGTACTGACTTGAGGTTGCCACTCCCATTATTACATTTAGCATCCGGCTGTTATTTAATGTTTATCTCCATGAGCACAGGACATGCCTCCATTATACTTCTTGGTGCCCCTTTTCTCCTCAAACTGTATATTTTTTTATTTTTTCCTTGCTCAGCTTGCTCCTTTTTATTGGTCTACATAAGACTGGCTACTAATAATCCCATAGCACAGTCAATACTAGACTGTGCTGAAGTCTCCTCTGCCAAAACTGTTCAATTTAGCTTCAGACTTTTTATACTAGGGCAAAAAGTAGCCACATTCTTTGCCTAAATCTCATAAGAGTGGTCTTTAGGCCACTTACTAATATTCCTCTCCTCTGAAAATTCTTGATCTGGGCCTCCAGAGTTCAAATTGCCCTCAGCACTGTCTTCTATGTTCCTACTATTATATCTCATTAAACCCAGCTTAAAGTGTTCAAGTACCTAACTAATCTAAAGTTCCAAAGTCCATATTGAGTCAACAAGCAACATGTTCAGGTCTGTAATAAGAATACCCCACACTCCAGCGGGAGATCCCAGCTGGATCAACAACAGAGAGGGAGAACAAGGAATAGGAGACCATGGTAAATGAAGACCACATGAGAATAGGAAGAAGCAAAGTGCTAGAGAGGCCCACAGAAATCCACAAAGATACCCCCACAACAGACTGCTGATAATGGTCGAGAGACAGCCGGAACTGACGTACTCTGGTGATGGGATGGCCAAACAGCCTAATTGTCGTGCTAGAAACCCCATCCAATGACTGAGGGATCTGGATGCAGAGATCCATGGCTAGGCCCTGGGCGGAGCTCTGGGAGTCCAATTAGTGAGAAAGAGGAGGGTTTATATGAGCGAGAATTGTTGAGACCAAGGTTGGATAGAGCATGGGGACAAATAGCTAAACGAATGGAAACACATGAACTATGAACCAATGGCTGAGGGGTCCCCAACTGGATCAGACCCTCTGAATGGGTGAGACAGTTGATTGGCTTGATCTGTTTGGGAGGCACCCAGGCAGCAGGACCGGGTCCTGTGCTCATTGCATGAGTTGGCTGTTTGAAACCTGGGGCTTATGCAGGGTCGCTTGGCTCTGCCTGGGAGGAGGGGACTGGACCTGCCTGGACTGAATCTACCAGATTGATCTCAGTCCTCGGGGGAGGCTTTGCCCTGGAGGAGGTATGGGGGGTGGGCTCTGGGGAAGGTGAGAGGGGCGGGATGGGGGAGAACAAGGGAATCCGTGGCTGATATGTAGAACTGAATTGTATTGCAAAATAAAAAAAAAAAGAATACCCCACACTCTAGTCATAGCTCCTGTCTCAGTGTTCTATTGCTGTAAAGAGACACCATGACCATGTCATCTCTTATAACAGAAAACATTTAATTTGGGCTGGCTTATTGTTTCAGAAGTTTAGTGTATTCTTATCATGGCAAGAAGCATGGCAAAATGCAGGCAGATATGGTGCTGGAGAGGTGATTGAGAGTTCTGCATTCAGATTCACAGGCAGAGGTATGGTGATATATTGTGTACCATAATAAAATTGGCTTGAAAATCAGAGGACAGAACAAGCCACTAGATTAAACATAGAGGCCAGGCAGTGGTGGCACATACCTTTAAACCTAGCACTCAGGAGGCAGAGATCCATCTGTGAGTTCAAAGCCACCCTGAACTACATGAAATTAACTCAGTCTAGGAGAGAAACAAAGTCAGGCAGTGGTGGCACATACCTTTAATCCCAACACTTGAGATCTCATGCCTTTGCTTGGGAAGTACACATGACTTTAATCCCAGGAAGTGATGGCTGGGTAGAGAAAGGTATATAAGGCATGAAGACAGAGGAACTAGAAGCTTTTTCAGGCTGAGGAGTCCTAGAGGTAAGAGGTGTTTGTGGTTTGTTCCTTTGTCTTCTGATCTTTCAGCATTTACCCCAATATCTGGACCATGTTTTTTATTAAAAGACCATTCAGAAATTTGTGTTACACAGGGAGATGAAAGAGAGAGAGAGAAAGAGAGAGAGCACTTGAAACCCTAAAGTACATACCCAGTTACATACTTCCTCCAACAAGGCCACACCTACTCCAACAAGGCCACACCTAATCTCTGTCAAGTAGTGCTACTCCCTAATGACTCTGTATTCAAATCTATGAGCCTATGGGGATCATTCTCATTCAAACCACCACACTCGGCCATCATCATAGAAGCTTCCTTCTGAAGAAATGGGAATAAATGCAGAGATCCCTAGCTGAACAATGGGGCAGAGAGTGAGAAACCTTAGAGCACTCAGTCCTAAGTGAGATAGCTCTATCAGTTTTCCTTAGGCTCAGGGAACTCTGCAGAATAGGAGGTAGAAAGAAGAAAGGATGGGAAACACCCAGGAACAAGGCCTTCTAAACACAGGAGGACCAATGTACATGTGAATTCACATATACTGTGGCAGCATGCACAGGACCTGCCCAGGGCTGGGCCTGATGGGTTTCTCAGTGCTGAGAGTGGAAGTAGATACAAGTCTACATCCCTAACCAACCCAGAAGCTACCTCCAGATGATAACCACTGGCAAATGAAAATTAGTTTTCTCTAATAGAGTCTCACTGGGTATACAATCCAGTGAATATACTTAAGAGCAGGCCCCATGCCCAGCAATAGATGGCCAACACAAAACAAACTCAACGGTATTTTGGAGGGTTTTTTTGTTTTTGTTGTTGTTTTGTATTCTTTTGGTTTTGTCTCATAATGCTTTGTCTGGGCATTTTTTTTCATTTTTGTTATTGTTGTTTGTTTGTTTGTTTTCTTACCCTACCAGTCTTTTGCTTATACATTAATGGTATTAATTTTGTGCTTTTATGGAATTTCTGTGTTTGTCAATGTGGGTCTCTGCATCTATGTGTGTTTCTTGTGCTTTTTTCTTTGGCTCATTGTTTTTCTGTTCATTTGTTTGCTTAATCTTATTCAAGTTTGTTCTTTTTTATTCTATTGTACTTAATATTTCTATTTTATTTTTTAGATGTCTACTTGTTTTCTAATAAGAGAGAACAAGAAAGGATGTGGATTTAAGTATGTAGGAAAGTGGAGAGGATCTGGAGGAGATGAGGGGAAATGTAGGCAGAAGTTTCTCTCCTGCCTACCTGTTCCCAAATACCCAGCAGTTGCTTCCCAAATGATTGACTCAGAGACTTAACATTATTTATAAATGCTTGGGCAGTAGCTCAGGCTTATTATTAACTAGTACTTATACTTAAATTAACCCATAATTCTTACCTATGTTTAGCCATGTGGCTTGGTACCTTTTCTCAGTGAAGAATTCTCATCTTGCTTCCTCTGCATCTGGCTGGCAACTCTTGACTCTGCCCTTCATCTTCCCAGAATTCTCTTAGTCTGGTTGCCCTACCTATACTTTCTGCCTGGCTACTGGCCAACCAGCACTTTATTAAACCAATTCGAATGACAAATCTTTATAGTATGCAAGATCATTATCCCACAGCAGGAAGAAAAACCATAATTAGAATATATTTTTTAAAAAATCTATTTTCAACTAAAAAGGCAGGGAGGAATTTATCAAAAGTTAAAGGTCAGCCTAGTCTACATATGAATGTCAGGCCAACCAGGTCTATACAACAAACACAGTTTCAAAAAATACCTAACTAAAGTAATAGCATATTACAATCACATAAATAATTATCTGTTTTAATCTAATACACAATGTGTAGAGCTCATTAGCAGTGTTTTTTGGTTTGTTTTGTCTTGTTTCATAGTAGTTTGTAGTTATATGAAATTTTCGACTACTTTAGGTCATAAAATATGTGAAAGTCTATTTGTTTAAGAATATTAACAAAATTTGTGATGTGGGGACATCAGTCTCTGGAGGTGATGTTAGAAAAATAATAAGTGAGGGTACATTTGGCTTTGTCTTCTGTATGGGAGGGGGAATGCTCATCTCTCTGCTGTCACTTCATCATTTGCCTAGAAAGCAGGTGTCCCCAAATGTAACTATTTTGTATGTTCAGCAAACAAAGCAGGCCAGACTTCTTCCTGAGCACATGGGCTCTGTTATTTGTAGTCAACTGACTCCTGATGAGCAGAAGCTGCTTTTGTGCAATCTTGATCCTGTGACTAGTGATGGAAACCATGGTTGAGAAGCACTATGATTTACCTATGATGTCCACTCTAGGGGAAGTATAAGTGCTAAATATTTCCACAACTGCTCAGTCCCTTGACCAGATGTGTAAAATTTTGTCAGTGTATCTTTACAGTTTTTTAAAATAGTCTCTTCAAGTTGCCAACGAAGTACAAGGGAAGATGCAGGAAATCACAGTATGTTCACTCCTTGTCAAGACTCCATAATAGCAACACCATGTCCTAAAATCGGGATAGCCTCAAGAAACCCCAAAACAAAGAAGTGTTTCTAGTTTACAACTATTTAAGGAAGGTAAAAACTAGGAGCTCATGGGAAATTTCAATACAGATACAGGTACATATATAGATAGATACATACATATCAGACAGAATTGTTTTATTAGAGTCAGAATGGATTTGGCTGGATCAGAGTCTCATCTCCAATGTCCCAGATACATAATTTGTAGGTTTATTTCTTCCAGCCCTAAAGGCAGTTTCCCATCAAGGTTTGCCTCCACGAAACATTCTGAATGTTTCTTAGATAGCTTGGCTTTCCATTTTAGGGAGGCTTTTCACTCAGGAAAATTCAATCTCAGAAACAAAATGATTCACTGTGCAAGAAGGGCCCATGGTTTGATCTAATTTTCGTATACTTGGAGGAAGGCCGGGATGGATGTCTTTAAGGAGTTGCTGCATTTAGCTCCCTGTGTCTTTCTTAATTCTCTCAGCTGAACCACAGTCATGAAACTCAGGACAAGAGGATTCTGTTCTAAAGCAATTTAAAGAAATTTTCAAATACAATTAAACAGGGGAAAAGGTTTTAAAGTATTTCAGAATATTGAAATAGATTGCAATTTTAGTTATAATTTATATTTTATACACAATGGAGAGTGGCTGTAACGAGTCTTTCTGTCCTACCAGCCAACTCCCAAATAATGACATGGAGAGTTATTAATTATGAAATCTCAGCCTAGAGCCTAGGCTTGCTTCTAACTAGCTCTTATAACTTAACCCACTTATAATAATCTATGTTCTATCAGGTGGTGGTACCTTTCTTCTATCTTGCACATCCTGTTTCCTCTTTAAGTCTCCTGGCATCTCCTGTACACCTAGATTCCTCCTCCTCTTCCTTTCTCTCTCTGGAAATCCCACCTATACCTCCTGCCTAGCTATTGCCTGATTGGCTTTTGATTACACCAATCATAGTAAATATATCTTCACACAGTGTACAAATATACCACAACAACTTGCCCATGAACTTCACATGTGACCCCAGTGTGCACTAACACACATCCTTCTGTTCTGTCTTTGCAGTTTAATGAGACAGCATAGTCCACATCCACAGATTGTCTGATCACATGACACCAAGTCCTTGGTGTAAACCTTCAAAGCAAGATACTCTTTGATTTGCAGGAGCATTGACTCATCTATCCTAAGCTACAAGTCAACAGATACATGGCTTGCTTTGCAGAACAGTCATAGCAAAATAATATCCTTCCTGTCTACTGAGCTGGGATTTAAATAAGAGAAGGAATTGTAACAGTACACCAGAAAAGATTTAAAATAAGCATTTCAACTTGAAAGTTCTAGGAATG
This sequence comes from Peromyscus eremicus, assembly GCF_949786415.1. Classification (NCBI taxonomy): domain Eukaryota; kingdom Metazoa; phylum Chordata; class Mammalia; order Rodentia; family Cricetidae; genus Peromyscus; species Peromyscus eremicus. The sequence goes on along the minus strand of NC_081416.1, from coordinate 110,911,624 downwards.
GAAATGTTCAGCATTATCACGAGCAAACATAACAGGAAAAAAAAATTCCATCTCCTCAAAATTTAAAGAAATGAAGCAATACACAATGCAATGTCTTATAACGGGATTCTTTTATGATATTCATGGAATGGAGGTAAATTAATTAATGTTCCTTTAAAATACTTGCATTGGAAACAGCATTGCTAAAATTTTGGGAAAAATTCTAAATTCCTGCTTGATATATTGATATCTAACTTAAGGCTTGTATTTTACTCAAATACATAGCATATAATGACAAGGTTTGTTTTTTAATATAGTTTTTACACTGTATTTGTTTTAAAAACACATGTTGCAAGAAAATTTGAGGAAGCACTTTAATATAATCAAGAAAGAGATATCAACATGATTATGATCTTCCTATGCTCTAAGACATAACATTATATTTCTAAAAACTTTTACCAATAAAATGATAAAAATGGTGGAGAAAAATTATATAAAGTTAATATTTCATAATTATAAATACTCAGGCATTCTTAGGGTACAATAACAGAGTAATTACATTATGAAACATTCATATACAAACCATAGGATGAAAATACTTCCCGTTCCTGTATTCCACTGTATAACACTATGTAACTGAACTATTAATAATCTTACAACTGGTAAATTGTTCAAAAGTAAAGGAAATGCATTCAATGTATATACAGGGATATACAGAAAAGAAATGAAATCAAATATGGAGAAAGATTAGAAGTTTATACAGCATCTTCACAGAAAGAAAAGCAACTGTAGACAATTTTTATAGGAGTTTTATGGGTCCCCACATAATATACAGAAAACATGATAGTTTTTTACGTGCTTTGTCTACATAAAAGTATTGACTTCCAATAACTTCCCTTTTTAAAAGATTTTTCAGATTTATTTATTTTATTTTATGTATATGAGTTTATTTCCTGAACACATATAAGTGCACTTCATGCATTCCTGGTGCCAAGGGAGGCCAGAAGACTATGTCAGATTCTCCAGAAATGAAGTTATACATGGCCATGAGCCACCATTTGGTGCTGAGAACAAAACCTGGCTCCTCTTCAATGAGTGATTTTTTCCTCGGAGTCCAGCCTCTCATTCTCTGTTGTAATGAGTGTTAGTGATGAAACTCCAGCTAACTGATGAAGGCATTACTTTAATTTTGGAGGGTATGTCTTTACAGATAAAGAGGGTTTAAAGGAAAGCTCTTCTTATATTTTCTCATTTTCTATTCCTTTCATTAATGTTTTCAGTTGTTACATTAATGCACATAATATATCAAAGTCTTATTTTTGAGTTAGAACATTAAAAACCTCAATAACATGTTATCATTATACTATGTTTATTGGAAATTTCATTATTTAAAACATATATCACAGCCGGGCAGTGGTGGCACATGCCTTTAATTCCAGCACTCAGGAGGCAGAGCCAGGAGGATCCCTGTGAGTTCGAGGCCAGCCTGGTCTACAGAGCGAGATCCAGGAAAGGCACCAAAACTACACAGAGAAACCCTGTCTCAAAACAAAACAAAACAAAACAAAACAAAACAAAACAAAACAAAACAAAACCATATATCACTTTGTGTGTGTGTGTGTGTGTGTGTGTGTGTGTGTGTGTGTGTGAACATGTGCATGTGGGTTCTCACAGAGGCCAGAAGAAGCATCAGATCCCCTAGAGCTGGAGAAGCAGGCAGTTGTGAGCTGACTGGTTTGGACTTGAACTCAGATCATCTAAAAGAGCACTAGGCACTCCCAAACATTTAGCCATCTCTGTAGTTCCAGGCTTGAAGAAGAAAATAATGTCACAAATTCAAAGTTATCAAATATTAGCAAATATTTATTGAGGACTGTGCTAGCTAATTTTATGACAATGTGACACAGGCTAGAGTCATCTGAGAGGAGGAAACTACACTTGAAAAAAATGCCTCCATAAGATCAGGTTGTAGGCAGGCCAGTAGAGCATTTTTCTTAATAAGTTATTGATGTGGGAGGGCCCAACCCATTGTAGGTGATGATATCCCTGGGCTGGTAGTCCTGGGTTCTATAAGAAGGAAAGATGAGCAAGCCATGGGAAGCAAATCAGTGAGCAGCAGCCCCCCATGGCCTCTGAGTCAGCTCCTGCTTACAGGTTCCAGCCTTGTTTGAGTTTCTGTCCTGGCTTCCTTCAATTGTGGACTACAATGTAGAGGAGTAAATCAAATGTACCCTTTCTTCCCCAACATGCTTTTTTGTCTTGGTGTTTCATTGCACCCATAGAAACTCTAGATAAGGCAAAGGACTATTCTCCTGTTATTGTAATTACTTGCTTAATGCTCCAATTCAAAGCATATTTTTGTGCATATGTGTGTCTGTGTGTGTGAAATAGAGACAGGGAGAGTATATATATATATATATATATATATATATATATATATATATATATATGTGTGTGTGTGTGTGTGTGTGTGTGTGTGTGTGTGTGTGTGTGTGTGTGTTTAATTCCAGAGATGCACAGAGCCAAGTAGTAAGTTGTTAGCTTACTGGGCAATAATAATAGGAAATACTACTGTCAAACATTTATTGACTGTCCAGGTGCTAATACTAGTCTAAGCATTTTTGTTTTATGCTCATACTTTTGTAAGACTTGTACTATTATTATTCCACTCTATAGACGAGGAAGCTGAAAGAAATAGGTTGATTAACTAACTCTACTCTTATATTTATTGTCAAACACATCAGTTTATCTCCTCTTCTTCTAGAAACCCCATTGAAATGAATACCAAAGAAGAAAAAGTTATAAACCCCTAAAGACAAAGAAGAGAGAAGGAGAGCTGATGGGAGAAAAGGAACGCTGGCCTAGGAGCATGAAACAAGACACAACCAGAGAACATGGAGTCACCAAGTATTGGTGAAAGCCTTTGGTAAAGCACGAAGCTGATATCCTGATCCCAGGACCCTTTTCTGCCATTCTCTTATGGTCAGCAGTGATGTAGACCAGAAGCAGGACATATTTCTTGCTCATCTGAAAAAGCAACAGTGAGTCACTCAATATACACAGTACGTAAGAAGGAGAACTGAAGCATGTACTGAGCTGGATTACAAGGCACTCTGCATCCTGTCTCTTTCCTGACCCCAGGGCATTTGCTGCTAGATTACTGCACCCTCTAGTCATGGCTTTTGACAGAGCAGCTCCCCCAAAATACCTCTAGTTCTAAAACTGAGGAGCCCCTAATGAGAAGGCTGCTTTGCTGTCCAGTACAACAGCTGTGAAGCTGCTAGTTAGCAAAACCTCCCTTCAGAGAATCTCAAAGAGCCTCATTCTTTTTTTTTTCTTTGTTTTATTTTGGGGGGAGTTATATACTGGCCAGAATTTAATGCCAGGTGCCTTCCTCCATTGTTCTCTACTTTATATATTGAGGCAGGGCTTCTCACATAAACCCAGAGCTGGCTAATTTCGGTCCCATAGCTAATCAGCTTGCTCTGAGCATCTCTTGTGTCTTCCTCCGGAGCACTGGGATTACAGGTGGGCCACCACACATGTCTAACATTTACATGAATGCTGGGGATTTAAACTCTAGTTCTTACACTTCTAGGACAAGTACCTCACTCATGAGTCGTTTCTGGAACTCCAGCTAAAATCATTTTTAAGAATAAAATTGATTATTTATTTAGGATAGCAACATAAATTACTAACATTTATAATTTTAGAAAGTGGGTAAATACAAAAGGCTTCACAAAAGCCTATAGACAATTACATCTTTGTGAACATTAGAATCAAGTAACTGCCCAATTCAGTAACATTTTACTACATTCTAAATTTAATTGCATCATCCCCCTTTCCTTTCCTCCCTCCATACATTCTCATATACCCCACTGCTTGCTCTTTTTCAAATTCATGGCATCTTTTTCTTTAATTATTGTTAAGTATATGTGTGTGTGTGTGTGTGTGTGTGTGTGTGTGTGTGTGTAAATGTATTTGTACATTCTTAAATACATAAACTGAACATGCTCAATCCATATAATGTTACTTTGTAGTATTTGGTTTCAGAGATCACTATTTGGTATTGAATAACCAATTAATGTGCTCTTCCCTAGGGAAGAATATTTGTCCCACATTCATTGGTTGCATTCAGTTCTGTTTTAGTGAAGTCTTGGATCTTGGGGAACCTACAACTGACGTTTTACTAAACCAGAATTATCCCTATCTGCATTCTAAATATTTATCCTTATACCTATAGATAAGTGTCATTCTCTGGCCTCATCAAGAAAGCTTCTCTTTGCAACAGACAGAGACTATTAAAGAAAGTTAGAACCAATCAAAATGGTGAGTTGTGGAGCCCAGCTCCAACAGAGAGATCTACAACACAATTCCTGTACCTTAGGCCCAGGAATCATCACAGAAGAGGGTAATAGAAAGATTGTAAGACCCAGAGGGACAGGAAGTTTGCTGTGAGATTGTATCACCTAGAAATGTTAGAAACTACATCCTCGAAGTCTCACCAACATGGCGGCCTAAACATGACCCAAACAAGCTGATTCCAATAGACATGCTTGTAGCTAGAGTTTATCTGCCTGGCCCACAGTCAGGACAAATCTCTCTCACCTGCCAGTCCCACAGCCACTCAGACCCGACCAAGTAAACACAGAGACTTATATTGGTTACAAATTGTATGGCCATGGCAGGCTTCTTGCTAACTGTTCTTACAGCTTAAATAATCCATTTCTATAAATCTATACCTTGCCACGTGGCTCGTGGCTTACCGGCATCTTCACATGCTGTTTGTCATCGTGGTGGCTGGCAGTGTCTCTCTCTCAGCCTTCCACTTCCCAGCTTTATTCTCCTCCTTGTCCCGCCTATACTTCCTGCCTGGCCACTGGCCAATCAGTGATTTATTTATTGACCAATCAGCAACACACTTGACATACAGACCATCCCACAGCACATGCTCACATGAAAAGTGGAAAGCTCAGATGGCCTCAACCCAGCTGTGTTCTAACTAGGAACATTAAGACCCACGTCAGTAATGATGTGAAAAATAAAGGGAAAAGAAAACTGCACTGAAGTAATAGGAAGATAATGTGGGAAGAGAAATAAAACAAGGTCCAGTACCCATGCAGCAAGTAAAATACACCATAAAAAAAACACAGAGAAAAGTAGCTCTTACAAAATAAAATGCTAATGTCAGAAATAAAAGTCAAACAAGCACTACAAGTTAAACATTGAGACAATCTGTAGAAAGAGAAACAATCTGAACAGAAGAAAATAATTTCATAGTGCTATTGAAGATGTTCAATTTATAGTTAGTAGAAGTTACAGAAAGTAATGGCATAGAAAATGTAAGCGAATAAGTTACCAAAAGACAATTAATATTCATGTACTTCCCTTATTCGCGGTGAGAAGAGAAGCAGGCTCCTGAGTGTCCAGGAAATAAGTGAATAGAGTCCATGTGCTGTCACATTATGAAGAATGGTCAAACACCAGAAATAAAGAAAAGATCCTAAAGGTTTTTTTTTTTTCAAAGAGGACAAAAAGTCAACTCAAATTAAAAAAAAAAATCAGACATCACAGTTTAACAATGGCCATGGAAATTAAGATTGTTAAGGAATGTACTCAAAGCACTAAGGGAAACAATTTCCCACCAGAGTTCTCTCCCCAGCCAACCCATCAAATAACTTAGTTCTCAGCAACTTTACTTCCCAATTATTCTTTTTCAATATTTGTGCCACCAAATGAGTAGTGGTAATCCAGAAGAAAGGAAATAAAACAAATCCAGTAACATCAAATTTTACACACAAAAAAATGTCCAAGAAGAAGTCCTGTAAGAGAAGAATGATCAGACTGATAGAGGTATTAATTACTGTGGAGAAGGCAGATACAGGTTGGCAGGGGAAGTGTTGCCAGGAACAAAAGAAACTGGTAATGTTGTCAGAACAATGAGAAATTTATGGGCAAGCACTGTAAAAATCTGATGAGAAAACTGGAGAAAATTACCAATAATTACATAGAAAACAGCAACCGTGACATAGTTCAATAACTAACTACAGAGAGAAGAAATAATAGTATTCCACAAAAGAACACATGTGCACTCGTGCATAAAAATATTTATACAGTTACCATAAGGTAAATATTAAATATTCATGTAAATCAAACCATGAGTCTGTTTTAAAAGGATTAGATGAGCAGACATGATGTGAGAGAAGCTAAATTTCAGCCACACTGAGGAGGACAATATCTAAAAATGTAAAAATACCCTTAAAATTACATTCTCTAACATAACGTTCATGCTTTAAAAAGGAATTCTGTTGTAGTCTTCACTGATTAATAAAAGTGGAAATGTGAAGAAAAGTAAAATAAAAATTGATTTTAATCATTATTCATTTAATGTCTTTCTAATTGTGAAGAAAGCAAGGGAAAGAGAAAAAGGGAGTGAGTGGAAGAGAGAGGGGAGGAAGAGAGGGAGGGAGGAAGGGAAAGGGGAGGGAAGGGGAGGCTTCCTTGCTGGGCATGGGACCCAGGGGCTGAAGCAAACCAGGCGCGTGCCTGCTGAACTGCATCTTCAGGCCCACACTGCCCTTTCGACAGCTGCCATCTTAGAGCAGTGCAAGCCGCATTGGTCACCTGACACGGCTTCTGTGATGGTGTCGGATCTTTATCCAGTTCCCAGTATGCCCTGTGGTAAGAGTGGTGTCACTGGGGCTAGAGAGATGGCTCAGCAGTTAACAGACCGTGCTGCTCTTGTGGAGGACCAGAGTTCAAATCCTAACTCACACCATTGTTGGGCGGCTCACTACCACCTGTAATTCCAGCTCCAGATGATCTAGCACACCTTTCTGGCCTCCAAGGGCACCTCACATACATAGTTAGACACACAGAGACACTTTCAAATACACACAGATTTTTAAAAATCTTAGATCTTTTCCAGCTCCACACATTTCTCCTCTGGTACCCACCCATGCCTTCCCTTCTGGACTGCCCCTAACCAGTTCACCCTATGCTTAAGCATAAATTTCACTGTCCTCTCTCCCCTGCCACCAGCTCTGTTTGACATTTACATAAAGTGTCTTTTCTCCTGGGCTCTGTGCACACTTCAAAGTTAGACTGTGATGATCCTAAGATGTGCAGGATGACTCAAACAAGGATCCTATTGTTTCTATTGACTATAGACAAATCTCATGCTTTCAAGGCTGATAATAAACTTTTGCATTTTCTGTAAGGATGTGTAGATGTATGCCATTCTCCGCAATTCTTCTCCCGGTTACTTTTAACCCTTTTGAGTACCACCACTTTTGGCAAGCAACATAAATTCATTGAGCTTACTTTGCAACAGAAAGGTGATTGAGTAAGTATACAATGACACAAGACTACTGTGATCCTAATATTTGTAAAAGGATGTTACCAATCATAAAAGTAGGGTCTTTTGTGACCCAAAGAGTTAGTATCTCATCCAAGAACAATTCCAGAATCATAACGTAAGTATTGGCTGGGCGGTGGTGGCTCACACCTTTAATCCCAGCACTTGGGAGGCAGAGGCAGGCGGATCTCTATGAGTTCCAGGCCAGCCTGGTCTACAGAGTGAGTTCCAGGACAGGCTCCAAAGCTACACAAAGAAACTCCCCTCCCCCCCAAAAAAAGTATTGTATCTACCAAATAGCAATACCAGTTAAAATAACTTAAACCTATCTGAAGTCCCTTTGGGGGGATGTCATGGAGAGCCCCTGATGACTTAGCACTGCTGCTGGAGACCCCCCCACACTTGGCTCCTTTCCTCACATCCAGCTAAGGTCTAAATGTCCCTGCCTTTGCTCACATGTTAACCTTAGGTGCTATCCCTGTTGTCTTTGTCCTGGGACCCCAGGTCTCTTTTCCTCCTCTCCTCAGACCCATTTTTAATTATCTGCTTTCTAGACCATAGCTCCCAGGCTCGTGTACAACACCACAAAGTCCCAGGGACTGCAGCTGCCAGAAATACAAGAAGAATCTTCACGCGGCCAAGCTATGGTAGGGGAAAGCTGCAGGCGGTGTAGTGCGAGCACAGTACACAGCTGTGTGGTGACTGTTGCTTCAATTCTACGTATTATTGAAGATCAGCAGTAACTCTCAGCTCCCCAAGGATCTACGATCTGTGTTGGAAGCCACTATGTCAATGCTTCCATGCAACCTCTGCAGAACCTCTTGTGTTCTGAGAAACTACAGGGCAACAGCACTGTCTAAATACAAACCAATGTTGAAATGTGTTCCTTCTGGTAAATCAATGGGGCCACCTTGACTAAATTATTGACTCACTGGCCTGGGAAAGAAAGTCAAGGACAACACTTAAGTGGATTCAAGCTGATTCACTCCTCAAAGCTTAAAGAGCATTCACTTTATGCTTGTCCTGCAAGTTAGTCTGTGTGTGTGTGTGTGTGTGTGTGTGTGTGTGTGTGTGTGTGTTGTTTCCAACAATAACAACTGGCTAGTCTAGTCTGTGTGTGTGTATGTATGTGTGTGTGTGTGTGTTGTTGTTGTTGTTTCCAACGATAACAACTGGCTAATCATAGATCAGCAGAATTTATGTGCAAACATTAGGAACCTTAGCAGAATAAAAATTAAAAGTTGGAAGAGGTATAATAAATTGAGAATTCTAGTACCATATTTCTTTAACTGAAAGGCTAATGCCTATTCCAACACAAAAATGTAAATAATCAACCATCTAACTATGTAAGGCGCCTACTCTTCTGTTGGAAAATGTTCTTTGGCTTACTAGAAAACAAATAGCTGAGAATCAAAACATGTAAGAACAAAATAAATAATAAACACAAACATACTTAACACATACAGCACAGCCCATGAACTGGGAGCAGGAGAGGTAATACCAGAAAGGCAGGAAGATGAGCTTGGGTGCTGGACCCCTCCACAGGGTCTGTGCAGAGGGAGCATGTCATATCATGGTCTTCTCTTCTAGGAGTTTCAGAATGGCAACACATTCGTGTCCTTTCCTGTAGCAGGAATCTTAAAAGTTCTTATTAATAAAACAAACCCCAGGCCAGTTATTGGGGTCAATGCTGGTAGATCAGAGAGACAGAACAAGCCACAGTTATCTCACCTCGCCAGATCCTCAGCTGGTCTTGTTTCCTCAGACTGGAAGCCTCTGAGTCCTCATCCAGAATGAATTTCAGCTGAATTGCTGCTCAAAAGCCTGAATGCTTAACCAGACAAATGCTTAACCAGCTAAATGCTTCTAGTTTCTGATCCTCACGCCTTATACACCTTTCTGCTTTCTACCACCACTCCCTGGGATTAAAGGCTTGCTTTCTGGGATTAAAGGCGTGATGAGTCACCATGCCTGTCTATATCCTTGAACTCATGGATTTCTGCCTCTGGAATGCTAGGATTAAAGGCGTGTGCTATCACTGCCTAACTAGTGGTTTTTCTGTTCTCTGACCCCAGATAAGTTTATTAAGGTACACAATATTTTGGAAAACACAATACCACACTTTCCAATTCTGTAAATCAAAACCCTGAAAGTATTCCCACATAATTGGCTTTTGTTCATTTATCCTCAACTCTAAGCAATCAAATACGATGGGGAAAGGCATTTAAATGAGAATTAAACCCTAGCTCTTCCCTCAGATGTGTAACTTTGGGCAAGTCGTGGTCTTCTTATTACTACGCATTATGCCCTCAATATGTGATATTTTTTTCTTATGTTGTTGCTGAAGTTAGAGACAATAAGTATATACTGCATATATATTATTCCAAATGTAAACATGATACAAATATCCATTGTAAATATTTGCAGGTCCTCATTGACAGGGTTTGCTCCAACTTCGGTTAGTGAGATACAGGAAATTGATATTTCCTAAAATAACAGGTACAATATCCTTTCTATTTCCTCCCTACCCATCTCTTATTTTTAGTGAACATTGTTTTATTCTCTATCCCTATATATATTTAAAAAAAAGCCTGGAGAGCTTTTTTACACAACATGGAAGTTATAACTAATAAAATCATATGGTATTAGATATTTTTAAAAATGAATATTCTAGTTGCTCTTGCCTCAAAAATTAACCCCCAAAAGTGAATGTGTTAGCTCTCCTCTCTTTAGTCACCCTTTTACTCTCTGTAGTTATCCTTTCTCATCATTTATAAACCTAAAATAGATATTAGAGATATTAATCAAATTCACTTAAAGAGAGAAAGTGGCTAGAATAGATTATTGCTCTCCTTCCCCCAAAACACATTTGCAGAGACACGAAACAGACTTGAGGAATCCTCTTATGATTGTTCTATTATTAAGATTTGAAATGATTTCCATAATTAGAGGAGAGACAGTCTCTTTAAGTAATTAAATGCTGTTATTGGGGTTTTTACAAATTAATTGGACAGTTGCATGTTGTTGTTCCAAAGGGAGGTGAAGCGATACATTCTACTACACAAACATCAGTCGGGTCCACAAAACAAATCTTATATTCCTATAGCATTCATTCAACACCCAGGTGTAGAAAAAGTGCCCTTTGGTGATTATTTCCCCTTCACTCTCAGAGCCTTTGGCAACGTTTTCCAGACTTCTAAATGGTGTTACCAACCCCTCCTTGTCTGTCTGACCAAGAGTTACCAAGAGATGTGATGTTTGCTGGGGGGGGGGGGTTAAATTAAAAATTACCACTGCCTTCTGTCTTGCTCATGAATAGTTATGTAAATGCTCATATGCTCATCTGTTCTTTTAAAGTTTTGAGCATCCTTCAAGGAGGGAACATCAGCCTCCTCACCAAAATTCTTATTTTTATTAACATTTAAAAATCAGTGTTCACTGACTTACCTGGAGCTCAGAAAAAAAGCTAGCAAGCACGTTTTACAATATCAGAGTATGGGTAATGGTTTTTACATGGCAAACCTCATGAAGAAACTCTCTCTGTGTCTCTCTCTGCCTCTCTGCCTCTCTCTCTCTCTCTCTCTCTCTCTCTCTCTCTCTCTCTCTCTCTCTCTCTCTCCACTGCAAATGTCAGAATCTCCTAATGGAGTGACCCTCCCCATAATACAAGTCAAGCTGATGTTTTAAAACAATCTTATCAAGGGAAACCTTGCAGTATGAGAAAAACATACTTCCCCAAACTGTCTCCCAATGTTCATCTCCCACTCCTTTCCAAACTGATAACATACTGACTAGTTAAAACGTTCCTAAATTACAATGTTAACTATTTGATTAACAAACATGCATTGCATTGAGTCAGATCCTTTACTGTAGACAGGAAATGTATTTCTCCTCTTTAGGGAGAACCTTTCAGACAAGAATTTGGAGAAAAGTTTTGTTAGGAGAAACTTGTCTGTTTGGACACTGCTATTTCCCAATGATGATGGTAGAAAATGGTACCCAGGAGAAATCTGAATGTAACTAATTGGCTGTATCCACAGACATCCTGGGTATATCTTGATGAAAGAGGTGTACAAAGAACATACAAAGACACTGGTATTTGGTAGTAGTATAACAGTGAGAAAGATTACTCTTAAAACTAACTTTTTTTCCATTTCCCGTTTTGCTCAGGGCTGCTACAACTGGCTTCAGAGGCTTTATAGTTTTCAGTGTGCTGTCTAAATGCAGGGCTGCCACACTCTGGCACACCCCTGCCAGAAGGAGACTGTTTAGCTTTAGCTTTTCTGGAATCTCCAGGCTTTCCACGTGTCACTTGTCCTTGCCCTGTACTGGAGCTGTCTTCTTGCATGGTTTACCGTTGTTCCTAAGACATTGCATAGATCCAAGTTCACCCCTCTCCCTCTCATACTTACTTCATGGTCTGAATGAACAACCACAGATCATATCCTAGAACTATCTTTGTGAAACAAATGCTTGGATTAGTGAAAATATATTAAAAAAATTTGAGCATATTTATCACAATCTGTTCTTGTTACTCTTCTAATGAATGTGTCATGGGATGGGAGATATTCTATTGAACTGAAGCCATGAGCACATAGGATCTGATTAACTGAGGCTTTTGGGTAACTTCCTTTTAGGCAAAAATCTTTTATAATGGCTTTCTGTTGAGTGGTAGGTGATGTGGGTGTTGGGGTCTCTTGTCTGACTTTTCCTTCCTTGACCCTTTGTGGCTAGGAATATAACTTTGAGAAATTCCCATTACTACTCAGGGCACATTTAGAAGAAAATACAAAAAAAAAAAAAAATGGTGTGCCAAGAAAGCCTTATCTGGACACACAGCTTGAGAGGAGAGGTAAAGGAAAGGAGAAGAGAAGAAGGTAGAGGAGCTATTTGCCTGGTGGTACTCTGACTAAGGACACAGCTCCTGGAGGCTCACTACTTGGTGCTAAGATAGTGTTTCTATGCCCCGTGTGGCAGTTGCTTTGACTCTGGGAACCATCTTCATGACACATGTGAATCTCTAACTTGCAATCAAGTGCCCAGTCTGGATGTTGGAAGAGGTTACTTTCATGGATAACCTCTCCATCCTATTCTTGAACCCACTGTGGAAACAGAAGGTCGTTCATTCTGCCTGCTGCATCCTCCAGCATCCGTGTGCCTCTGACAGTTGAGAGTGTTTCCTGAAGGCTTCAGGGCATCTTTGGAAGTCTGACCTCCTTGCAGCATCTGTCTTCCTCTTGCTGGGCTCTGAAAGATATTGATTTGGCAGATACATGGACATCTTGGGAAACTCACCTTTCCCTAAGCTCTACAGCAACCTCTCAACAGTACTTGGCGAAGACCTGGGAGCTCTTCATCTATCACACTCACTTTTCCTACTCTGAATAGAACAGATTCCCTGGGTGTTTGCCTATCATAGCCCTTGCCTGTTAGACCTCCCTTCCACCTGCTGCTCTCCTGCTCACACAGCTACTATAAATAACAGCACCAAAATGAATGGGCACACTGAACCCTCCCAATTTAATATCACATTAGATTGGAAGGCACCTTGACCTTGCAGTTGGGCATTGATAAAAAATGCAATCACTGTACTTTTCTCTACTACAAAATTGAATAATCTGGAGATATTGTCCTGTAGATTTATGATTATTAATGAGGGTTTATACACAGTACTTGGTGTAGATCCTGAGGCCTGCTTATACGTGCTCAATGAGTATTAACAAATGCATACATACTTGACGGCTTCCACCAACTAACTCATAGGGAAAACAGAGGTTCCTGGGTAGAAGCATAGCTAGTGCAGCTAAAACCACACTTAGCTAAACCTCAGCAGTGCCACTTAGCAACTGCTTAACTTTGTGCAAGTCACTTAACGATGTTGTGCCTCAGTTTCCTCATCTGTAGAACACATAAAAAAAAACAAACTGAAATTCATGGCACTATAAGCAGGACAAATTCTCCTTCTAGAAAGCATGGTGCCAGGTCAGTGGGCCCACCTTGGGGCCGCAGGTTCACAGTGAGAAAGGCTGCAAGAGCGTTGCTGAACCCCCTCACATAGAGTAAGCAGAAACAGAGACAGCGTCCATTCATAGCCTGGAGCATTTTAAACATAGGAATCTATCTAGAGCAGTTCTAGAGTGTGTGGAGTAGTCCCACATGGAAAGAAGAAAACAGAAAGGGCAAGAATACAGGTGACTCACCTCTTCTCTGCTGTAGGCAAAATGCATGAGTACTCTTAAGTCAGTGCTGGGAAGGGAAGGAGGGATTATGATGTCCTTCATGGACTCTATCTACCAAAGAATGTCTACCAGGCAAAGAAGCCTTATTAGAAAGAAGCTATGGCCATGACTGCAGGGGTCAAAAGATATCGACTCAAAAGTTCTACCAAGAGACTGAGTACCAGTGCCAGAGAGCTGAGTACAGTGGAGACCTAGAAAGGCTTTTCAGAGTCCATGAGACTTCTCTAAAAGAAAGCCAGCAACAGGTAGCAGCCACTTTGACAGTACCAACAGCCAGAATGTAATAGTACCAGTAAGATGACACATTCTCTCTTCATCTTCTAAGTCTCAATCCATTTTCTACCAAGAAAAAGAGGCAGGGAAAGAAGAAAATTGGAGAGATACAACACCAAATCCAAGCCTTTCTCCATGACATACCTCCAACTTGTAGTATGCCCTTGAGGATAAAATCTTAATTCACAATGGTACTGATTCCTGTGTTACAAGTATTCCCACCATGGTTGATTTTCAGGTTGTCAGCCAGACAACCCTGTATTTAGATTTGTAAATAGGTGCTAACTGATTTGTGCTGAGACTAATTCTCTCCACAGAAGTGCTACAGCTGAGCTATGTAGGAAGCAGGTAGGGGATAGAAGGATGGAAACAGAAGAGAGATTTGCACTGGGCAGGAGATGAGATGGGATTTTATTTTATTTTTTTAGTTTAGAATCCAGCAGGTTTCTTTGTAACTAAAAGTCAAGTGTGAACAGAAAAGTAGATTCACTGAACATTACCAACAAATTCCCTAAGTTCCAAAAATGGTATCAAGAAAGATCAAAGAACATTTAACACAGCAATAAGAAATAAAGTAAATCTGCTAGTGTCTCTCCAAGTTCTCACTGTTTGATTTTCATGTTATATTTCAATGTCAAAGAATCTTTAATGTGTTGATTATAGAGAACATTACAAAGTAGCAATAATCTCCTGTAGATTATTTTAAGACACCCCAAGCACACATGAAAAATAACATACACATTAATCATCTTCATTCAGGTAGGATGAGCTATCATAATGAAATTTCATATAATTTATTTTTAAAAATTAAAAAAGCTTGACCAGAGTGGGGATTATGAAGTTACAAAGTAGAAGCACAGGTTATTTGGAGGAAGACTAGATTAGGAAGACCTGTGCCCTGAGGTCTGTTGGTCTCTCCTCAGCTCTGTTATCTAGGCAAGGTTCACAGGTCCCCATACATTTTTCTTGCATGTTTTAAACCATGAGGAAGGATTGCTTCGGAAATTGAGCTCATGGAGGCCAAATGACTCTTGGAATGGTGTTAATTACAGTAGGTCCCGCCCCCAAAACATCCACAACAGTCACTTAACGTAGATCAATCAGTTTGGGTTATATCCTTAGAACCTCATGATACACAAATTTACAGCACAATGGATGTGAAAGATAATTTCCTTCTATGTACCATTTGACTCGTACAAAAGGAGAGAGAGAGAGAGAGAGAGAGAGAGAGAGAGAGAGAGAGAGAGAGAGAGAGAGAGAACCTGGGAAAAAATTTCCCAGTCTATTCCCAGTCTATAGATTAAAGGGCAACCTACAAATAATTCCTTTACTTCTTCATCATGTGAGACATGGGAAAGAAACTTTCGTCTGTTCCTGTACTGTGTTTTGTTGTTATTGCTGCTGCTGCTGCTGCTGCTGCTGCTGCTGCTGCTGCTGCTGCTGTTGCTGCTCCTGCTCCTGCTGCTGCTGTTATTTGTGACAGAGTCTCATGTAACCCAGGCTGGCTCCAAACTAGCGAGGCAACTGGTGGTAACTGATCCTACTGCCTCTATCTCCTAGTGTCTGGGATTATTTGCATGTACCACTCAATTTAGAAGGTGCCAGTGACAAAACCTGGATTTCATGCATCCTAGACAAGGATTCTATCAACCAAGCTATATCCCCATCCAATAGCACTCTATCTTCCTGAAAGGGCATAGAAGCCCTAATTGGAAGAAATAAAACAAGGACAGAATAATACTGAGTTCCTCCAAAGTTATGTTTATCCTTATTCAATCAAACTTAGCTGTCTTCTCTCCCTCTATACACACTGACCTCTGCATTCTTTCAACTCTTCCCTTCATGTACATGTCTCACAACTTTGTAAGTAGTAGTCTCAAGATCTGGCAAATGATAAGCATATTTTGTATTTTATCTCTTTAGCAAATAGAAAAGCTTTTAATCTTGTTTGGTGCCTGCTGTCTAGACAATAAAATATTTTAACTGGCAATAGCATGATTCTTTAAATTATGCACAAAAGAAGCACAGTGTTCCAAAGAATATGTGGATAGGAAGGTTTTAGTAACAAGAGACACTTGTATGATATATACACCTATCAAGTCACAGAACATTTCCACTGTTTCAGAATGATCCTTCTTGTGCCTTTTAAACAAATGACTATGCCTTCCCAGAAAGATCCATTGCTCTGATACCTGGCAACATAATTGTTTTCCTACCCATGAATTTTGCCTAAGCCAAGTTAAAAACACTCTCTCTTGCCTGCCTCTTTTGGTTATCTTATTAATCAGTTGTTCCACTACTTCTGAGTAACATTTCATTGTAAGACTATGCCACTTCTGCCATTATTGATGGACAGTTGGGTTCTTTTTAGATTTCAGCTCTTATTAATTATTTTGCATGCCAGCATCCAGTTGTTCCAGAGTTGTTTATTGAGATGACCATCTCTGCCCTGTAGACTGAAGTTTCTTGGTCCTGCCTGGTCCCACCTGAGCAGCAGCTGTTTTTATAAAATAATCACTCAGAGGCTTAATATTAATTACAAACTGTTTGGTCTATGGCTCAGGCTTATTGCTAGCTAGCTATTATTTCTAAATTAACCCGTTTCTATTCATCTATGCATCACAACATGTGTTCTATTACATCTTGCTCCCCTGGTGGCTTGCAGCATCTCCCCAACTCTGTCTTTCTTCTCTCCGTATCTTTGCTTGGATTTCCCACCTGGCTATAAACTGTGCTGCCATAGGTCAAAACAGCTTCATTATTAACCAGCAGTAGCAACACATATTCACAGCACACAAAAAGACCATCCCAAAGCACTGACCATATTATATTACCTTGGCAAATTTATCAGACTTTAACCATATAAAGATAGGTCATATTCTTGTGAGCTGTGATTGCTATAACTGTATAGTAAATCTTGAAATCAGTCAATTTGAGTTCTCCAACATTGTTTTTCTTTTCCAAATTCAGTTTGCCTATTCTGTGTAATTTGTATCTTTATAAAAATTGTAACATCTGTTTGGCAATTTCTACCCAGAAACTGACATGGGGTTTCAGTTGAAGCAGTTCCCCGTCTTCGGGTTGATTCAGGAGGACTTGTCATCTTAGCAGTTTTAAGGCCTCTGACCCTTGCATACAGTACACTGCTCCATTTCTGAGAGTCTTGAGTTTAAGTGTTTGTCCTTTTAATTGTAGAGTGTTTGCATATCTTCTACGAAATACTTCATGTATTTGAGGCTATACAAGTGGGATTGTTTTTATTAAATTCCATAATCTCATTTTTGCTGTTTTGTAAAGCTGACTTTCCTGATTTCAGGCATTACCTCTTTGTTAAGTGCATTTATTATGTCTTGCACTTATTTTTATGTCCTGAAAGTTTTTAACATATGCAAGCATATTGCCTAAAAATGTGCTTACTTTTTTATTATGTTTATTTCTTTTCCCTGAATCATTTCACTTGGACTACAAGCAAAATACTGAATTGTCATGATAACATTGGATCATATTTGCACTTTCCAGTCACCTATTTTTATAATTAATTGTACTATTAGTTGTAGGTTTCACATACATGACCTTCATCTGGTCAAGGAGGCTCGGTTCAGCTCCCATTTTGCTGAGTGTTTTCAATATGATGAAGTAGTGAATATTTTAGTACATTTTTCATCTACATTGAAATGCTCATAAATTATTTTGTTTTATATTCTGTCTAAATACTTAACTAGAATGATTTATTTTAAAGGTTAAACAAAGCCTGAATTAGCAGAATAATCATCATTTGTTCCTAATGTATTTCTATTGATACATTGCTTACCACTTTAATAGAATTCATCAAAGAAACCATTCTGCACTAAAGTTTTCTGTGTTATGAAGTGTAGAAACAACACAATCAGCTTACTTAACGTATATAAGACAATTTCTAGAACTCTTTCCCTGTCAGTTTAGGCAATTGTTTCAATACTTTGTCAGTTTCACCAAATGAATCCAACCTACTGGTTCCTGACTGTCAGCTCCGTGTACAGAATTGCCATAAGTGATTCTTATGTTTCTGTCTTCCAGCTGATAATCTGTTTTTTACTTGTTTTCTCTGGGATTTTATTGATTCATCTGAACTTGAATGTATCAGTTCTATTGCCGTGTGTGTGTGTGTGTGTGTGTGTGTGTGTGTGTGTGTGTGTAACAAATCTCACGATGCAGCCCTGGTTGGCCTGGAACTCACTACATAGACTAAATTGGTTTCAAACTCATGGAGATCCATCTGCTTCTGCCTCTGTCCCTCGGCCTGTGCCTCTCGAGTGCTGAGATTTAAGTCGTATACCATGAGTCCTCACCACTTACTGTCCCATTTAATGGGCCAAATTTTGTATGTGTTACTATTTTCTGTTGGTTTCATTCCTTTGCGTCTTCATTAGTCTCCACTGTTATCTTTCCATTTTTTCTGCCACACATTAGGCTTAATTTCCTATTTGCATTCAACTATTGTTTTCTCCTTTGGCAATGTTCAGTCTGCTATTCATGCACTCAATGATCTTTCTTTAAAATTCAAATATTACATATTCTACAATAGAAGATTTTTGTTTTTAATGCCTGGTTTACTTTTCTATGAAACACATTGCATGGTTCCCTCTCATTTTCTATGTTTTTAAGTCCTTGTTTCTATGCATAGCTGCCTTGAAGTCTTTGTTTCCTCTTTTCAACATCAGGGTCAAATCTGTCTCCTGTCATTTCCTCCTGTAGCTGGAAGTTTTCCTGCATCTCACCCAACCCACAGCAGCTTATAAAAATAATTACTCAGAGGCTTATATTAATTACAAACTGTTTGGCCTATGGCTCAGACTTCTTGCTAGCTAGCTCTTTCATCTTAAATTAACCCATTTCTATTAACCTGTGTATTACCACATAGCTTCATGGCATTACCTGTGTTCCATTATATCTTGCTTCCCTGGCAGCACTCAGTGCCTCCTCTGACTCTGCCTTCTTCTCCTTGTCTCTCTGCTTGGATTCCCCACCTGGCTCTATTCTGCCTCGCCATAGCCTGTAGCAGCTTCTTTATTAACCAATGGTAGCAACACATATTCACAGCGTACAGAAAGATCATCCCGCAGATAAGTTATCAGGATCTCAACAAGCAACTGCTTTGAGTTCTGAGAACACTGATTCTGTAATTACCCCTAGAAGTCATGGCCATAATGGGTATACCTGTACAGATTAAGACTGATAATGCTCGAATATACGTCTCCAGTACAATGAAACAGTTTTGTTTTTTGTTTTTTGCATATTATAATATAAGGCTTATTACAGGCATACCACACAATCCTACAGGACAAGTGGTTGTTGAAAGATCTAATTGTACCTTAAAAAAAATGCTTAATAAACATAAAGGGGGAACTAAAACCCCCAAAGATAGACTGCATAATGCCCCATTAACCTTGAATTTTCTCAATGCTAATGAGAAAAAACAACAGCCGCCAAGAGATATTGGACCATAGAAAAAACTACTGAGCTAAACCAGCCTTTGTACTTCAAAGATGTGTTGACCTCAGAATGGAAACCAGGATATGTGCTACATTGGGAAAGGGGTTTCACTTTTGTTTCCACAGGGCACAGGCCTTAAATCCCAGCACTCGGGAGGCAGAGCCAGGCAGATCTCTGTGAGTTCGAGGCCAGCCTGGTCTACAGAGGGAGATCCAGGACAGGCACCAAAACTACACAGAGAAACCCTGTCTCAAGAAACAAACAAACAAACAAAATACCCATCTCTAAGAAGTCAAAAGACCTTGGACATCTAGATGTCTAAAACAGAAAAGAAGGCTATCCAGAAAAAAATTTACAAGCAAAGAAAATCTGACCTATTGGTACCAATATTCTCTGCAGGGTAAAACCTCACTAACTAAACACCTATATCTCTTTACTTCTCAGAAAAGTTGTGGTTCTGACTCCATTAAAAATCAAAGCTGGCTTTGGAGTTGGTGTGCGGCTCTCTCCTCAAAATACAGGCATGTTGTTAAAAGAAAATATTAAGAGTTTCTGCCTCAACTGAATGTACCAGGCTTAGCTGTTGCCCCATGGGAGAATTTACCTTGCTGGAGGAGAGGATGGAGGGAAAGATGGAGGGGAGAGGGAGAAGGGATGAGAGGGGGAAAAAAGAAAAAAAAAAGAGTTTCTGTATCATATCAGAAGAACCACCTAGTATGGAACAGAAGAAAATCAAAAATCAAAGGACTATTGTCAAAATTCTATTTCTCCCCATACTTATTCTTGACTCTTTAAAACCTTTTTTGGATATAGGGCTATCCTAGAACTTAAACTTTCTGTTTTGATATCAATAATGTTTCAGTATTCCACAGTGAACAATGAATTGTCCTAACAGCGTTCTCTGAAATCTTGAGAAAGAAGATGGGGCCCCACAACAATTCTATCTAGTTCATAATGATGCCATTGAGCCAATAAACACCACTCAAAGATTGGCTCTGGAATACAAACTGTTCAGGACAGTTCCAAGGTAACTAACTACGATAATCCATCATTTTACACCTCTAGCCAGAACTTCAGATAAGTTTTACCCATTACTCTGAGACTGGCTACAAATGTTACAGCTAGTTCTTATGAAACTTAAACACTGTTTAGTTTTCTTATGGGATCCCACAGAGATACCATCGCCTCCAGACAGCAGAAAGCAATTTTAGTAAAATGGCGCCCCCTCTCCCAAAAGGTTTTGCTTTTTCAGGGTTATAGATAATTGTCATCTGTTAGAGGTTAGTTGTAAGTTGTAAATAGGGATGGGAGTGGAACAATAAAGTTTAGACTCATGATTCTCTTTTGGAAAAGAAAAACAGGGAATACATAGGCTAGGATAATAAGGTAGATTATTGTATCTACTTGTAAACTAAATCAGTAGCTATCAGCTTTAGATAATTTGCATTGGTATGGATTCTTGTACATTGATACAAATGTAAAATTATTTTTCTATTCCTGTTTAAGATAATTTGTATATTGATACAAATACAAAACTATATTTGTCATATCATACATGTGTTCCTACTCCTGTTTGAAATACTTTGTATATTGATACAAATGTAAAATTATATTTGACCTACTGTATATATGTTCTAACTCTGTTTGGGATATTGTGTATATTGATACATATTAGGAATATTGTTGTCATATTGCACTATACATTTCTACCTCTGATTAAGGTATTTTTGTATGTTGTCACAACTTCAAGGTCATTGTCCCTATACTATACATCTGTTTATAGATTGTTTATTTTTATAATGTGAAGTCTTACTCTTTAAGTTATTTAGGTTGATAAGAATGTGTTTACAGATTATTTTTATAATGTGAAGCCTTAGACTTTAAGTTATTTAGGTTGATAGGAATTTTAGGTTAATAATCACCCATGCTTATCATATTTATAGTCATAGTAGGTTTTCTAACTATACAGAAATATGTCAGATGGCTAGGTAACTTGAAACACTTCATGGACCTAGAGAATATGGCATTTAAATGTTTTAGTAACTTAAGACTCTGTTGATATGAGACATGATTGCTCCTGGAAGCACTCATCTATTCCCAAAAGGATGTTGGGCATCAAAGACACTCCATATGGAGTTTATCTTCTTCTTGGCCAAAAAATGGCCTGTTGGGCAAGAAACTGCCCTTGCCTCAGCTGCTAACAGTAAGTATGCTGTTCATTCCAGATGAGCAGGACACAAGAAAAAGCCACTGCTAAACCTTGCCAAGACAGTATAAGACAGTCTTTCAAATTTTCCTGCTTCTGAAAATAGTCTGTCAGATATTCTAGGCCTATAGCTAAAAGTGGATACCCCAACACTGCAGAGAAGCATTGGGTGACTATCCAGTCAGTCAGCTGTCTCTGACACTTCTTGCATTTTTTTGGGAAGTTGCTTGCTTGCACTTTCTGTTTACTCAGGTAATATTATTTTCCTTCTCAGGTCTTTGATGGCGTTGAAGACTAGATAGTTACAGTTACAATCCTCTCATATCATAGCTAAGAGCATATTGGGTACTAGATTTAGATTCTTCAGGATGGGACAGCTTTTGGAGTAAATCTCTGTAATTTGCCATTTACCTATGATCTGGACATTTAGTATGTTTATTGCTTGATGTTGTCCTTGTCGGTTGTAGTTCCATTTTTGTTAATGTTATTACCTTTTCTTTCTCCTGGACAATATTTGATAACTATTCTTATTGTATATAGTTTTGTATTAGATTTAGAACCTACTTATTTAGACAAAAAGGGGAAATGTAGTAGGAATTCACTCCACCCATGACCTTGAGCTATCTGGCCTGATAGAGGTGGTGCTTCTTGTGTGCCTACATGACCTCTTAAAAGGGAAGAGGGAGAGGGTGGCAAGCTCTCTCTCTTGGATGTGGAAGGCTTTCCCCATGTTTCCCTGGGAGATGAAGAGGCAATGGCATCACTTGATTTTGTATCAGTGAGTCTGTTTTTCCCATAGAATCCTTTAATATATATGTGTATTCTATCGAGGCTCTCACTACATTACTCTCATTGATTACTTGGGTACTGGCAGCAGGAAAGATTTATCCAGCTACATCCTTCTAATTTCCTTATTGTTCACATACAAGTTATACTTTTTCTGCTGCTTGCTGAGTCCATATTTGGTTGTCTTCCTTTAGCATGTTGAGTTTTGTATTAGAAAGAACATAATTTTACTGCTGATTCAGTTCCTTCCTGGTAAGGCTTATTTTAGGCTCTCTTAGAAAAGGTGGAGAGAAGTTCTGTTCTTAAGGTCTGGCTTCTGCCTGCAGGGACTCAGCTGGAAGATCTGGCAGCAATTTCATCAGCACCATGAGATATACAGATCTCTCTGTTTGGCTCCTAACACGTCCTTGCCTACCGCTAAGACTATTTCTCCACCAGGCCTCACACTCTTCTGCTGATAGGAGAAAGACCAACTCTCCCTCACATAAGAAAGATGATTATAGGCCGAATAGGTAGAGATCCTTGCCCACCTGGCACAGAAAGAACCTTCATTACATTCTAGAAAAGCTACACAACAACCCACATTAATATTATTCTTTTGTGTTTGATGTTTTTGACTCAATGTGATATTTGAGACCAGAAGTCCTACCCATCAAGCATCAAGTCCTTGTTCAACACTATAATTGCCTTGCCAAAATGTATTGCCTAAGGTGTAATAACAATAATATACACTGAGAAGGACCAAGAATGGAACACATTAAACTCATTGCACCAACTTGCAAATAGTATACAGAATTATATATATAAAGAAATTATATATATATACTTTTTAAGTTTTTACTTTTAAGTTTAATGTATGTGTACTATATTTACATCATTTCTTCATCCCTCCAATACCTTCCATAACTCCTATCTCTCTCTCACGTCTGTAGCATCTTTTTCTTAAATATGCTCAGTTCTGACCATTTGGTAATATATAATCAATTAGTGGGCTTGTTCCTGGCAAAGACTAAGTTTCCCTCTCTCATTAGTCATTGTCTATAGCCCTTCATGTAGGAGTGTAGCTTTGTGAGATACACCGTATCCACATTGTCATGTCAACTGCTGTTATTATTGTTTGGGTCTCGATTAGGCAACCATATTGTTGAGAATTTATAGACATAGCTTACCTTTTATACATAAAAGACACAATTTTGCCACACATGTTCTAGTTATCTGGCACTTAAAATCTATCTCCCCTTCTTCCTCAGTGTTACCTGAGCCCTGAGTGTAGGGGTTGTATTATAGATATATCAAGTGAGACTGGGTACCCCATAGTCAGTGGTTCTCTGCATTTTGGCTAGTTGTGGCTTTCTGTATTAGACAGCAGTGGGTTATCAAGATGTAAGTATCACTACTGTACCTTTGGGAATATCTTGCCTTCCTGGTCATTGTTATTGTTCAAGGGATCATAGCTAAGCAGGTCCATTGATTTATTTTCTCCCTTAGCAGATTGTATGGCACCGTTTCCCATACAATGAAAGCTAATCCTCAGGGGAGAGGCTTTTAGATCCGACTTGGCTCAATTTGAAGTGCATGGTGTCTTCAGCATTAGGGACTCATCTTAAATTTTTGGGAGGCATCCAACAGTAACAGCCTATATTACATTGTAGGTCTCTTGGACTCCCCTGACCAACAACTGAAAGGGAGTTTTCTCATGCCTGATACTGGAGAGTTTCTCGTTTTATTTTTTTTCTGTCTCCCCTCCCTTCTTCCTCTGTAATTAAAGCACCTTCCCCATCTTTCCCATTCCCCACATGATAGCATCTGTATCCTTCTATTATCCTCTCTAAAGATCCTCTCCCCTGATCACCAGGGTACCTTTTACTTTCCTGGTTTCTGCATTTATTCCAGGTTATATTCTTACACCAGGTTTGAAGTTGGGAACTACAGCTAAGGGAGAACATATGGTATTAGACTTTCCGAGTGAGAGTGGTGTCTTTTAATGTAGTGAGAAAAATTGCTCAGTGAAAATAATCTGAAACTTTATGTTTTACTAAATTAAAAAAAAAAAAAACCATGCATTTGGACTTGAAGTTTGGTTACTTTACAGATTAGATTAGAGGCTTGCAGAGTTTACATACCCTCTCTGAACCTTAGGGATTTCATATGCCAAATGGAGAAACTAGTTCTCATTTATAGGGTCTTATGATTTGTGGAGCTTAGTAAGACACAAATTTAAACTACCTAATATTTGAACACAGTGGCTATCAGTTCTTTCTCTTCTTCATATCACTAATTTATGAAGAACACAGACAGAGAAAAAAATCCATGCTTCTAAAGTCAAGAGCTTGTGTTCTCAGGAAAAGTCACTGAACTCTCTGACTTCTTTGTTCCATAAAATATTGTTGAGGTGATCACATGGTCTGTCTGATTACAGCATGCATTCTTGGGGTCTATGGATACCAATACTATTAACCATCTTCTTCCTAGCCTTGCCCTGTGAGCTAATCCAGTTCAATGGCAACTAATGAAAAGGCAATCAAAAGAATTTAGGACAAGATTTAACAAAAAAAAAAAAAAAAAAAAAAAAAGAGGAGAAAAGTAGATAGAAAATTTTTGGAATCGAATGGCAAAGCATGTGCTGCCTGGGAGCTGCGATGCTTCTGGCACTGCCCTCTGAGAGCTCTGCTCATCAAAGTCCATGAAGATGACAGGAGGGGGGAAACCTGCCGGGCTGGGGACTGCTTTGGGCAGTGCTTTGATCTTCCTGCCTAAAGCATCACAGCTTAATTTCCGAACTTGCAAATCACAAACTGAGCTTAGCTTAGAAATGGTAATTCATGAAATTCTTTAAACTTTAACTTTGTTTAAAGGAAATGAGAATCCCTTTTGGGGAGGGTTTTTTTGTTTTTGTTTTGTTTTGTTTGTCTTTTACTGGTTTTCTTTATAAAATGCTTAACTGTTGTGGTAGAGGTTAGTGAGAGAAAAGAGTGGGTCACAATGGTTTTAGAAGTCACCATATACTCTCAGTACCAACAGAATGCACCAGTGTTGACTCAGTAAGGGACAGTAGCTGCGCTTGCTCACCCAGTTTCCCTTTTCCATCACAACCACGGTGATGCAGATTGGAAAATATAATTGCGCTCACCTGGGGACAGTGAGTTAAATTTTGAAATTCGTGTATATCTTCAAAGTAGAGCAAAGGATACAGAGACATGGTGTGTGTCCCTGCTTTGGTTCAAGGATCAAAAACATCTCTATCACCAGAGCTTCATTAGAAATTAATAATCTCAAAGCTGGAGAGATAGCTCAGTGCTTAAGAGTGTTTACTAGAGGGCTTGGTTTTAGTTTCCAGAAGGCACATCAGGGCAGATTGAGCTTATCAATCAGTTCCACCCACATCAATTCCAGAAGATCTGACACCCTTTTTCAGCCCTCATAAGAACTAGGCATGTAAATCACACACACACACACACACACACACACACACACACACACACACACACACACGCAGGTAACAGTTGCATTCATAAAAGTAAAGAAATCTTAAGGAAAAAGAAATATAGAATCTCAGATGCTTTCCTATAGCTACTGAATCAAAATCCCATGTTACTTATGTGCATCCTAAAATTTAAGAATCCCTGAATAAGAACATGAAAAGAAACTACAATTATCTCCAAGTACTTACCTCAGACACCCTGACTTTATTCCTTTCTTTAATAGTAATCAAAAGGTCCTATTAAGGAGATCACTTTCCACATTGGGTATCTTCAGTATTGGAGGAAGAAAACTTGCCTGGGAGTTTTACTTGGTTGCTGTGGGATGTTCTGTATGGCAAATGTGTTGCTAATTAGTCAATAAATAAAACACTGATTGGCCATTGGCTAGGCAGGAAGTGTAGGCGGGACAAGGAGGAGAATAAAGCTGGGAAGTGGAAGGCTGAGTCAGAGAGACACTGCCAGCTGCCACGATGAGAAACAACATGTGAAGATGCCGGTAAGCCACGTGCCACGTGGCAAGGTATAGATTAATAGAAGTGGATTAATTTAAGCTGTAAGAACAGTTAGCAAGAAGCCTGCCACGGCCATACAGTTTGTAACCAATATAAGTCTCTGTGTTTACTTGGTCGGGTCTGAGTGGCTGTGGGACTGGCAGGTGAGAGATATTTGCCCTGACTGTGGGCCAGGCAGGAAAATTCTAACTACACTTGGTCACTGGGATTATAACATAGGGAAACATTTTCTAAGTTTAAGTTTTTGTGTTTGCAAAATTTGGTCAGTACGTGTAGTTGTAGTGCAACAGTCTTGAGAATGAAGTAAAGAACACTAGAGAGATGGCTTCGTGGTTAGAGCATATTCACACAAGCATGAGGGCTATAACTAAGATCCCCAGAATGAACATAAAATGAGGGGTGGTCATGGCTGCGCTCCTGTAACTACAGCCTTGGAAGACAGAGGCTAGGATCACAGAGCAAGCAGGGTAGTAAGATTAACCTATGAATGAGCTCAGGATTTGACTGAAGGAGACTATTTCAATGAATAAGGTAGACAGATGATTCCCAGCAGCACACAGATACACTCTTGTGCCCATATACATGCAACACACACACACACACACACACACACACACACACACACACCATATATACATAAAAACAGAAAAAAGGAGAGATCTTTCAAATAAATCCTTCAATCTAACTTCTGTTTCTCCATCTTCACTGTCTATTATATTTTCCAATGAACCTATACATCTTTGTTTCTCTTAATATAACACTCATTTTTCTAGCTTTATATCCATGCAGTTCCTTCTATGAGATGTATGCAATTCTCTTTATCTAAAAACCAAAATCCCATTTATCCACAAAAACTCAATTCAAACGTGTCTACCTCATAAAGATTTTGTCTCTGACACTAATTGGACATCATTTAACATTCTTTTGCTCAGTTACACTGATAGCCCCTCTTTGAATTACAATTCTACTGTATTCTTTTTGGACTCCATATTGGTTATGTACACATTTGCAATTGCTTTGAAGTGCTACTTGAACAGAGAGGTTACATGTCATCCATTACTGCAGTATCCTCAGTCATAAACACAGTACATTGTATGCCATGTGAAACAAAAGTCTGAGGAAATTAGAAGAGAGAAAACAGGAAGAGATAATTTCTCAAGACACTTGTACAGATGGGGCATTTTTTATTCTGAAAAGTGTCTGGTGACATTTCTCTGTGATGGTAATAAAATCATCAGTGTCCTATGGTCAGATACACTGAGGGTGGGAGAATAAGATGAATATCATCCATTTGTCACTCTCTCAGTATGTATCTAATGCTTACCATGGAGCCCGGACTTCCTAGCAGCATCTCCATGCTTCCCTTAGTTTGGGCCATTGGAGAAGCATGGATTGGATTGCTTCCTATAGACTATCAAGGTTGTTACTCATTTAGTGGGCTGTACACTGATTCCTGGTCTAAACATGAGTTGCCTTATAAGAAACATAAGCAATAGTTCCAAAAATTCTATAAGAAAGATTGTTGTAAAGATACAGGATCCACAATCAGTAGGCAGAAGAAAGACAGTAGATCTTGATTAGCATTCTATTTCTTGAACTGCATAAGTGAAAGATTCTGCTGATCCTAAAGCCTTGCTTCTCTCTCAGACTTATTGCTATGATCAAATAGATGACCACTGTTTTATTTACAGCTTGTGAAGTATTGCACATAGGAAAGGTATCACTGACAAATTGAGCTTATGGGACAAATTAATACAAGACAGCTTTATAAAACTAAATAACTGGTATTGGGATGTTAATTGAGACTTACCAGGTTTTATTTTCTGTTGCTATTATTAAAAAAACAAAAGGTCTGATAAAAAAGGGTTTATGCCAGGCGGTGGTGGCGCACGCCTTTAATCCCAGCACTCGGGAGGCAGAGCCAGGCAGATCTCTGTGAGTTCGAGGCCAGCCTGGGCTACCAAGTGAGTTCCAGGAAAAGGCGCAAAGCTACACAGAGAAACCCTGTCTCGAAAAACCAAAAAAAAAAAAAAAAAAAAAAAAAAGGGTTTATTCAGCTCACAGTTTCAGCTGGAAGCCCCTACTTGTGTGGAAGTCAAGGCAACAGGAACTTTAAACATCTGGTCACATGACATCCACAGTCAAGAGAGCAGAGCACTGGACCAATGCAGGCATGGCAATTCTGATTGCTCTGTCCACTCTTACAGGCCAGGATCCCCTGATCAGGTAATGCTGCTGCCCACGTGAAGAGTGGGTCTTCCCACTTGAATTAACTCAACCAAGGAAGTCCCACAGACATGCCCCCACGCCAGTCTAATCTAGACAATTCTCATCGATACTTACTCCCATGTAATTCTGCAATGTGTCAAGTGTGCAATTAAAAGCTATTGTAAACTATTATTGAACCGATATCTTCCTTGTTATGACAAGGGAAGTGGACAAGAACCAAACAGCTGCTCTTTCACCTGACCTGCCCCCAATCCCCAGAATCAGACGACCATAGACTCCTTCCCCAGCTCTGCTGAGTTGATGAAGGAACACAGGGTACCACAGTTAGAGTCTCCACCCCTTCTAAAATGTCAGGACAAGAAACCAGAAACAGAGGTTCAAGACAGGAATACAAACTGCCATGAATGTTTTTAATTAAAAGATACCCTCATGAGGGAAGAAAGAGGAGGCAAGATGATTGTACTTTGCTTATACAACATAACATTAAACACAATTTCCAGCCCCAAACCACAAAAGTAGAGAAAGTAGCCTGTGAATTCACATTGCCTTGAACTTGAATCTAGAATCTGTCAAGGGTTATGAAAAGCTCAGGTTTGCATCCTCCTGAAAGCTAGGATATTCTCCTGCCACAGTTAATATCGGCGCTGGCACTAGAACCCCTGGCTCATCGTTTGTGACTCACACCAACAGCAAGTGGCAGAGTATCGGCAGCTTTGTCAGTTCTGTGAACTCTAATTTCATGTGCCGATAACAGGGACACTTGCGCTCACAGTGGGTCATGCTATAAAAGAGAACTGTGAGCTTGAGGGCCCAGAATGTTTATCATCAGCAGTAAACATGCCTACCTCATGTTCCAAAGGTGGCTTCTATCTTCTTGTCCTCACTATGCAAATATTAAGCATGCCTGACTTGTGCTGCACAGCAAAACACTGTTCCTATCTTTTAAAGCTATTCCCTGCACAGTCTTCCTGGAAATGACAGCACAGTACAAACACAAGCAGTGGCTCTGCTCACAACATCCAAAGGACCGCAAAACCCATAGAAAAATTCTCTCCCTGTGGATTCTGTCATCTACTGGATATTATTAAGCATCAGCTTCTACTCAACTCTGAGTACAACGCTGTGAGCTTCTTTTTCTATGCAATGTAAATAACAGCATCCTCCATATGCCAAGGATAAAATACAGTGAACTGTTTTTTATGCTTAGCATATACAACCTATTATTATCAAGGAAGATTTTAATAGCTTAATACAAGAGTAACAATAAATCAGTTCATGGAAATGTCTTCAAATCTACTCCTAACCCATAACATTCAGTTTGACTAGTAGACACAGCAGAGCTCAATGTGATTCCCAATCCAAGTAAACATGAGAGACAACATGGTATAGAAGAAAGACTCTTCTCAAATCTGAAAATTGCCACTTAACCTTGCTAAACATCCTTTTCTTTGTCTAAGGACTGTCTACTTTACCAGACTGTTATACCATTAAAGTGAAACAATTGTGTGATAAACAGTATTTCACACAGTTGTGGGCACTTAGGAAATGGCAATTGCTGCAGTCGATTTGTTCAAGGAAACACGAACATTGCTTTTAGAGAATTTTAATTTAAAGAATTAATTTAGAGACTTTTTGATATTCTCCAACACTCATTTTGGACCCACAATCTCCTTCAAAAAGAATTGACTAAAAGACAATTCATGTCCTGGGACTCTAAACATATCCAAATGCCCAAAAACTCAGATTGGTACAACAAGTCCATATTATACATTATTGAAAAAAACATCCTAACATTATATAATAGGCTTGTAAGAGCTACAAACACTGGGACCCTGTAACTGAGCAGTAATGACTGACAGATAAGACCTAGCTCCCTCAGCATACATACGATGTTCCATGAAGCTGAGTTTTTGTAACCTCAGAATTTTAAACAGTCTTAGAACAGTAAACCATTCTTCTCCACACTCTCACCCATTAATTCAGAGCCCCTGCCACTACTTCCTCTCATTCTTACATTCACTCACTACACATACCTTATTCCCACCTTTCCTTTCTTATTTCTTTTTTATTTAATCTTATTCTTTTTTTCCCCATGACATGGTTATTTCTACACTTACTACAAAATACAACAGTGACATTAAGAAGCAACACAAACTTTGAGTCTATGTGTCAGGGTCATGAAAATCACCAACCTAGTTGAGATTACAGAAATTTTCATATGTGACAGTTTTAAAGAACCTAAATAAACCACACAACCATTCAAAACTCACACACAACACATGCATATGGAATAAAATGCTCAGCTTTTGTTAGTAAAAGTGTCACTTCTATAAACCCAGGTAACCAATATAGGCACATGAAATGTATACACCACTATATATAGACACCATATTCAGTTTATAAAGTGGGCTGAGTAGCAGATGCACTATGAGCTGATAAACGTCTTAGCACTTGTACAGCTTATTGTAGGATAAAGAATCCATGGTAAGCAAGCCCTGGCTGTCACTGTCAGGTTCAGGCAGGAGTAGGGCAGTAATACTGAAGAACAGCAAACATTTCTGCTGTCCTTAGCCACAGGGCTCAGGTTTAATGTGACAAAGTCAAACCTGTTTTCTAAAATTAATGATAGTAGACTGTTGATGACAACCACGACTTGCCCTTGGCCAGATGGCTAATGCTCACTGAATGAGTAAGTCCACGGCTAGCCTCTTTATCCCCGAGACCTTTCTAACGTCTTTCATCCTGGACTCTGCAAGATTCTGGGCAAATTGCCCACAAGTAGATGCAAATTGTTTTGCTTCCAATTATGTCTTTGCCTTATAAGTGATGGGCCCATCTGTGAACAGGGTGGTGCTACAGTCCCAAGTGTCACAAGGCATGGGACTCTCAGGCATTGCTAAACAGAGCCAAGCGAAAAAGAAGGTGCTCCTGATTTACGACCTTGCCTTGTTTCCTCTCCTAACACTGACCCTGTTTCAGCAGAACTTTGTTTATTACAAAATCAGGGAAAAGCTACTGGAACAGTGTAGTGACTTCCGGTTTTTTGTTGTTGTTCTTGTTATTTGCTTTGTTTTTGACTTTTTCCCCACTCTTGTTACATTTTCTATTTTTAGTTATTAAATTTATATTTTGAGATTATAATATAATTACATAGTTTCCCCCTTTCCCTTTCCTCCCTCAAACCTTCCATAAACCAATCTTTGCTGCCTTTCAAATTTATATCCTCTTTTTTCATTAGCTGTTGATTTCCATTTTTTTTAATACTATATTACAGTATTATTCATATTGAATTCTGAGGGGGTTGGGCATGTTACATTTTATATCCATTTCACCCTTAACCAGACTCTGTTTCTACTTCATTGTTTTTATTACTTGGTTTTTTCATTCTTCATAAGGAATACAAGCCTTCACAAACTTTAATGGTATTTCATTCGTTACTTGAACAGAATAAAGCTCAAGAAGTTTTCTATAATGCATTGCAATATACTATATTTCACAATGCACTAGGTTTCCACAATAATTTGGGGAGTTGAAAGTGCAATTAAAATACCCACCAGACCAACATTTCAAGTATACCACAGATGGCCACATATTCCTATCAAAAACCATGATGGAATGAAGAGTCCTACTACACATACAGAGTGAATTTCTATACACATATAGAAAATACAGAGATGTATTTGTAATGTGTAAGTTATAATACCTTCTAGGAATGAAATAACTTAAAGAGAAAAAATGGATAAAACAATAATCTTTTCTTAGGTGTTCTACATTAGAGTCTCTGCTATATTAGCTCATTTCATCTTCAAACAAAACAAAACTAAATGTATGTTTTATCATCTAGTTTTTCTGTTGACAAAACTAAGGCCAAAAGAATTGATTTCCACAATCAGTTAGTAATTACTACCTTCAGTGTCCTGTCTACTTCATTACACATAACACTTTAAAACATAGAAGAGATTTTCACATATATTTTCTGTGCTGAAGTCCTTTCATCAGCCCTACTAAGCAGCCAAATACCATTTGCCAAAAGAAGAGTCTGAGGTCCACAGCTAGCAAATAAATCAAAAATGTCTGGTGACTTCAATGTGCAATATTAAATAGTGAAAACAACTAACTGTTACAGAGTCTTAAAGGAGTTTTCCTGAGCTCCATGAGGCCTCATCACCTTCAGTATCAGCATTCCATGTTAGTTTATTAAACCTTATTCCCCATTTGAACATTGGAAATCTTGAATTCTAGCCTCAAAGTCAAGATCAAATGTTACCTTCTGTGGACATCATGCACTTTAGACACAGACCCAGAGGACCTGACCTGACAGCCTCCTCCTTGAGGACTAGCTTCCTGGTACAAGAAGATGCCATGCAAACTTCCAAAGAAGGGAAGTAACAAATAGGCCTACCTAGCTATGAAGCCTATGAACCACAACAACAGCCAGAATGGCACTATAACCCTTAGGATGCAGGAGTAGCATGAATCCCTTGCTGGTAACCAACAGCTTTCTCATTGGCCTTAAGACCCATTCAATAAGAGGGAAATCATGCCTGGTCCTAGAAACATAGCCAATTACGCAGGGATGGTAAAGCCATGGATCTTGGAGGAGAACCTACAACTGCCACTTTACCAAACCAGCATAATCCCTAACTACATTCTCAATATTTGTCATTATACTTACAGATAAGTGTAGTCTTCATCAATCAGCAAGGAAACTTCTCTTTGTAACAGATGGAGACCATGATAGAAAACTATAACTGATCAAAATACAGAGTGAGTTGTACAACCTAGTCACAACTAATAAATCTACAACACAACTTTTGAACTTAAGGCTCAGGAATAATTGTGGAATGGGAGAGGGTGGAAAGATTGTAAGAACCAGAGGAAAAGGAAGTTTGCTGTGAGATTATGTCCTCTAGAAATGTCAGAGAAGCTACACACATGAAGTCTCACTAATATGGCTGCCTAAACCAGCCCTGAACAAGGAGGACACCAATAAATATGCTATTGTGGAAGGGGGAAAGCTCATGAGACCTCAATCCTAGAAAAATTACTACAGGCAACAAAGGAAAGCTGAGATCCAAAGAAATAGTCTTCCCAGGGAAGAGCACACCAACTGGTTACCCAATACTAAATGGCAAGCTCTGAAAACATGTACATACAAGTAACATTATACAGATTGTGCATGTTGTATCTGTAGATGTAGGAATGCACACATATACACAGTTAAAGAAATTTCAAGAAAAGGAGATCATGAATTTGAAAAAGAACAAGGGAGTACAGGAGAGATAATTGAGGAAAGGGGATGAGGAAATGATCTAATTATATTATATTACATTACATATATATATATATATATATATATATATATATATATAAAATAATATATATCCCATCAACAAATGCCAGAACTCCCTACTCCATTCAATTGCAAGGTATGAAATAGTTGAAATAGTGATGGTTTGTTTGTTTGGTTTTTTTTTGTTGTTGTTGTTGTTTGTTTGGATTGTTTTTTGCCAATTGTTGTTTGCTTGCACTAACCTTGGGTTGTCCTATACATCCCACATTTTTTAAAATAGTCTCCACTTAGACCCCGAATTATGGTTGTGTGTGTGTTTGTTTGTTTGCTGTTTGAACTTTTACTAATACACATCTACCTATGGCCTGAATAAAGATTGCTACAGCTGATTTCACAGACTTGGAAGAAACTGTCTGATTCACTCCGCTGAAATAATGCTTGGAGAAGTCATCCCTCATTATACATTCAAGACATAGCTGTTAACTCTCCAGCATGTACAGCAAAGAAATGGCACCCAGAAGATAAAAAGACTAGTGACTAGCGTGACTTCACATTCCTACTGAGGTATGTACATGACAGAGGTATACAGAGGCTTCTGAAGAAACCTCCAGCTTCTAACCTAGACAAAGAATGATCAACACCCACAGAGAGCATTCAACAAGCAATGATTACCAATGTGAGACATGATTCTCAGACCCAGGGACTGAGAAGCCGACTCAAAGGCCTCTTCAATACAATATACCCAAATTCCCAATGCAGTCCCTTTCTAAGCACTCTTACTTATTCAAGTCACAACCCTAGGAGTCATCCTCAGAAGTTGCCTTTCCCTCATCCCTCATTCTAAGTCAATCACATTTCATGGTTACTTCCTAAATTATTTCTAGAACCTACCCACATCATTCATTTCTTCCAGTGATCTATTAATACAAACTACAGCCATTAGTCACTTGAATTATAGTCTTCCTATACCTATCTACCACCCTTCCCTGCCAATCTGTCCTACTCTGTCACCGAAGTAGTCTCCTTAAAACAATTTGCGCTGGCTTGTAAAGGCTTTCCTTTGCCTTCAAAGTTAGGCATGAATCATAAGGCTAACTATTGTGGAGTAGTTGCTCTGCTGTCTTTCTGGTCCTGACCAGGACAAGCTACCCTCTCACCCTCTCTCTGTGCTCCTATAACTCATCTTCCTTCAGACTCTAAGTATTCATGTCCTCTCCCAGTATGTGACCACAGTACACACTCAGTTTCCTTTATTTACAAACCTCTTGCTCCTTCTCCTGACTACCTTTCTTCTACTCATTCTGCAAGCATCAAGTATCAATTTGTGTGGACACCTAGTAATATGTTTGATAGCTTCCTATACTCATATATCTTGGAGTCCATTTCATAGTACAATTTTAGCTATGTCTAAATTCTAATGAAATAATCTAAGGCATCACAATTTCATTAAACTAATCACATAAATTTTGTATAGCATAAAATTTTCACCAACATGAAGATAGGGAGTACATCACGTCCTGTTAATCCAGTGTATTTTCAGCTCATATCTTAATGCCCAACGTGAACAATGAGCCCAACCATTTATCAAAGATGGGCTCTGCTGACTCCCCATGGAAGTCCTTGCCTTGGAGGAGTTGGGAATGGGGAGTGGGTTGGAAGGGGAAGGCTGGGGGAGGGAGGAGGGAGCACCTGTGATTGGTATGTAAAATGAACACAAAATTTCTTAATAATAAACAAAAAATGTCAGGAAAAAGATGAGAGTGGCTTCTCCAGACCGATAAAGGTTCCCATTGAGCATCAAAACACTTCATTTTTAACAATTCTTAGACTATAACAATGTTCTTTCTTCTTGTAGAATGACAAACATACTGAAGACTCCAGGTTAATAGAAAGAACCTTGGTTGTTATTTTGGCTACTGTCCTTTCTCCTGCCGCTGGCTCTCACTTTCCCTGCTTTCCAGATTCTTCAGCCTGTATACAACAGATTTCTACTCTCTGCCTTTGAGGTGATGGTACCCTTCCTGGCTGCTGTTGATGTTGTTCCAGGCTCTATTCACCTCCTTGGTGTTTTCTAATTTGTTACTTTCAGTTTCCTGCAGACTGGGAATCTAAATAGCCTAAATAACCAAGCTGATTGTACTAAGTGTGAAGTCTGATTGGCATATTCACAGTGATCCCCAGAGGGTTCTTCTAAGCCAGAGAAAGTCACTTCCTATGCTTCCTGAATACTAAGCCCCTCATCCCCTACCTCTGCTCCACATCTGCTCACTGCATTGCTTCTTTCTTTTCTTCCCTTTTATTCCTTCATTTTTTTTTATTTGGCAAAATCGATCTGTCTTTCAAGGACTGACCAGCTCATCAGCATTTTCCTTTCCCTGTACAGCAGCAAACTCACCAAAACAAATCTTTAAGTCTTGACGCCCTTCTTAGTTTTCACTTTCTGGGCTTTTCAATGATGCAAACATCTGCTAACATCAAAGGAAAATTAGAGTCATTTTCCTTGCATACATAGGTTTTACTTTAGGAAGACACAAACATCAAGAGGTTATTTTTGGGGACTAGGATGTACCTCAATTGGTAGAATACTTTCCTAATACCCATGAGGCCATATGTTTGATCCTCAATATCACATAAAACTGGGTGTGGAGTACACACCTGCAGTCTCAGCACTCGGTGGTAGAAGCAGATGGACCAGAAGTTTAAAGTCAGCTTACTTACACAGAAAGTTTGAGGTCAGCCTGGTGCACATGAGAACCTGTCTCTAAAGAAAAGACAAGACCAAAAAAAGTTAAACTATTTTAAAGTTTGTGGCACTGTCAACAGCCAACAAGTACAGGCACCATGATAAGGACCTGGTTCCCTGATTACTAGCAAGGTCTTCCTTTTCTTACACTCAATTAGACTAATATTATTTCCACCTTGGGTTAAAAAAACAAACAGTGGGGAGTAAAACCCATGATTATTAACAGAGTTTAGCTGGTCATGGAGGGAAATAAAAGGAAATACAATGTTTGTGAG
This sequence comes from Peromyscus eremicus, assembly GCF_949786415.1. Taxonomy (NCBI): domain Eukaryota; kingdom Metazoa; phylum Chordata; class Mammalia; order Rodentia; family Cricetidae; genus Peromyscus; species Peromyscus eremicus. Next base: position 110,874,778 of record NC_081416.1, on the reverse strand, counting down.
GGGAATTTCAGAAACACAAGCTGTGGCTCTCAGTCCATGGTAAATTGCTTGGTTTAGACCTTTTGACTTGATTGCTTGCTTTCAGAATGCAAAAAGAACAAGAAAACAAAATGGAAAGACAAAGTTTGGAAAGAAAGATTCCTTACAAACTGAAAATCATGTTCAGAGTTTGAGAACAAAGTCTTGTTTTAAAAAACATATGAAGATTTCATCTACCCCTTAACATTGTGCAGGCCACTGGAGCAGCTTTGGCTGTATCAAGAAATTCACCCCATTTAATACAAATGTTATATTAATGGCTGGTCAGACAAAAATGACATCATTGCCTGTTCTCTATATATCTAAAGCCGATAGATGATTTTCGACATGCTATAAAGGGGCCAAAGACTCACCATGTGTTCAAGGCAGGAAGCTATTCTAAGGAGAAGTGAAAAGGCCAGCAGGAACCCAAATGGCAGAGCTGAAAAAGCAGCTAGGGTGAGCAGGGACTCAGAATAGGAATCCCCTGCTCTCTTGCATTTGTGAAGTAACTAGAAGCCATACGGCGACTCTAAATATAATCTATTGAAGGTAATTTTCTGCCCAGGTACATTTTAAAGGCATTTTCTATCCAAAGTGCTTATTTGGCTCTGTTTTAGAATAGGCTTGAAAATCAGACAGCTCTAAGAAACTGTCTTTGTAACAGGCAACGTAAGGCATTAGCAGTAGTAAAGGGTGACACTGTGGCCCTAGGGTGAAGAACCAGGAGTCTTGGACATCAGTCTCACCCTATCACTCACAAACTAAAATTGCGACCTCTTTTGGGCCACAGTGTCTTCGCTTTGAAGTAACATGTTCTGACAACATTACTGCTAACGATATTCGTAACTTATTACAAGAATCTATGCCTTTTAAGAATTTTCTGAACCCAATGTTGTGTTTCTCCTACTGTTGGATGTTCAAGAAGATAGTGGGCAGTAAACAAAATTGTAGTTTTATAGTAAAAATCAGATCACTAGACTTGAAGTACAAGTGAATATTTAAGCTCCTGAAACCCTGAGTTCCATTTCTAAACGGAGGCATAACAAGAATGTACCATATAAAGCTGCTAAAGTCATTAAATGATGTGTTTTTAATCCTAGAATGGTAGATCAAGCTTGTAATTTCTGCACCTGCAAGGCTCAGCAAAGGGAACCAACAGGAATTCAAGGACAGGGACTGCAGCCTTAGCTCTGTGGCTAAGAATACTGGCTACTTTTCCAGAGGACCTGGATTCAATCCCCAGCACCCACATAGTGGCTCACAACCATCTGAAACTCAGTCTCGGGGAATCCAATGCCTTCTTTTGACCTCTAAGAGCACTGCATTCACATAGTGCACAGGCATACATGCAGGCAAAACACTCAAACACATAAATATATAATTAATCAAAAAAAATTCAAGACCAGTATAAACTGAGTGAAACCCAGTCTTAAAACAACAACAGTAACTATCTAAACTATTTCAATATGCTTAGTAAGTCCTGCTCAATGCCCTCAATAACATTACAGTTTATTGGCCATGTGGAAGAGGCCAGTGGTTCTCAAATATTCACATAAATCCAGGCAAATCACCTGAAGGTGCTTAAAATTGAGGAAGAGCCCAAGATGCAGTTCCAGTATGCCTATTTAATTTCAATTGATCTCAGACCACATTCTATTCTATAGGAAGGCCATAGAGGAACATGTTTAAGACAGGACACTAATAAAGTTATGCTGAGATAGCATGAGAGAACTCCTTTATTCCTGAAGTCTACCCTCCCTTCAGGACAATTGTGAGTGACAGGGTTAATAAATCCAGCTCACCATGCCCCCTCTTTGTACACTCATTCTTACCATCTTAAATCTTCTTGTTGGCAGCGGTATGATGATTCTAAAGTATGGCTCTGTGGGCACCAGCATCTGACTCTTAGAGGGTGCCCTTACCAACATGGCTCTTGCTTTCTACTCTCAAAGAATCTTATCTTAGATCATTTAGTCAGGAAAACAGAAGAAGGTGAATGATGAAATGAGACTAGATTTTTAAGATTTTTCCTAAACGATTATTGTGGTAAATTGGCTTGGTACAAAGTACTACAGAATGGTTCTCAACCAAAACCAACTGCATAATTGAAATAGTGCAGGGCCTCTGAGTCTAAGCCAGTTAAATAAATGAAGTCGATTAATGCTCCACTGTTGGTTCTAATATGTTTCAAATTCGAGTACAACAGAACTTATAATGGAACATAGTCGTGAGGGTAGGGGCCTGTTGGATTAACTGGATCTCTCATGTTGTAAATTGAAGTTCTCCAAACATTAAAAAGCCACACCTGTATTAAATATTCTACAAGATAAAATAAATGAAATTTGTGATTATAGAGACGTGGAATATTGTAGACCAAACTGAAATTATTTTCACCTATTTCCCCCTTAAAATCCATGCATCACACAGGCTGGTCTGATCTATACTGTTGCGACTTTACAAAAAGAGAAACTTTAAAAATTTATTCTTAGCAAACAAATTAAAAGGCTAAGAAGGTCATTGGGTGACTTCTGAGACCTGCAAGCAGAGTTTTCTTCACTTGGCTATAAACTGCCTACATGTAGTTACTAACAATGTGTCTGGTAAATGCTTTGATCCCTGACTTCCTTTGTTCTGTAACTAATAAAAATTTCAGTAAGCACATGTCTTTTAGAGCTACCTGTTCACAGACCATAGACAATCACATTTGACTCAATAATGAACTACCTCTCTATATAATGGGTGTGTACATGTTCCTCTGTGGCTGTTAGTGCATGTAGGTGCAGGCCTGCAGTTAATACAGATTTTCTTCAATCGTTTTCTGTCTTATAATTTGAGCTAGGGTCTCCACTGAACCCAAAGATCCCCAATTTGGCTGGACTGGCTGGCCAGTGAGCGCTAAGAATCTGCTGGTCTCTGCCTCCCCAGCCCAAGGATTACAGGCTTGTGTCACCACGAGCAGCTAAAATGATGGTTGCCAGGGACTTAATCTCGATCCTCATGCTTGTATAACATGAACTTTACTGACTTGGGCATCTCTCTAGTTCCAGGAGTACGCTATCTCTCATTTCTTTTCAGTTAAAATCTGCATTTGCAATGGCCACACCTAACATACATATAAGCTAGAATTCAACAAATATTTATGGAAATAATAAATTAAGATAGTGACCCATCTAATTGTACTTTACCTTCTGTACCTTTTGCTTGCCACCTTAGACAACCATGAGCATTGGAACATAGTATTAGGGTCAAATTCTAGGACAGGCACCTCTGCCAATTACCACCTGAACAACTTCCTAAAGGACCTTCACAACCTCTCTGCCCCTCGGGTTACTCAACGATGATAGTTGAATTAATGTGAACACACAAAGCGTGTTTAAAGGTGTCTGGACCATCATAATCACCTGGTTAATTGATAGCTATTGCTACACCGACTCATAAGGCAATTAGTGGATTTTTACAATCAGATCATCAAGCACTCTCCAGCTATACGAATGGTAGATGTTTCTTAGAAATCGTCTTCTCCTTTTCACCTGCTGCTTTTCTTCTCCACCCTTCTCCTCCCAGCCTAGGTTGCTTTCATGCATCTAAAACATTCTCTGCTTACATCTGCTGTAGCTATACCTGCCATCTCTCAGTGCCTGAAGAATAAAACTGCTTGTCCCTGCTTCTGAGCCTTTATGTACACATTCTTTCCTTCATCCGCTGCTTCTGAGCTTTTATGTACACATTCTTTCCTTCATCCACACTCCCTCTCTCAGCCAAACCAACATCCATAAAAGCACTCCCTGACCTTGAATACTAAGTTAATTATTCTTGTTATACATGGTTAGGCTATGTCTTCAAGTTCCTTTCTGCTTTTCATTAGTGATACACCTAAAATGGCTTCCTGTTATTCATAACTTGGAAAGCACTATTCACAGTACATTTCTCTGCCTGTACTGTAAATTTAGTCAGAGCAGGCCTGTTTTGCTTTTTGCTGTCGTACATACTATAACAATTTTCTTTGGAAGTATTTTTTTCCTTTTCAGGGTTTTTTTTTTTTTCGATGAGTTTAAAATGGATTGACATTAATTCTTTTCAATGCTTCATATAATTTGTCTGAAGCTAACAAATCTTGAGGGTTTTTTTGTTAGAATTTCTTTAAGACATTCTATTTGTTTATGGATTTATTGGGGCAGGATGCCACCATGGGAATGTGGAGCTAAAAACACAACTTTGGGAGCCAGTTTTTTTCCCTCTACTATGTAGGTACCAAGAGATCAACTTATATCATCAGGCTTGGTAGCAGCCAGCCCCCCCACTACCATCCAAGCCATCTCATCAACCCAAATAATGAGTTCATTTTGGACACTTTTGGTTTGACATATTTCTAAATCGGATTCTTTTTCTGTGGTTCTGGGGATTGAACATGGCAGATAACGTGTTCTACCTCTGAGTACTGTATACTCAGCCTGTTAGATTTCTGAATGCTGATTTGACTTACTTTATGGGTATTGGTGTGTTCACCTTTCTATTTTCATAGTTCAGTCTTAATAAATTATGTTTCCTAGGTACTTATCTATATCTTACCCAAAAATTGAGTCTCAGCAGAAGATGACTATTGATATATCATGAGGAATACTCATTCTGATTCACAAATGACCATAAATATTCTCCAAAAAGTAACCAGCTTTGCAAAGATTACATTTAGAAATGTTTAATACATCAATAGTAAAGAGTTTTGTGAGATGCTTGTGAGTTCTGAGCCTTACTGGCCCCATGAGTAAACTATGAGAGATATAGGTTTAAGGAAGCTATGTTCTGGGTTAACTCTTGCTTCATAAGTGTGGCCCTGCCATCCATTAAGTGTGCTAGCTGAGCAGGAGAACTGCTGAAGGAAATAGACCCAAGACTTACAGTCCTTCAGGTGCAGCAGATATTTTTTCTTGCTCACTTAACCAACCAAAGAAGCTGAGCAACAGAGTAGAGGATTGTCCTTCATGCAGACCTCAATGAACCAGAATGGAGGAAGTAATTCCTAGAACAACCCAGGCAGACCATGTCTCTGACATCCTCAGAGACTCATGACTCCAAAGTCTGTTTGGCTATTCTTTCCATCCAACCAGCTCCAATAAGAAGAGAAATGAGGACACTTTATGGAAAGCTCTTACAGGATATGCCTAGGTAAGAAGCATGCTATCTTCACGCCTAATTAGGAATTGTCCTATTTAACAAATAAAAATACATAACATGCATCTCATATTTAATTCAGTTAAATTTGAATTCTATATGAATAACAATTTATTTTTAGTATAAGTATAGTCCATACAGCATGTGGAACATACATATTTTGCTAAGAATTACATATATCTATAGTTTAAATTTAACTATATAGCTTATATTTTCTATAGAAACACCAGGTCCACTTCTACTGAGTAACACTCAAACTTAGACCCTTATGACTACTAAAAATAAGTTATGAAATATAGCTCAACTGTTTTCTAAGAATAAGTTTTGTAAGAAATTATAGAAAAGAGTGCTTCTTGAGTTTGTTATACATTGAAATCTTTTCAAATATTAATTAAAACGTCAAAACTCAGTTGAGCATAGTTGCTTGTGCCTATAATTGCAGCCCTCAAGAGAACAAGACAAGAGGTTTACTGTGATTTGGGGGCAGAGTATGCTAAACAGAAAAGAGTCTGGCCAGATAGCTGCATAGCAGAACCCTGCCTCAAGATTAATTAATTAATTAGAACAAAAACAAGTCAGTTGGAGTGGTTCCAAATTCTTTGGAATCTTGGTCCTCAGAACCTTCTAGAACTATGTTTACAGAACTTTGCTGCAGGTAGTAGGACGAATACACCTTGAGTAACTTGGTGATCAAACTATCAGGAGACTAATCAAGCAGTGTGAAACTGGCATTCCAGGTAAGTCCTCTGGATTTTTTTTATCAGCATAGAAAAAAGCATGTTTTCCCAGTCTTGTGTGCCAGACTGACCTAGAGCTTCAAACTTTGGGGTCAAGAGCAAAAGTCAGACATCCAGCAAAACAAGTTCAGCAGAAGTTCTCTCCACTTAAAGCAAGTCTGTGGCAGAATATAAAAATAAAATAGCAAGATGACAGTGAAACAATGCTGGCATCATTAATCAAAGTCAGACAGCGCCAAGCCAGCCTCCTTCTTCTCTGCTTTGTCCAACCTCCAGGGCAGGCAGCATCCATGTAGACTCTAATTAGCTGTCACTTAGGAGAGTGATTGGACAAAAAAAAAAAAAAAAAAAAAAAAAAAAAAAAAAAAAAACCTATCTTCACGGACAGTTTATAGAACTCCAAAACAATTTTTAGAAATCCTCTTGCAATGGTCTTAATTCCAGAAATCACTGATACTCATTTTGGAAGCTGGCACCCATAACTCACAGTACTTATAATAAAATTGACAGTGTGCTAGAGTGGAATTCACGCAGGTATAATTAACTTTCACAGAATTGATTACGACTAGATCACTGTCAGGGCTGCTGAGGTAACAATTGATTTTTCCAGCTGTGAGAGAACTCCCAGCTTCCTTATTTTCATTTCACCAAAGACATTTTTCCTTTTGCTTGAAGGTTTATGGTAGCTGTTCTTCCTTCTTGCTTTCTCATTTCAATTTGTAAATTGTGTGCTTGTAAGCACAATATTTAGGAAGGACAGAAGTGCAACTTAGGAGCTTCAAAACAACTCATCCACACTCAGAAACTTGGCAGCTGTAGATGTTTGAATAAGCATTGAGAAAGGACGTGTTGGCTGTGAGCAGGATGTGCTGTGTCTCAACTGTGTGTGCCCACTGTTAAGGACTGAGTTTATCTCCCACTCAAATATTTCACTTAATCTTTGCCCAAAGGCAAAGAAGCTATATCCCACCCCCCAAATTCTTATGCTGACCTTTCACCTCCGATATGAATTTATTTGGAGGTAAGAATCACGAAAGTGGTCCCTAATCCAATATGACTGGTGTTCTAGGTAGAGAAGAGACAAGGTGTGAGGGGTACACAGCCACAGAGAAAAGGCCAGAGCAGACTCGGGGAGAGGGCAGCCATCTGCAAAACAAGGCGAGAGGTCTTAGCACAAACCTAACCTGCAAACACCATAACCTCAGACTTTTAGCCTGGAGCTGTGAGAAAATGAAGTTAGGTTGTTTGAGCTACCCAGTCTCTGGCATTCTACAGCAACCTGAGCTAATCAATACTTGCACCTGCCCAGTGCTTTGTCAGGAGTCATGTGCTAGTGTTTCCTAAAAGGATTGAGCAGAATACTGTACATCTTGCAACAGAACCAGCTGGATCTGGGCACCAAGATGCTTGTTGTAGGCATGCACACCTGCTTCCTCCAACGTGTCCTGTGTGTGTGCCTCCCTTCCTGCACACACTGCTTCGGGGTGTGTGTGTGTGTGTGTGTGTGTGTGTGTGTGTGTGTGTGTGTGTAGAAACACAGGCTATATAGGGAGGGATGGAGCTGATAGGATGTGATCTTGCTGCTCTGGGGTCCTAAACTTTCTAGTGTCCTGACCTTGGGCTCTGTGACATGTGGCAGTGAAGCTCCTGGACCACATAAATAACTGAGGGTTGTCCAAAGGATCCAACGCAATAATATATATGAACACGTTTGTATAGTGCAAAGTACAAAACAGGTGGAAGAGTGGCTGGCCGCAGACACACAGGTTCTGATGGCAGAGATTATAAAATGCACTCTGTTTGTTACCCTGCACAAAATGTCAGCGGTTCACTTGGAGGTGCTGAACATCTCAAGTGAAAAACAAAACACATCTGTCCTTGTCCTAACTAAAAGTTGTATTCATTTGTATAAAAACAGCAAAAATCAGGATAATGTGACAGCAGGGTATATAAACATAGACTCAAAGATACTGTGCATATATAAAGGTCATAATAAAACCAATTACTTTGCATAATTAATATATACGATAATAAAAATAACTCATGAAGAAAAATAAAAAGAGAATATCCTCCAAAATCAGGGCTCTGGGCTGAAGAAGGCCTAAGTCTGGAGCTTGCTTCTTTTTTCTCCTTACAAAGTATTTATTATAGGCAAGTTACTCAATCTTCCTAACCCATTTAGGTCTGTCAA